>NW_027468598.1:37343260-37460760 GCF_046254945.1 Alosa pseudoharengus | reverse complement strand
CGACAACATCAATCACTGTCACGCGGAGGAAAGCGTTTGCTCGAATGTCACTGCTGGGCGAGCAAGAGGAAGTGAGTGGGACAACGGAGTTTTAAAGCAGGGAAGAACCAGATGCGTAGCTGCGATCGACGTCTCTCAGTCCGGACAAGGCAGGCGCGGATCCCCTGTATCCTGGAGTGGGAATGGTCATGTGATCGAAGTATTTACCAGAGGCCCAGTTCGGATCATGTGAGCACGCACACTCAACCAATCAATGCAACCCTCTCTCCCCGGGCTATAGGAGAACCGCGCGGCCCAAGTGCTACACTGTCACCGGAGCAGGGAATAGACGTAAAATCCTTCACTGTTCTGGACTTTAGGACACAGTTCCCGTATCCACGCGCTTGTCAGAGTGAACGCCGAAGTTCGACAAGGAATAAAGATGAAATGATGATGCCCAATGGGCATAGGTGGCACTGGCATGGGATAATTACAGCAGAGGGGCAAAACCAGACAAAATCGCGTTATAGCTTCTAGATAGGTAGATGGATAGGCCTACTTTATTGATCTCCAAGGGGACATTCAAGGTCCCAGTAGCTTATGACACCACACACAACAACATAAACAGGATGATAAAAAAATAAATCCACATGACTAAAATGAAAGAAAAAAAAAGACACTAAAGATACTAAAACAAGGATCCACATGAATGTACTGTACTGTATAAGCATGAATGATCCACATGAATATAGGCTAATGTAATGTATAGGCTAATGTGTAATGTATAGGCTAATGTAATGTATAGGCTAGTTTAATGTATAGGCTAATGTGTAATGTATAGGCTAATGTAATAGGCTAATGTAATGTATAGGCTGATGTAATGTATAGGCTAATGTAATGTATAGGCTAATGTGTAATGCATAGGCTAGTGTAATGTATAGGCTAATGTGTAATGTATAGGCTAATGTGTAATGTATAGGCTAATGTAATGTATAGGCTAATGTAATGTATAGGCTAATGTGTAATGTATAGGCTAGTGTAATGTATAGGCTAATGTAATGTATAGGCTAATGTAATGTATAAGCATGAGGCACTTGCAGTGACAGGGCAGCGAGTGAACCTGTGATTCAGTAAGCAGTGGTAAGGTGCTCAGTAAGGTGTGTGTCATGGTGGTAGTGCAAATAAGTCCAACAGTGCAACAGTGCAGGGTTAAAGTCTAGCGACCAGCAATAAATATGGACAATATAAGAGACCAGTATGGACAATATAAGAGAAAAATGTAAGCATAGTAATATAACAGTTATAGTATAATTACATGGACAAAATGGAGAAAAAATGTAAACATAGTAATATAAGAATTATAGCAGCAGTACAAGGATAGCTTTGCAGTAATAGGGTATCAGCCATTGGTCAAGTATGATGTGATGTTAGACCACAGTCCAGACTGGGAGATGGAGGGAGGGGTTGTACATATGGGCTAATATAGCCAGTAAGCAGTGGAAGCAGTAACACAGTGGGCTAGTGGACAGTCAGTACAGTCAGAGGTCACAGAAGTGTAGAGGGAGGTGTGGAGGCAGATCGACTATGCAGAGAAGTCGAACTCTCCTCTTCCTTTAAGTGAAGCCTTGAAGAGTTGTGTGGCCCTGGGGACAAATGACTTCCTCAGTCTGTCAGTTGTGCATGACAGTGACCGTAGTCTCCAACTGGTCAAGCTCTTCTGCTTCATGATAGTGCTGTGGAGTGGATGACATTGTCCAAGATGTTGATTAGTTTGTTCAGGGTCCTTTTTAGGGATGTAACGATTACCGGTATAATGATAAACCGTGATAAAAATGTTACTTTTGAAATATCATAATTAACAGTTGATTACCGTGGTGTTGAAACCGTGTGTTTAATCCTTCCCAGCTTCATCCGAGCCCGCTTTTGACATACAGTAGGCCTGGTACAATGAAGCAGAACTGGTACCCTACTGATTCTGTTTTCTAATTGATGGTTTTAACTGCGATTCGGATTAGGCTAGACCTGATTTTAAAAGGCGGAACATTTTCACTGCAAAACGTGCACTGTATCATTTAGCCACTCTGCGTCTTTTTATGTTCGCGTCCACATTAAATCCGTTCCACTCACGTTATCAGAACACAGTAGCCTAAAGTTTTATTTCAAACACTTACTTTGGTCTCACTCATTGGATCCAAATAACAGTAATTGCAACCTCCAAGTCATGGTAGGGTAAGTTAAGCTATAAGCACATAGCCAATTAAACATGAAAAAGTGAACAGGACACTTTTTGAAACTATTTCAGCGTGTTCAGTCTAGGGTAGGCCTATAATTGTTTTGGTCTGAATATTGGGTAACACTTTATTTTACAGGTCTTTGTTCCAGTGTATCTACATAATGAAGTAGGCTACAGTGTAACGACCTATAGAACAATATAATATCACATACGTATGAGGTCCATACATAATGAGGTCCATACTTATGAGGTCCATTCATAATGAAGTCCATATTTATGACGTCCATTCATAATGTAGTTTTGTGTACCTACAGATCAGTACACGTGTAATAGAAAGTGCCCTAACTACAGATCAAGTCAAGTCAACCCTGAGCTAGAGATCACTTTGGCAAGTTAACAAGTGTAACAAGTACTTATTGCACATGTGCTAGTGATCTGTACACAGAAATACGTTATGTATGGACAACATGAGTAGGCCTATGTAATTACATATTGCTACATAGGTTGTCACACTGTACTTCATTATGTAGATACATAGGAACAAGGAGCCCATAAAATAGTGTTTTACCCAATCTTGTGTACGAGTGTTACCCAATCTTGTGTACGAGTGTTACCCAATCTTGTGTACGAGTGTTACCCAATCTTGTGTACGAGACCACATGAGATGAAAATGAAAAAGAAAATGATATTCAATTCAATTCAATTCAAAAATGCTTTATTGGCATGACAAGCTCACTTGTATGCTTTATTGGCATGACAAGCTCACTTGTATGCTTTATTGGCATGACAAGCTCACTTGTATGCTTTATTGGCATGACAAGCTCACTTGTATGCTTTATTGGCATGACAAGCTCACTTGTATGCTGTATTGGCATGACAAGCTCACTTGTATGCTTTATTGGCATGACAAGCTCACTTGTATGCTGTATTGGCATGACAAGCTCACTTATTGCCAAAGCAGTTATACAATAAATCTGAACACATTCATGTCAGTAGATTTTCATGAGACTAAAATAAAAAGGTAAAATAAAATAAAATTCAGTGTATGATGCAGTGTGTGTGTGTGTGTGTGTGTGTGTGTGTGCGTGTGTGTGTGTGTGTGTGTGTGTGTGTGTGTGCGTGTGTGTGTGTGTGTGTGTGTGTGTGTGTGTGTGTGTGTGTGCATACGTGTGTGTGTGTGTGTGCGTGTGCGTGTCTGTGTGTCTGTGTGTGTGTCTGTGTGTGTGTGTTTATTTGTCGATATAGGTCACTCATTGTCCCTCAGATTGTGGCATGTTGATACATATTGGGCAGCAAGATATGCTTTATCTCCTTCTCCTAATAGTATCTTTAATTTTGATATGTCATTAAGTTTATTAAAATTAGGAATTTCTGAGTTAAATTTGTTGAGGAAAATGTTTCTTGTTTGATTGAAGGATGTACATTGTAGGAGGAAGTGCATCTCTGTCTCGACCTCACCTGTCATGCAGTAACCACATATTCTGTGTTTTGGTTGCCATGATTTTCTGAGTCTTCCTTTTTCAATTTCCAATTTGTGGTCAATTAGCCTGTACTTGGTTAGGGTCAGTCTCTGTTTTCTATCTCTGACAGTATTAAGATATTCTGCTAATTTATATTCTCGGTTTAGGGCCAGATAGCATTGTAATCTACTTTGATTTTTAGTTTCTTCTTTCCAATATTCCAAATAGGCTTCTTTACATTGTTTCATAATTTGGTTTACTCTGATAGTTTTTTGGAAAACAGTGTTGTTGTAAGACTGATCAGAGTGGGTGTGTGGCAAGGCAGTTAGTCTCTGCAACAACTGGTGTAGGGGACTTTTTTCTGGGTTCAGCTCTTGGGTTTGGAGGGCTTTAGAATGAAGGGTGTCTTGTGGGCTGGATTTAAGGTGATTCAGAAAATTGAGTGCTCTTTTGTTGATGTTAATGATTAGTGGGTATCTACCTAATTCAGCTCTACATGCATTTGTTGGTGTTTTTCCCTGTACTTGTAGAATGTATCTGCAGAACTCATGTAGGGATTCTATTGTGTGTTTGTCCCAATGAGTATAGCTGTGATGACTGAGTGGACCCCATACTTCACTACCATACAGCACAATGGGCTGGATGACACTATCAAATATTTTAAGCCAGATTTTAATTGGAATTTGGAGATTATAAAATTTTCTTTTAATTGCATTTAGGGCTCTTCGAGCTTTTTCCTTTAGTGCATTCACTGCCATATTAAAACACCTTGATGAAAATCATTACATTTGTTTTGTCTAGGTTTATCTCTAGGGCCCAGGTCTTACAGTACTTTTCTACTATGTCTAACTGTAGTTGTAGACCTTTTTCAGTAGCAGACAGTAGAACCAAGTCATCAGCAAAAAATAGAGACTTCACCTCTCTATCTAGCAGGGAGAGGCCAGGACAGGGACATTGCTCTAACTGGATAGCAAGTTTGTTTATATATATATTAAATAACGTCGGACTTAAATTACAGCCCTGACGGACACCTCTCCCTTGGGTGAAGTATTGGGTTATTTTTTTTTCAATTTTAACAGCACATCTGTTATTTAAATACATGGATTTAATTAGGTCATACACTTTACCCCCTATCCCACAATTTAGTAGTCTAAAATAGAGCCCTTCATGCCAAATAGAATCAAACGCCTTTTTAAAATCAATGAAACAAGCAAATATCTTGCCATTTTTTGTTTGGTGAACATGTTTATTAATTAAGGTGTGGAGCGTATAAACATGATCGGTGGTACGGTGTTTTGGAAGGAAGCCAATTTGATTTTTGCTTAGAATGGAATGTGTATTAAGAAAATCTGCTATTCTCTTGTTCTCTTGTACATTGTATCGCCTACAATGTATTCTAGTTGCATAGCGGTACAAAATATGACCGCCGCTCAGTCCTGTACATCCGTTCCGCGAAAATAAATCACACTTCAATTTGTCTTCATATTTTACTCCATCCCCCACTCTTGAAACTTTTGTGTATGCTTGTTTGGCATGCCTGAGTGTGTGTGTGCGGCTGCACAGAAAGTAGCCTACTGGTGCTGAAAAGGTGAATAGATTGTAGAATAGCCAAAGAAGATGTAGCATTGTTATAAAACCTTTAAAATCTCTAAACAATCACAAGTAGGGCAGTTCATCACAGTTCATCCATTGCAACTGGATTGATGAAAGGTCACTGACACCTGTAGGCTACATTGTATTTGGGAAAAGCAAAAGGTATCAGCATAATGTTATTTATTTATTTATTTATTTATTTATTTATTTATAAACAAAAACATCTCTGTCAGTTTCATGCCGTTTTCAACAGCTATCAAAAACAAAGGTCATTTTTGGATGGATGGATTTTTTGTGAATGTATCTTCTTCTACATAAGATTTTAGTCATCTTTAGTTCATTTAATACTTTATTGTCAATGCACAAATTAAGTAACAGTAGTCTGAAACGTTATTGTTAATGCACAAATTAAGTAACAGTAGTCTGAAACGAAATGCTGTTTTACATCTAAACAGTGGTGCAAATAACTGACATGTCCAAATGGGCCTTGATGAAATGCGTCGCTAGACTGTTCATACACATTTTAACGGGCCAAAGTTGAAGAGCTGTTGTCCGTTATTGTTCGTGCAAATATAGGTTGATTTATGTTCCCTTGCATTGTGTAACTGAGGTCCATGGCTAGTCTGGCTTTCACCAGACCAAGCTCAATCTTTTAAGAAATCAAAAAATAAATAGTGGGCAGATCAGGCTGGGTTCACCTAGCCTAGGCACCCGATACTGTTTAATTTTCCGATTGAGATATCCACGCTCTGGCTATTCTAAATGCAAAAATGCATCAGGGAGTTATGACAAAACTGTAACTAACAAAGTAGATCCTAATAGAAAGCTGTTAGCTTCCCTAAGCTACAGGTAGGCTTATAAGGTAGGCCTATTTACAACATAAATTGTCAATAGGCTATGCTGGCGACACAAATAAAATCTCTTTTGGAAACCAATGGCTTACGCCTTACAGTATCAAGCGGACTTAAACTGCCATATCGTGGCGAAAAGTTGTAATAAAATTCACGCAGCTCCATGAGTCAAGGAAAGCGTGAATGAAGTAGCCACTTCTAAACGGGACCCACTACACAGTAGCTTAAGGTGTGTTGCTAAAGCAGCCATAATGAAATGAAGGTGTCATTGTTTGGATACTTCACACACACATGCTTTTTAATTTCACAGACTACAACTACCAAGCTGGAATCAAAGCACATCGATTCCCCTCTCACACACACCCTGCACGCACTTAAAACAAAATAAACAGGCGTCTCAGTCTCATGCATGTATAGGCAAAACTGTATCAGACCGGTGTAACGTTGGTAAATCTTCCATTGCACAAAATTATTTTTGTAGCACGTGCAACAAACGACAGTCGAAAGATACAATTACAGTGCTGCTATCAATTTGCTTGGTATAACCGCATTTATAGTTTTCTACAAATGCAATCAATCAAATTGGCCTCCATCACTCAACCAACGCTAACGGTAACATTACCTAGGTCCTTATTGATATTATAAGATTAACATACCTGCAGTAAAAACCAAGCATGTCCGATAAACATCCTCAGATTTATTTCGGCTTCAAGAAGAAATGGGAATTACATTTAATGTGAACATCGTCCTATCTTTATTAGACGTTCTCTGCGGTAAACTACAGTCCTTGTAAGAAGCGTCCATTGTTTTTCCAACCCACTTTTAACTTCCAACAAAATTACGTCTCACTGCAACGATGCGCCATCTAGTGGACAAACGACTACTTATCGCCAATACTGGAAATGCAGCCATGATGATGATGATGAATATTTATTTTGGCTTTCTTTTAATCCTACTGAATTTGTAATTATGTATCGGCCGTTCTAATACCGATAGTATGTGGGTGCCTGTGTGTGTGTGCATGTGTATATGTGTGCACCGCCATCTACAGGCCAATGAGTGTACAGTCACTAAATGTACACATAACCTAATTTTTTTAGACCCCCCCATGGATGAAATTCTACGAAACTTGGCATACCCCCAGAGAATGCCAGGTCAATCATACACATAAAATTTGGTGCAGTTCTGAACATCTTAACTGAAGATAGGGGCGATTAAAGCAGAATAATATTGCATTTTCATTTTTTACCGGGGGGTGCAAATCACAAATGAGTGATTATGGGCCAGGTTGATGTGGGCCCTTGAGACCAACATACCATAAAAGATTCTTCATCCTCAGTGCCACGGTTCAGGTAGTTATTTAGGAAAAATTGCTTTTTTTGCAGTTCGGGGGGCCCAGCACGAGGGGGGAGTGGCCCCCGGGGACGAAACGAAATTTTTCCGTAAAAGTCTAGTGGGGCTACATACCCACCAAATTTCATGTGCCCCGGTGGTTCGGTGTCCCGGGTATCGCTGACCAAAAATTCAGGAAGTAATGTTGACAATCCCTATATGACCGCTTCGCTAGCTTCAAATTAACACTCCCCTCAATGTCAACACTACTTTGCATTGATGTGCAACTAGAGTTGACGGACTCCGGTGATATGCAAATTCCTAGCTGCAGACATGGCAGAGGACTTTATTATGACCACCACGCAGCGAAGCGGCATATATGTTCCTATAAATGCATATACTGTAGGTTTAGTCAGATTGTTTTTTTTTTTTCTTTTTCGCATGGCCAAATTTCCGTCAAGGATTCCCGGGACACTGAAAGACCGGGGTACACGAAACTTGGTGGGCATGTAACCCCACATGGATAGCATGGAACCATCGTTTTTCGTTTTGATCTGTAGACCCCCCGCTGGACTGGACCCCCCGAAAGGAGGGTAGGGCAGACACAGTTTTCTGTGAATATCTCGAGAACCGTAGGGTTTAGGAAGACCACCTTTTTTTGTATGTTGATCTCAAGGGGCCATGTCAACCCATTCCATAACCACTCATTTCATGTATAGCGCCACCTAGTTAAACACAAAAAAGTAAAAATGAGGTGTTGTAATTGCAGGTATCTGTGACCTAACATAGTCAAAACTAATTGGAAGTGTAGGATCATTATGACACCCTCTGAATGCACGCCAAGTTTCATGGAATTCCGTTCATGGGGGGCCACACAATAAATTAATTTATGTTACTATACACCAACTGGCCTGTAGGTGGCCAGAGACAGTTTTCTGTGAATATCTCGTTCATGGGGGGCCTTACAATAAAATAATTTATGTGTACATTTAGTGACCGTTTTCTGTGAATATCTTGAGAACCGTAGGGCCTAGGATGACCAATTTTTTGCGTATGTTTGCCTCCAGAGGTCATGTTAACCCATTCCATATGCACACATGTGCATAAACAGATACACACGCACACACATACATTTACAGTAATCATACGTATGACACATACTCACACAGTAGACATATGTACGCATGCATGCACATGCACATGCACACACACAGGCACATACGCAGGCACACACACAAGCACATACACGCACACACACAAGCACATACATGCACACACACACACACACACACACCCACACCCACACACACATAAACATAAACATGTACATGCACACAATTCAAGAATTTCTCAGAATTATGAACAGGCAAGATGGGGATGGGGTTGTATAAAATGTATTTTACATGTGAAATCTATGAACTAATCATGTTTTGGTACTTGTTGTCTAGCAGATACCAGTGAGAATTGAGTGTGCATAATGCAATTCAGTGAGACAGTTAGAATCATATATGCCTTTCAGCGTGACTTATTTTTGTGGAAAAAATGCGCTGGACTGGGCAGCGGTCATATTTTGTACCGCTCTGCGGTACATCTAGTTTTAATCAACACTTTATTTTTATCAACACCATCAGGCCTTTTTTTAAGTAAATGTTCCAATCAATGATCTAGGCAGCATATTTTCTTCTCTCTCCTTCATTTTGCAGTCTGGTTACTGACTAGAACGGCTCGGGGTCAAAGGTCATACGGAATCGATTAATCTGCACTATTTTTTTTAATCAGTTATTTTTTCTCAAATTAATTAATAGAAATTAATCAGTTATTTTGACAGCCCTAATATATAAATACGACATCGTCAAACTATAACCTCCGTAATTTCCCCATTCATTCTCTATGGCGAGTCTTAACAGTACACATGTAATACTCCTTTTGTCCACTGGTGGTTGTTTTGGCGCTGTTTTGCGTTTGCCATCGAAAACGGAATGAAATGTAGGCCTACCTGCAAACAATGTAAGAGGCCTATGCTGACTGCATCAGTGCTCAAAGTATTCTAAACGTTTATCAATTATTTGTTAATAATTAACTAACTTCTATTCAAGTCATATTTCTGGGAATTTCTGGGATAATTCTTTCTATTTTTTATTCACACCTTCAAATGTTCATACAGAGTTCAAAGTTCTCATCAGGTGAGTGAAAGTTAGAATGGTGGTCATTTCAGATGTGTTTGCCAGCACTTCATAAAACTGTCATAGTTTGATAACTTTAAATTATTTGTAGGATATTGCTTGTTCACAACTTGAGCTATGTATGCAAAGAAAGAGTCATTTTATTAGTATTATTTCATTTGAGCTACATTTTACACTGATATGGCATGGTGGCAACATAAACACAGCTAGCAATGGTATTAAATTGCAGTAGCCTATGATTAAATGTAATGGAATATTCAACTAAGGTAGACTGCTGTTGTTCACAGCACTAAGCTATTTATGGTTGATATACTCCGAGTCTCTTGCCCTCTCTTAGACCCAGGCATAGTGAGCTGGCCCTCAGAAGAAAAAGTCTGCCTTAAACACACATACTGTACAGTTGTTGTAGTTTAACACACACATATATATATAGTTGTTATAGTTTAACACACACATATATAATTGCAAAACTAGCAATTGTTAGAAAAACGACAACTGTAAGATGACTATTGAAGCATTTCTATTCTTGAGTTTGACTAAAGTCTGAGAAAATTCCAATACAGATAGTAAAGATAGCCGTGTTTTGTATACAGCAAATCAGTAAGTGATTTGAAAGAGTAATTCAAATGGTATTACATTTTTTTAGAAAGGATTGGTAAGGCTTTGATTGCAGTGTTTCATTTGGGCATAGATGTGAGTTGTTTATCTCAATTTCAGTGTTTTATTTGGGCATATATCTGAGTGTTATATGTATAGTTATATCTGAGTTGTTTATCTCCAAGTGCTGTGTCTTATTTGGCTTTTGTGGAGTTTTGACATAATGAGCCACATTCTGCAAAAATGTGTGAGCAGGCAATAGTTTTTAGTAGTTAAGCACCTATAGTTAGTAGATATACGTTAAGCACCTATAGTTAGCAGATATACGTTAAGCACTGCCCTATATAGTTAGTATATACGTTAAGCACTGCCCTATATAGTTACTAGATATACGTTAAGCACTGTCCTATATAGTTAGTAGATATACGTTAAGCACTGCCCTATATAGTTAGTATATACGTTAAGCCAGGGGTGGGCAAACTTTTTGGCTCAAGGGCCACATTGGGTTTTGAAAATTGGCCGGCGGGCCGCACAACAACACACATTCCCCCCCCCCCCCCCAAAACTAGCCATTTTCTGTTTATTTTTTCTCCATTTTTCATGGTCATGTAATAATGTTCAACCGTGAATCTTCTGGGTGGTTTATCTGCATTTTTGGGGAATTCAAAGTTCTTAATTTGCACAGGGCCTTTTTTTCAACGATTTCAACTCGCTCTGCATTTCTTAGGCTACGGTGTCTGGCCATAACGCAGGGTCGTCACTGATAACTGTAGCCTAGTACTAAGTATTGTGTTAGGGTAGGGCTACTCACGTACTGGTTTCGTTTGCACCCAAAGCTTCTGCTACTGAAATGGTGTCCGTAGCAGCACCAACAGCACCAGTGCGGACTTCGGCAGTGACAGTGATCCCTCATGACTGTTTCACTTAGATCAACATCATAATCATCATCAGTAGAAGAATAGCCTATGTAGTACAAGATCTATCCAAAATAGCCTACTTTCTTCTGTGGAAGAATTGTTCGACTGGAAGAAATTTGGTTAATTTAGGCAATTTCTTTCAAAATTCTAACTCCTCGCTTTTTCTTTTTCTTTTATCACTTCCACTCTGGAAACGTTTCATAGCTGCTGTCAATCGCTCAACTCCACTCCTCACCAAGACCTCGTTCATAGCTAGTTGCTGCTATGGTGACAGAAAGCGAACCTGCAGTCATTTGATTTTATGATGAGTTTATGAGCAATCTAAATATTTTTTCAATCTTTATTATGGATTAGAATATATTGTTTGGATGCGGTGATCATTTATTTAAAAAAATACGATACGGGGATGACGAGGCCCCCTGGTGGCCGAGGCCCCAGGCAATTGCCTGACCATGCCTAATGGCAGGTCCGCCCCTGGGCAGGTCGGATAAAAGTGCTTGGTGGGCCGGATTCGGCCCGCGGGCCGCAGTTTGCCCACCCCTGCGCACTGTCCTATATAGTTAGTAGATATACGTTAAGCACTGCCCTATATAATTAGTAGATATACGTTAAGCACTGCCCTATATAGTTAGTAGATATACGTTAAGCACTGCCCTATATAATTAGTAGATATATGTTAAGCACCTCTAGTTAGTAGATATACGTTAAGCACTGCCCTATATAGTTAGTATATACGTTAAGCACTGCCCTATATAGTTAGTAGATATACGTTACGCGCTGCCCTATATAATTAGTGGATATACGTTAAGCACCTATAGTTAGTAGATATATGTTAAGCACTGCTCTATATAGTTAGTAGATATATGTTAAGCACCTATAGTTAGCAGATATACGTTAAGCACTGCTCTATATAGTTAGTATATACGTTAAGCACTGCCCTATATAGTTAGTAGATATACGTTACGCGCTGCCCTATATAATTAGTAGATATACGTTAAGCACCTATAGTTAGTAGATATATGTTAAGCACTGCCCTATATAGTTAGTAGATATACGTTAAGCACCTATAGTTAGCAGATATACGTTAAGCACTGCCCTATATAGTTAGTAGATATACGTTAAGCACTGCCCTGTATAGTTAGTAGATATACGTTAAGCACTGCCCTATATAATTAGTAGATATACGTTAAGCACCTATAGTTAGTAGATATACGTTAAGCACTGTCCTATATAGTTAGTAGATATACGTTAAGCACCTCTAGTTAGTAGATATACGTTAAGCACTGCCCTATATAGTTAGTATATACGTTAAGCACTGCCCTATATAATTAGTAGATATACGTTAAGCACTGCCCTGTATAGTTAGTAGATATACGTTAAGCACTGCCCTATATAATTAGTAGATATACGTTAAGCACCTATAGTTAGTAGATATACGTTAAGCACTGTCCTATATAGTTAGTAGATATACGTTAAGCACCTCTAGTTAGTAGATATACGTTAAGCACTGCCCTATATAGTTAGTATATACGTTAAGCACTGCCCTATATAGTTAGTAGATATATGTTAAGCACCTATAGTTAGTAGATATACGTTAAGCACTGTCCTATATAGTTAGTAGATATACGTTAAGCACCTATAGTTAGTAGATATACTTTAAGCACTGCCCTATATAGTTAGTATAAACGTTAAGCACTGTCCTATATAGTTAGTAGATATACGTTAAGCACCTATAGTTAGTAGATATACGTTAAGCACTGCCCTATATAGTTAGTAGATATATTGGGGCAGCCGTGGCTTACTGGTGGCTTACGTGGTTAGCACTTCGGACTTGTAACCGGAGGGTTACCGGTTCAAACCCCGACTGGTAGGCCACAGCTGAAGTGCCCTTGATCAAGGCACCTAACCCCTCACTGCTCCCCGAGCGCCGCTGTTGTTGCAGGCAGCTCACTGCGCCGGGTTAGTGTGTGCTTCACCTCACTGTGTGTTCACTGTGTGCTGAGTGTGTTTCACTAATTCACGGATTGGGATAAATGCAGAGATGGACGGAGAAGCAGAAGATGTTCTTCAAAGCTTCCCAATAGATGTATATATTCCTGTACATCTAATTCTATATGTTTCTGGGTTGGCAGGTCAGTTGGTGGTATGTCTGAAGAGTTAGCACAGCTGATCGCTGTCATCTGTGTTGTAGAAGAAGAAAAGGAAGCTGGCAGCAACCAGGGCACGGGGTAGAATTGAGTATCATCATGGGACATCTGATCCCAAAGCGTGTCAGGAGGTGTCCTCAACTAGTCATCAACCATTGTGTCAATTTATTTTATGATTTACTGAATGCCTCATAGTATTTCAGGTTCATGCGTATTGTCTGTGTAATTTATTTTATGATTTACTGAATGCCTCATAGTATTTCAGGTTCATGCGTATTGTCTGTGTAATTCAGCTTCAGCTCCAGAGTCCAGTGTACCTCGCCTGTCACAGAACTGCTAAGGGTCTTTTAAAGTCATCGTGAAAAAACAACACAGCATACTTATTATTTCCAAATTTATATTACAGAAAATATGTACAAATGTGTACAGAAAATTCATTTGGTGAAGATATTGATACGTACCTCTAACATCATGTTTTAAAAGAGGACAGGTGTGCAATTACTCAGCACAGAACAAAAAAATCAAGGCCAGGACACTGGAATGATGGAGACGTTATGGCCAATGCACACACACACACACACACACTGCACAAGGCTGTTATGGTTATTCCAGTGCACAAGGCTGTTATGATGGAGACGTGATGAGATGTTATGGTTACGCCAGTGCACACACACACACACACACACACACACACACACACACACACCCACACACACACACCCATACACACAAACACACACACACACACACACCCATACACACACCCACCCACACACACACACCCATACACACAAACACACACACACACACACACACTGCACACACACACACACACACACACACACACACACACACACCACACACACACACACACACACACACACCCATACACACACACACACACACACACTGCACACACACACACACACACACACACACACACACTGCACACACACACACACACACACACACACACACACACACACACACACACACACACACACACACACACACACACACACACACACACACACACTGCACAAGGCTGTTCACCATCCATTTGGGCCTGGACTGGAGCAGACTAACTTCTGCAGCCGTCTGCAGCCGTCCTATTAATATATATCAGGGTTCCAGACTAACTTCTGCAGCCGTCCTATTAATATATATCAGGGTTCCAGACTAACTTCTGCAGCCGTCCTATTAATATATATCAGGGTTCCAGACTAACTTCTGCAGCCGTCCTATTAATATATATCCGGGTTCCAGACTAACTTCTGCAGCCGTCCTATTAATATACATGCCCGCTGTTCTCTACAGGTAAAACACACACACACACACACACCTGGGCTCCAGACTAACGGGTGTAGAACAGGGTTAACAGGGCTCCAGACTAACTCTTTGCACTGGTTGCACTGGTGCGCCTAACTTTTTTTCTTAGGTGCACCAGCACAAAAGTTAGGTGCACCCAAATTTTCAACCACATCGCATTTAACACCGCAGCAGGTTCACTTTTTTTCCTTAATTACTGTCCTATATAGGTTGTCCTATGACTTATGATTTACAATTCTACAAGAAAAGTAACTTAATGAAGTGTTGGTGCTTTAAGTGCTTCACTGAGCTGAAATTTAAACTTAAAACATCTCAAGATGTATTAAATACAGTTTTTTACAATTGTTTACACACGTTTTCAAAACTCTGTGTCTATTTTTCAAAACTCCCCACACAAAACCCACAACTGCTCACACAAAATGCAAAATGCCCCAAATCTCCAGCAAAATGACACACAACATTCAAAATGTCAAAAACACACGTTTAAAGCAAACATTCGCCTCACATTACAAACACTTTTGTCATAATATGACATTTTGGATACATCATGTACACACTGTTGCTCAAAACCTAAAGCTCTTCTGTCTTAGGCTTTCTATATGTATTTCCATACAAGAATGAAAGTTACGGTATCAACAAAGAGAAGTTGAAATACACAGTAAAAATGCAAGCAATATTGAAACCAAAAATAGTGATTTTTCCCAAATAATTTGCTGTTGTGAATACAGTATTTTACAGCAAACAAGAAAAAAAGCAAAGAAGAATACAGTGACCACCAGATGTACATGGAGTTTTGAAAACACTGATTTTGTTTTTTTCTAAAGACAAGTGTGTGTGTGTGTGTGTGTGTGTGTGTGTGTGTGCTAATGGTACTGTAACATGGGGACAAACAAAAATAGAGTAAAAAGACAAATTTTACATAAAGTCAACTTTTTGTAGAACATTACTGTAAGCTAAAGTCCGATTACTGTAATTTTAGTAAAGTATAGTAAAGTAAAGTAAAGTAAAAAGTATCTGCATTGGTTCTGAATATTTCAACCGGAAATCCTCTAGGAGCAGATTGAAAGGGTCCATACCTATATAGAGAGTATCTATTCATAGACCTACTGTATACTAAGGCAATGATTGGATGGTGTTCAGTAAAGTAAAGCGTGTTTGCACATGTGAAGAGAAAGAGTGAAGCACTGGTGATTTAGTGTGGCATTTTGATGGGTTGTGTTTGAAGAACGAAATCAAGTTACTTCCTGTTAGATTTTTGTGTGTTAGGTAGAAAATTGTGTCTGGTGTTTTGCAAAATGTGTTTTAGTCAATTGAAAACTGAGTCAAACACTGAGAATTAGTGTATGGTTTTGCAGATTTGGTGTCGGGTTATGATGTTTGGAGGACATGTTTAGAAAATTGTGTGACAAGCAAAGATTTAGTGTGTAAGCTGTTGAAAAAAACTGTAAAAATAACAGTGAGTAAATTAACAGTGCACGTCTTTTAAGGGCTTCAAACTGCACATCTCATGGCTCAATGTTTTACATACTATCCTTCATGATCTTTAGGCCTTGGCTAAACCAGCTCGCCTTGCTAGCATCTTCCATAGAAATGTATTTGAGCACAATTTAAAGAGATGTTCCAAGTAGCCTGGGGGATTTTTATGTGATTTTGCAATGATGATTGCAATAATCATTTGACAGCCCCACAATGCAATTTATTTTTTAATTTTAGTATTTTTACATTTTCAATAAGAACATGGTTAATGCAGTAATAAAATGGTAGGCCTGTAATTATAGGCTACAATGACTTGCCATGCTCGATCTAAATGTGTCCATTCAATTCACCGTACACAATGACCACTGTATACATGCAGGGAATATTCGGGCTTTAAATGTAGCAGCGATATTCGGTTTGCGCCAAATACCGGATTAAATTGATTGATGCCATCAGAATGAGTTTACAGAATGAGAAAACCGGGTTACTCCCTGCATGTAACTGCGGTCAATGGCGCACTCCTTTTCGGCGATATCTGTATCTCTGTCGTTCGGTCGTTGTATGCATTGTTCGCAATTTTAATACGTCTTTTCATCTGCAATGACTCCTATAAATTTGGCGCAAGTGGCATTTCTGTACGTCGGGTTTACGTTCAAACTATTTTTCTGGTGAATAATTATTTCGGACTGAACTTGGTGAAGGGAAGTTTCACTAGGCCTATCGTAGGCAACGATAAACTTGATCATCATCTCGGGCTCGTCTGATCGGTTTGCTGCTGCCAGCCGCTGAAAGGCAGTGGGGAGAGGGGACATTTATCTCGGCCTATGTGACCACACTGTAATGCAACTACATCCACTCTGTTTATGTGACGGGTCTCTGACCTCCCTCCCTCCCTCTCCCTCTCTCTCTCTCTCTCTCTCTGCAGCACACACATTTTCAAATGTACACACAGGCACTGGGCCACGGCCAATCAGAGGGGAGGTCCCGCCCTTCACTATCTGTGATTTGTTTAAACCACAATATTGGCCAAATATGTGTCTGTTATTGAACCAAAGGTAGAGTTTCAATGCAGACACTTTTTCCTCTCTCGAATAGCTGGTCGCACCGGTGTGACCTCCGATTTTTTTTAGTCGCACTTTTGAAAAATTAGGTCGCATATGCAGTGTCTCTGGCAGTAATATATTTCCGATTCTCGTGAAGTCTCTGGCAGTAATATTTTTCCGATTCTCGTAAAGTCTCTGGCAGTAATATATGATTCTCGTGAAGTCTCTGGCAGTAATATATTTCCGTACATTTTCCTAGCACAGGCAGTGCGGAAAGTAGTAGCTCAAATAGCTATAGGAACTTTTTAATTCCCAGTTCCATGCTGTCCGAATGCACGAAAAAATGGGTTATAGGAACCGCAAAAAATCCCTCCGGTGCAAAAGAGACTATAGGGGTAAAGGTAGGACCATTCCAAGAGCCCAGTCCTAAACATTCCAAAAGCCCAGTCCTAAACATTCCAAGAGCCCAGTCCTAAACATTCCAAAAGCCCAGTCCTAAACATTCCAAGAGCCCAGTCCTAAAGAAAGGGACTATGGGGTGAAGGTAGGACCATTCCAAGAGCCCAGTCCTAAAGAGGTTGGAGTGCAATTTGGTAGCTTACCTTTGGAGAAGTTTGTGGACATGGATTCACATTGTATCTGGTTCCTCATATGTTTTGTGTTGTTAATTCTGAATTAGACATCCTTCATCAAGAGGTGTCTGACATGTTGGCAGATGAAGGGGAATTGGAACTGCCTGACTCCACTGCTTCCACAAACTGGACTGTCCGCCAGGCGATGTGGAGACCGAACTGGGCATCTCTAAGGTCTCATGTTGTTGACTATCTACTGGCTGCTGAGGAAACAAAACCAATCGGTTGTCGATGGTTTCTACCGGCCAATTGCAGAATCATCCAACTGCGGCCACAAATGGGTGTTCTCGTGCTGGTGGGGGTTCCCGTTTTCGCTGATTGGAACACCCCCTTCTTCTTCGCCTCTTCTGCTAAACTGCTAACTGTCAACATCCGGTTTAATATAACATTCAAAGTCAAAAGTCAAAGTCAAAGTCAAAGCATACCTGTCAACATTTAGCTTTCCAAAAACGGGAGATTTTTTTTTGAGGGGGTGGGGGGTTTAGTGTTTATACCGGATCTGTGTTTGCATATTTAATACGTTTCATACACGTGTTTCAACACTGCATTTCGGTCGTTGCTTTTACCTTACCATTACCTTACGCATGCCAGTTATGTATCCACCAGCTGCCTACTTCCAAAACTCCAAAGCTGCTTGCTGTCAGATTTGGTTCCGAGGGAACAAGTTCAGTGTATCAACAACACTCAATAACAGTTTATGTGATGTTTTAATCAATTAAATTCCCAACAATTTCACAACAGCTAGTTCTGGAGTAGGCCATTGGGGCGCCTACAGGAATTAATGCTATGGTACAGCACACCCATCACCCCCCCCGAAAAAAAACCCAAAAACGGTCACGTGTGGACGGTATTTTTCCTTTAGGTTCGTGCATACATAGCATAACAACATCCACATGCAATAATGCAACAACAATGTCTACAATTACCTATTCATTTGGGCAACTTTATACATTCCTATACAGGCTAAAGCTACCTTTAGTTGTGTTATAGCTACTGTGTAACGTCTGGCTTTAAACAGCTGTAATGCAGTCGTTCTGACAAGCACACCAATTGCTTAGCCAACCTTGTTCTTGCCCATCTTGAATAACTCCTAGCTTTGCTGCCTCCATCCTTTCTGTTTTCGTTGTTGAAACTTGTGATATCCATGATGAGTATTGAGTTAGTAAATTAGCTCAACATTGTGTGCTGATAACCATATAGAAAGCCGAGTAAAAGAAAACAAGTAGCCTATGCGTGCCTGCGTGCGTATTCTCTCCTGCTCATGTGTGCATGTGTGCGCGTTCATTTTGATAAGTGTTCACTAACTTTACTTAATAGAAAATTGTAAATAGCCTGATGGCATGCAACTAATGGGATACTGTGCATAGTTGGAAAGGTATGGTAGGCCAATATGGTGTGAATATACACACACACACGGGAAATTTTCTCTCGTTGTTGAGTGATGGTACGCACAGTGCGTACGGACGTACACCTGCAGGCGCGCCTGGGCCATTCAACTAGCCCGCTTGCTTACGACGAGACTCAGGCTGCACAGTTGGCACCCGCTTCCTTATTTGGGTTTTGGGTTGCCTTTTAGCCTATGACAAAACGGTTGAAATTGAAAATAAGTGATCGTGTATGTGTAGGGTGTATTTCATACACAATCTGGCAACCTGAATGGATCAATGATTTTAAAATGAAGTTTGATGGCAATGCAAATTACGGGAGTTTTCCGGGAGAAATAACAAAACGGGAGGGTGCTGGGAGATGACCTTGAAATACGGGAGAAACCCGGGAAAAACGGGAGTGTTGACAGGTATGTTCGCTAGTTAGTGTTTCTCAACAGTAGTTTCAAAATAATGTGCCTTTCCATTTGTCTCCAAGCGAAAACAAGAGTCATCTTAGGCACTGCTTTCTAACGTTGGCGACAACTGAAGGACCAGGAAGGTCTACAAACAGATGCGGCTGTGGCATTATTTTTGCTGAACAGGTGAGAAGCCGATGAACTATTACAGGGTGTCTACAGGTAAACAAGTTAAATTTAATATTTTTTTAAGACCTTTTTACCACTTCTAAATGAAATTTAAGACCAAACGTACGATGGAAACAAACACAGTGATGTCTGTTCAAAATGAACAGTATGGTAAAATGACAAATGACGGTTGATTAAAGAACGTCGGCTCAATCTGTGTAATGCGAAAAGATAACACAAAAATGTCATTACTGTCCTAAATTATATTTATTATTACAATATTTTTGAACATTTAATCAAGTAAATATATAAAAAATACTGTTCCTTTAGAACAAAAATAAATAAAATACAGACAAGATATTTACTGATGAATAGCATCACAGGCTCATCTGTTTGATCTTTAGTGAAAAGGTGGTGAAGGTCCTAGAGATAGCCATGAAGAAGTGTGACTTGGCCATTATGAGAGGGTAATTCCATGCCTCTGCAAGAGTGTCATAGGATGATGTTCTAGGGTTTGGAAGTTTTTTTCTGCGTCACTGCATCCACATACATCACCATCATTGGCCATATGGCAATAGCCCTGTCGATTACGGGTAGGTTTTCTAACCTGCGATGCCCACAGAACTGTAGGGAAACACAGATGTCTTGGTCAAAGTGCAGAAACCTTCTCTTCTAGCAGGGGAATTATGAAAGAGTGTATGCAATGCCCTGAGCACTTTCTCCAGCTGCCAGACACTGAAGCCCCTTTTAAAGGCATTGTGGAGTGTGTGAAGCCCACAACTCCCCACCACAATCAGCTGGGCACTTCCAAATGTCTCTCCTGTTGGAGCATCGAAAACAACTTCCAATTGACATTTGGTCCATCCATTGAGATAGAAACAAATGTCTCAGGTCAAGCTGCTGCACACACTCCTGGAAAATAAAAAAAGACATTACAGACATTAGCCATACAACAATCAACACGTCTCATATATTACAGACATTAGCCATACAACAATCAACACGTCTCATACATTACAGACATTAGCCATACAACAATCAACACGTCTCATTTCTGACACCACTACTTCAGATTAACGTCAGACTGGATAAGATAAAAAAGATTGAATACTATTTCACAAATTAAGCAATGTCAGCTATCCCTATAGCCATAGTGTATCATTTAAATATATTTGCAGGTAAACACCAGACTCTACTACCTTCCTAAAACTCAAGCTGGCTGTTTTTAATTTCTTTTAATTAATTTTATTTTAATTTGTCTAATTAATGTGTAGTGTCATATCCATAGTTGTTAATAACTTGACAAATCAGTAAACCATCTATATAATAATATACAAAATGTTAGTTATATATAATAATATATATATATATATATATATATATATATATATATACTGTATATGGCATACTTACTTTGAAATGCTGAAGTAGGACGTGGGCAGTTTCATGGCCCATGAATTGTGGTCCATAGAATCTAGACTGGTCGGGATCATTTAACGCACATGCAAGGAGAAGCCCCTGGCTGCAGCTTGCAGATCGGGGCTGGGCTCAACGTTGAGCTCAGCCCAAAATCAGCTCGTCATTACCCGTTGACCTCTCTGTGTCCATCTATTTACGGAGTTAAATTTTTCTCAAGGAAGAATGCTTAACTCTATAAAAGCGTATCCTCCTTGAACTTCTGCCCACGTTAATCATGTCCCTTCCCCCCTAGCCTTCTAGAATCTGTGCTACACCATCGGCGTTTCTTGGGTAGCCTAATCTAGGTAGGCCTAGGCTACGCTATAAAGATCATTACATCCGGTCTGCATAAACATACTGTAGGCCTATAGCAATAACATTATCAATGCATTTTATCTCTAGCCTATCGGTATTTTCTTTATAGAATAGTTTAGCCTGTGCGAGTCCCAGGGAACATGCAACAATTAACCTCTTTAGTATCCCTGTAATATATGGTCAACAACAATATGAAAGGTCTGCTAAGAGTAGAGAACATAATATTGGCCTCTATAGCCTATTGTTTAAATACATACATTTAATTGGGTGTGATCGCGGCACAAAAATCATATAACTCGCAATCAGAAGCGATAAAATCAGTTAATTTTGCCATAAAGAGGGGTGTTAGACAACTGTTATTTTCATTTAATTGCATTTGCTATGACTATATAAATGGCACTCATGTTAACTTGAAACAGAGGGACTGAAGATTCAGAGGGACTGAATGACATGTGATTGCAATGCTTGAATTTTTCACCTTTTTCTTAATATCTCTGGTCGTATTTAAGTAGACGGATGTGGATGGCTGTAAGATTCTACATAATTACATGTGTCTATTTATGTTTCCGTAGCTACACTATATCTTCAGAATAAAACACTGTTACATTTGTACTGCTGTTACAATTGTACCTCCCCTACGCATTATAGGCTACACTACCCAGTACTGTTAGCCTAACAGCGAAAGTCTAGTCGAGGAAATGCTCTTATAGATTTAAGCATTCTTCAGATTATGTTGAGAAATATAACTTGGACAGTAGGAAACAAGGTAAGAAGCCCATGGCTGCAGCTTGCAGATCGGAGCTGGGCTCAATGTGGGGCGGAGCGCAATGTTGAGTTCAGCCCACCTTCAACACGTCTTCTCACGCTTACAATGTCTGTAGGGCCTACCTTGTTTGTCCAAGTTATATTTCAGCGTATGCTGGTTGGGATAACTTTTTGGGAATGGTGGTAGAAGTTTGCCCCTTGGTTCGAAGTCCAGACTATTAAATGTAATGTTCATATGTGATAATAAAAAATGCAAATCAATATTGACTAAGGTTTCACACACAAATAATGATCCCTAAATGCTATATTTGGACATGCTATATATATGGTATACTAATTCCGCGATATGTCGGCTATCCAACGAAAATAACTATAATTAAGTAGACATGGGACGTAAGATGGCTGGCATTTTTGGGGAGCGTCCCTATGTTCCCCGGGTCCTATGTTCCCCTCTTTGTATGGGACCGGGGAACATAGGACCCTTTTTCAAAACCCTAACCCTGAGCGGGGAACATGGGACCCTTTTTCAAAACCATAACCCTAACCCTGAGCGGGGAACATAGGACCCTTTTTCAAAACCCTAACCATAACCCTAACCCTGAGTGGGGAACATAGGACCCTTTTTCAAAACCCTAACCATAACCCTAACCCTGAGCGGGGAACATAGGACCCTTTTTCAAAACCCTAACCATAACCCTAATCCTAAGCGGGGAACATGGGGATGACCCCCATTTTTGCTGCTTCACACTGTGTGGATTTGCAGCCAGACAAAATGAAGCCAACGCAAATGAAACGTACCGATAGAACCGCACATCTCTCGGTGTATTGTGGTTCGAGCAACCAGTCATTTCAAGAGTCAGTAACTGTTGTTGGGTATTTGGTCTTTGCCTCGACTGGCAGCCTGGCTATTTAAATTAAATGCATAGCCTAATCATGCCAATGTTGCAAGAAAGCAAACTAAAGTCATAGACATTTATTTTGTTTTAAATCACTTGAGACATACTGTAGGTTACAAGATCTGCGTTGCCATGGACTACAGCCTGTGCGTTTTAAAATAGTTTTCATAACCTACACAACACAGTAAGTAACACAGTGAGTAGGCTGATCATTTAAAATAGTTTTCATAACCTACACAACACAGTAAGTAACACAGTGAGTAGGCTGATAATTGGATATAGGTCATTTCTATGCATCTGCTAAAATGTATTGTCATAGTCAGTTACCTTGGCAACCCACACATAAGGCAAATAGCAGCCTAATATGACAACATTTACTTTCTTCTTTTATTTACCACAAAGTCTGGTATAATAAGCCTAAACCATGTAGGCATCAAGTCAAGTATCAGTAGCTTAATCCAAGTAGGCAGTCTTTTATTTGTCGTCTTCCAGAAATGCTTAACCAACATGGACGCGTGAGGACGAACTTTGACCGCGGCATGCTGTAACGACTCCCACACACAGTTGCGTTCCATCAACGCATGCCAGTGGGTGTTCCCGACGGTAGCTATGCAAATGACTTGAAGTAAAACCGTAATTTGATTGGCTGGTGCCATCTGTTGTCCGTCTCCAGCACTGCACCGCACGCAACTGTGTGTAGGAGCCGGTAGTCACTGCACCGCACCCAACTGTGTGTAGGAGCCAGTAGTCACTGCACCGCACGCAACTGTGTGTAGGAGCCAGTAGTCACTGCACCGCACACAACTGTGTGTAGGAGCCGGTAGTCACTGCACCGCACGCAACTGTGTGTAGGAGCCAGTAGTCACTGCACCGCACGCAACTGTGTGTAGGAGCCGGTAGTCACTGCACCGCACCCAACTGTGTGTAGGAGCCAGTAGTCACTGCACCGCACGCAACTGTGTGTAGGAGCCAGTAGTCACTGCACCGCACACAACTGTGTGTAGGAGCCGGTAGTCACTGCACCGCACGCAACTGTGTGTAGGAGCCAGTAGTCACTGGTATTTTGCGCTGAGCCCAACACAACACAAATCTTCTCCCTCAACCAAGAGCAACCTAGCAGTGAGCACAGCGCATACCGTGAACAATGTGATTAATCTACATGCTGAGAGACAGTACCTGCTGATCCACAATAGTCTCTCTCTCTCTCTCTCTCTCTGTGTGTGTGTGTGCTTGTGCTTGCGTGTGTGTGTGTGTGTGTGTGTGCTCATACAGGTGGACATGGACGCAGCGGAGCAGGACCAAAACCAGTGGATGATCTAGACCAGAGTAATCTACCTCCTGATCTAGTGCAGAGTGATCTACCTGCTGATCTAGACCAGAGTGATCTACCTGCAGTCCAGAGTAATCTACCTGCTGATCTAGTCCAGAGTAATCTACCTGCTGATCTAGACCAGAGTAATCTACCTGCTGATCTAGACCAGAGTGATCTACCTGCTGAACTAGACCAGAGTAATCTACCTGCTGATCCAATGTAGTCTCTGTGTTTGTTTGTGTGTGTGTGTGTGTGTGTATCTACATATACAGAATCTGTTTGTGAGTGAAATGCCATTTTTCTGTCTTACTGAAGGTCAGAGAAATGTTTCTCTGGACAATGTGTTATTTATATTTGTAAATAAAACTTAGTTTAAGAGTTTATTGTGTGTGTGTGTTATGCGAGTTATGCAAAGGCAGCAGCTTTCCATAGAAAATTAATGAGGCAGCATATTTCTGTGGAGCTCAAAGCCAGATGTACTGCTATTTCAGTGCATCATACTGCCATCTAGTGGCCATGATGAGCTGTGCCTACAATCCAAGGTAAAGACTTCAGTTGGCTCATGTAAATCTCCCTTGGCTACTTGCCTGTCAGTAAGGCTGACTATTGGTGTCACAACAGAATTCAGATTTTCTTCAAGAAAAGAAAATTGAAATGTAAGGGCAAATTATAAAGGCAAGAAAAAACACTTTAATTTGTGTTCATGTTATGATTTGTTTTAAAATAAACTTCATGATATGATATTATATTGTGACTGAAAACCACGTCACTGTTCTCTGAGATTCAAGGATTCAAGGAAGCGTTATTGTCATGTGGGGGTAAAGGTAGTACTCAGGTACTCCGGTCCCAGTTGATTAACAGAGCAAACTTTACTCATTTGGTCACTTTAGAGTAGTGGAGGATGCAAACTGGTGCACTCAACTGTACATAGCTTAAGGTTCATTGTGCCTCTGCCTGTGCTAGCGTGCTATAGCAGCCATACTGTTTCCAGTCATCTGACCGCGCATGCTGCTGTCGTCCGCTACAGTCCAGTGTGTGTGAGGTTTCTCCCAAAGGGGTAGAAGGGTCCCCATCAAACATGGAATACAGTGTTTGTGTGATGTTCATCAGTTACTCTCTACAAGGCCTCAATGGACTGATTAGGTGATGGGGTCAAAGGTCAATGTCAGGGTCAGGTGTCCTATATGTCATGCAGTGTTTGTGTGATGTCAAGATATCAGTGGTAGTGTCAACTGTATGACATGCGTAACTGAAAACACATAGCTGACCAGGTGCTGTGTTGCTATCCATGAGTCAGACCTGCTTCTTGCACTGTGCAGTCAGCAACCGGCGGGGGGAGGAGTGACACAGTCAGTGCTGCACTATGTTTTCTTTCACCTCATGAACTGTTGTGAATTTACATTATGTGTGTGTAAAGTAATGGGAAAGTCCTTTTAGGCGAGTCTCTTGGTATCAGCCATAACGCGTTTTGGGCAGCTAATGGGTAGTTACTTTGATGACTGGCATGATGATTTGATGATCTCATGATTAGCACGACATTTCACTTACAAACTACTCTGTACATTTCTATGGAGGATTCTTTGAGTGCTCTGTCTCCTCATAAAGTCTCGGATAGGCCTATTGTTACACTGTATGGGGAGGCCAGAGTTTATATGGTGGTGGCCCCAAGGGGGCGCCCCTGCTACTCAAACATTTCAAACTAGAACCAGCCAATCAGCAACCCAGGTCCAGGAAGTGAAACAGAAACTGGACTTTCGACGCTTCTATTCCTGTTGACAATTTGGGAGACTGCCGTTCAAAAGGCTAGTAAACGGTGAAGGTACGTCGACAAAATAGTCTTTAAAAGCACCAGCATGCGCCATTAGGCGTTTTCAAGGCTATAACATGCATACGTAGGCTACATAGTCGAAATGCAGCGTCGCGTCTGAATGGTTGTGCTAAAATGAGTTTCAGGAAACGTTTAGTCAACATCATGATTCGTGTACATGGCTAACATTTGAGTAAACTGTTTTTAGGATTATTAGTATTAGAGCATCCATTCGTCTGGGGGAAAGTAGGCTATGGAGCCCACACAGGGTCATGTTGAATTTTTACAGTAGGAATTTTGTTTGAGCTTTTGAGGCAACGCCTAGAGAGGATGTTGTTTTGATGGACGTGTGTGTGTGTGTGTGTGTGTGTGTGTGTGTGTTGTTCTCTAGGATGGAGGAAACTAGCTCTACAGCCAACACGAAGAGTGATGATTGTGTGGGTCCAGGGAAAACCTTCGCAGGAAGAGACTCTTCTGCTGTACAGTAAGATTCAAATATGATGTGTGTGTGTGTGTGTGTGTGTGTGTGTGTGTGTGTGTGTGTGTGTGTGTTTGTTTGTTTGTTTGTGTGTGTGTGTTTGTGTGTGTGTGTTCTGCTTTTGCGAGAAGGCACTCTAAAGCAAGAATTCCCTAGGCACACCTTTAATAAATATGCCAGATGTAAATAATGCTAAATAATACTAACCCTAATAGCTAGGATGCAATTCATGAAAATTGGGCACTTCTGGATAAGTTTTTGATTTTTGGCAGGGTGTTAGGTATAGGCCTAAGGTTTTCAAAAATCACTGGATACAAGTTGGGGTGGCCCCCCTAGTGGCAGTTATCTATAAAATCCAAAATGGCCCCCGCCGAAAATAGAAAAGGTTATATCTAGGGTTGCAAAGGGGCGGAACATTTCCGGACACTTACCGGAAACTTTCCATGGGAAGTTAAGCTGGGGAATTTTGGAAATATTCCAAATTGGAAACTTTCATGGAATTAAAGGAAATTATGGGAATTAATGGGATTTTACAGGAATTAACTGGGAATTTTTGGTAATTCCTACTGTTTCATATACAGACATTAAAATTTTGTTTCGTAATAAGCAATATGATTTGTTTGTTCGTATTTTCGCTTAGCTTAGCATACAAAGCTAGCTACCATGCTAGCGGGAATCCCATTCTCTGCCAATGGTTTACTAGCGTGCTAAGCTAGCAACACTGAAACCACTGAACTGCCCAAGATACACCACGCCACTCAACAACAAAATCCAGTTGTTTGGAACATTGACTGACTATCAGTTTGTTCAGTTAGAATCCCAGAAAATGGTACAACAAATAAAAATATAATGACACAACATACCACCCTAACTAAACCTTATAGATTATGTAGGTTATATATAAGTTGTCAAGCTTAATCAGACAGATTAATCATCTCACCATTACAGTTAATGCAAAATGACGAACACCCATTTTAATGAGGACAAAAGTGACGACAAGCCCATAACTGGGCAACTCTGTTTGCAAACTTCCCCCAGTTTCACACCAGTTATTCCCACATGAGATGACATTTTCACTGGGAATTTATTTTCCCCATGCACATGAACGCACCATAGGTTTCCTTTATGTCTAGTAGCCTATACTGATTACTGTGTGCATAGGATTGACGTATGTGCAGGGTAGAAATTTGACTGAAATTGCATTAAATCAGGTTGTTTTAATTAATATTATGCTGCAAGATGGGGTTTTGTCCACTGCATTTAAGTTCCCTGTTATAGACTAACTTGCCAGATTAAAAATTCCCAGTTTATTCCCATTAATTCCCGTTTATTCCCGTTAATTTCCGTATATCCCGTTAATTCCCATGGAAAGTTTCCAACTTTGAAAATTCCCGGAATTTTGCAACCCTAGTTATATCTCAGCTTCCTTTAGTCTTAAATTGTTGTATAATGTATTTTTTCTACTTTGTTTGATACAAGGAATCCAATTTTGATATGTTTTTATTTTAAGTCCATTTCCATGTAGTATCATAGTCATATTTAGCTCATAAACTGTCAATATCTCTGAAAAAGTCACATTGAAATACTCAGGTCCCTAGACCCATATTTTTACCTCCAAGGTATGCTTTTCTTTGTTGATTGGACAGGTCACTATCACTATAGTGTCAAAAATCACATGTTGTGACCAAAAGGACCATTGTTGAGGCCTTAAATAAACACAACTTCAGAACTATGCCACAGTGAAAAGTTATATTAGGCTTTTCACCATGTTACGGATCAATATTGCATTTTAGTCAAATAACACACAAAAAAAAAATCATACTTAAACATCATATATTATTCAAAGATTTTTGATTTCACTCTTCATCATTACAGCCTCCCTCACACTTGCACAATGTGGTACAGCAAAGTCCAGCTCAGTGGCACTTACAGTTGCCCATACAGGCAACCACACAGCCACAGTTGAGGAGGAGTGAGCATCCCTTGCTGGCATCTTCCAGATCTGTCCAATATGGCACCCAGACTTTGGTTCTGTCATTCCATTCCCAACCCCACTCACTGGGGTCTGGAATCTCTGGAGTTTTGGAGAGGGAATAACCTGACTCCGCCAGATGGATTGCTTCGCATTTGCTCCGCATATCCATCTGGGAACTTTCCGTTGGAGAACGTTTGGGAAAAGGGCGAAAATACTGGTTAGCTGATTGGATAAACCATCTGTCTGTCACCACCAGTGTTGGGCAAGTTACTTCAAAATCGTAATGTACTATGCATTACTTATTACTGTCATTTCAAAGTAATTTGTTACATTATAATATTACTGTCTCTGAATTGTAAGGCATTACACTACTATTGCATTACTTTTAAGTTACTTTCACCAAAATATCTAGAAATATGGATTTGCCATTCTAAATGCAGTTTATTATGCTCAATGCAGCTTGCTCTTCCAATGGAGGGAGATGTGGTATAGCATAATGACTGAGCTAGGCTTAAGGCAGCAGTAGAATGCAATAGGCGCAGTGCTCATAATGCAATACAAGGAACAATCATAGTCAGATTTTTTTTTAAAACCGACAAAAGGTCAAAGTCTGGTAAATTGTGATAGAAATATTGTAACTTTAAGGCCTAGGCCTACTCATTAAAATCAACAGAGAGCCTACTATATTGTAGCCTGGCCCTTACCGCCTGTGACTACGAATTCTCTTCGTCATACAGTCTGGAACAAAGTAATAAGAATCCGTCTCCGTAATGGGCGGATGCTTATTTCGAGGTTTAAAATCATTGGAGTTCCCTTAACCAATCAGCAACGTTTGGTAATGACGTATGCTGTGCGCCGGAGTTCAGGCTATTAGCCTACGCTTCCCACTTCTGCTCTCAGTAGTACAGTGTTTTTCAACCACTGTGCCGGGGCACACTAGTGTGTCTCATTGATTGTATGATTGCACTATTTGTGGTATGCAGGCATTGTACAACGGGGGCCCCATATCCAGTATTCACAGAATCATCACATCCAGTTCATAACAGCAATTAAATTAGATATAGTCACCTACAAATGAAACAGAGGGCACTTGTTTTATTGAGCAGGTCTTGCATAGAAGCCATAATAAGGCCATATCTG
This sequence comes from Alosa pseudoharengus, assembly GCF_046254945.1. Classification (NCBI taxonomy): domain Eukaryota; kingdom Metazoa; phylum Chordata; class Actinopteri; order Clupeiformes; family Clupeidae; genus Alosa; species Alosa pseudoharengus. The sequence goes on along the minus strand of NW_027468598.1, from coordinate 37,430,891 downwards.
TGTATTATTTGAAATTTTAGGCTATGGTATGTTTATTTTTTCTTCACACAGAATGTTAGTGTGCCGTGGGACATTTTAAGTGTCAAAAGTGTGCCGTGGCACAAAAAAGGTTGAAAAACACTGCAGTAGTAAACAGACCGCTGGCTAGTATGTAGGCTACCTGACCGCCAGGGCAGTCTCTTCGTAGTGGATATATCCCTAACTTGCGCCAGCCACAGACCGAGAGTTGTATACCAAAAGCGTCATGTCACCGAGATTATATCAGCTCTTGTCACACGCCAGTTTTCCTCTTATCTCTTCTCGCCGCTTATCAGACGATTGTTGTTCTACGCAGCCCGGTGACTTCGTCCGCATACTGTCTGTTGGGCCAGACTACGTGCGAGGCTGAAATAAAATTTTGGCCGGAAGTACGTAGGATGGTAACACCAGGCTAACTATATTGTAAATCAAAGCTTAAAGGAATCGTATGTAAGATTGTGGCCAAAACGGGTACTACAATCACTTTCAAATTACTGTAGAGCGGTGTATCCACTTCCCCTCCCCTCTGACTGGCAGAGTTGGCAACCGGATGACGAAACACTACTGACTTTGTGATTAGTAGATAGGTGGAGGGTGGCGCATTAGGCCAAAACACAACATGACAACATCAACATCAGTTGAGGGCTGCAACTTCACTTTTTAAATGACAATATCCTGGCCAGACTAACAGTCAGTGATATAAGTATTTGAAATGAACATGATTTCGTAATGTCTAGTGACATATCAGGGCAATTTTATGATTAATTGAAATACAATTTTTACATACGGTTCCTTTAATAAAGACATGTCAAGATGGTGGCCTGCTGGCCATTTCGGTGCCCTAAGTGAGTGGCTTTGAGTGAGTGACATTTAAATGATAACTTAAACACCTAAAGTAAAATAAAAGGCCTATTATTTACAGACCATTACTGTGTATTTTTAAACATTAATTTCTGAAGAAATGCTGTTTTACTTATAAATGGTGCACTGTCACTTTAAGAGCATTGATCTTTACGTTGTCATAATGCCCTTTTGCTAGCTCTTGTTTACAAGCCTTATTTGTTTGAGTTACATTGATAGCACAATATTAACAATAATATGCACAATGTTAAGTTGTTTTAAGCAACCTTTCTTGCTTTGGAAATGGAAGTATGCAATGACATGTTGCTTCACATTTCGTGAATACAAGTGAATTATGAGCCTGGTATCCACCTAGCTATCTGAATGGAATGCGTTTCAGTCGACTCAGCATATCATGTGCTTCATGTAGCCTAAATGCTTGGAAAACGAATGATTGAAGACCCACCAATTCTAGTACTACGTGGTGATTGAGAGAACCCAAAAGGTATCAAACTTGCATGTAACATCGTGTTAGTGCATTTTGACATTGTAAACGTTATTGATGAAGAGTGAAACGCAGTTTGCAGTAAAGCTACTATTCATTGGTTACATTTGGGTGCCCCCTCTGTCCTTTGGTGCCCAACGCAAAGTGCGTGATAAGCGTGGTGGAAGCGGTGGCACTGCCAGGCTACACAATCTTTTTCTGCATTTCTATCCCTTTATTCTCTTCAATTTAAGTTCACAGCACAAAGCTGACATGCACAACAGCATAGTTTGTGTTTTATCAAGAATCAAAAAGATTAGCGTGGCACTACTTTAGATGTTTCATTCATTAATTTACTTGTGCTATTTCGCGAGCTGAGAGATCTTTCGGTTTCCCACACAAAGTGCACTAACTATTATGTTCTTCATAGCCTTGTCTCTGACAAGCTGAAAATAATGAGCGTAGGCTTATGTCCATCCAGCAAATAGAGTCCGCCTGCGAGTCTGCTGCAGCCACAGTCATCTTCAACCAGTATCAGGAGATAACGTACTATTTTGCGCGGATTTTTTCTCCTCTGTTGTTCTCGCGTGGTGTTTGCGAATATGTATCAAAACAAAACAAGCGCTTAATTTTGGGTTAAACTGCATTGTAACGCGCGTTACTGAAGTTTGTACCGAGTAAATATTACCCAATTTTTTTTTTGTAATGCCTTACATTACCGCGTTACCGCAAACAGCAATATATTACAGTAATTACATTACTTTTGTAACGCATTACTCCCAACATTGGTCACCACCTATGTTGGTCGGTCCAAATCAACCAATCAGATAAAGGAAGCATTTTTTTCTAATGCCATCTTTTAACATACAAGTTAGATAAGTAGCTAACGTTAACATTTTTAAACTTACTATTTGTATGTGACATGAACCTCATCAACGACAATCCCCCACCAAGTTTTCATGGTAGGCTACACGTCTGAAGAAAGCATATTCCTTCTCGTTAAGTAACTAAGATTCAGGGCTACCAAACACTAACTTGAATTGGCCGTGGAGGATGTCTGTGTCCTTCATTCCTCCCAGCTACATTGCAGAGACTCCTAGCTTCCCCAGGAATACTAAAATATATTCGGATAAAACTTCAGCGATAGCTATGCTCATCTCATCCGTGGAAGTCGCCATGTTGTTTAGATTGAACAGTAGCTTCTCGTTGCGTCACACCTAAACCCGCCTCAAAACTAACGCTGATTGGACGTTCGTTTGGCAAACTGCTCCAAATTTTCTTTATCGGAGAGAGAATCTGCGAGTGAAAATCTGAAACTCTCGAGATTAGGATGGTCTCACGAGGCTAGAGAGGGACTGCTTCCAGACAAAAGCTGCAGCGTGCAGGACACGCTTTCCATGCTGGAATAAGGCATGATGGGTCGGGGGGATTGAATCCAGGGACTTGAGGCCATGAGTGAAAAGAAGCTTCCGGGTTTCATTGACTGACTCGACACCGCAGTTCTTACCAGTCCAGCGCAGGGCCGGAGTGGCGATCGGGACGATCGGGAGTTTTCCCGGTGGGCCGGCCGATGAGTCTGCGCGGTGCGGGCCGGCCCATACAGCTTTTATCGCGGCCGTGAGTCGTACGCGGCCATCGACCTGATAGGTGCATTAAGAATTTTCCACGAAAATCTCCAAGATCTACACTTTAACATTTGGGAAGTCCAACCAATATTTATACCATTCGCTCACTGTCTATATGTCATTCATGGTTACCCTCTCTCCCATGCTGATTTTTGTGTAGGCTAGCCTTAATTTTTTATCTTAATTCATTTTTGTCTTATTCAGGCGTTACAGAACTTTCATCACAAATAAAAAAAATGACAATTTAATTTGTTGGTTTGTACTTAAATTAACGTAAGCCTAGGCTAGAATGGAGCAAAGCCTCCTGGGAATGGGGAATGTGTTTCTGGTTTATCCAATGAACCGATTGCAGGTCAAGTCTATTTACAGAAATGTAGGGGGATAAATGAGCGGCCCCTCGTCTAATGGCATGACCCTACAAACGATCAAGTTCGAGGAAAACTACAGAAGTTTTGACAGTCGACGGATTTGCGTGGTTGCTTGCTGTTTTACATATGAATGGAAGGCAGAGAGCAAGGTTAGCGGAGCTAAAGCATTGACGTTATTGAAACTAGTACAAGCTAGTCTTATGTTGATATGTAGCCTAGGCCTAGCCTAATGACTAATTAGTGGGCCACTCAGGCTGATAAATGGTTTGTGGAACTTGTTGGAACTGTCTATATGTAAGCCTATATAGGCCTACTTTAATCGTTCTCGTACAAACCTATTCAAAGTGCCTGGTTTTTTCAATTATTTAATTACCTGTGTTATTAGGTTGACATTGTCTGTAGGCTAGGCCTTTTTTTTTAATTTATACAGGCAACTATTGGAGTGCTATGATACCCAGATATGTCCTTGCATGATGCTTGAAATTTCCATCCACCCTCAAAGCTGTTTTTATACTGCACTGTTGCATATCTAGTTCCTTACACATTTATTGAAAGTGCCTGGTTTGTGGTTGATTGGCTTGTTGTATTGCATTAGCACTATATATTTTGTTTGTGCTATTGATGTGTGTGCATGTTTGGGGGGGAGGGGTGTTGGGGGGTGTCCTGTGGATTTTAGTGCCCCACTCCGCCCCTGGTCCAGCGTTTGAGAACTTGCATGTGCACTGATTCCAGTGTGAGGCTGAGGGTGCCGGTGACTTCTGGGTAAGCTGCCCACGCATTCCATACATTGCTGATACAACGTCACATCATGTGAACGCGTGGAAGAGGGGCAGTGCTTGACATTTTTGAGGTCCCAGCATTTCTGAGATGTGGTGGATTGGAATATCTTTATATGCCTTCCCTGATCCAAATCCAATCCACAGCTCTGAGAGGCCTAACTCCTGGAACACTGCAGCTTTTGTCTGGAAGCAGTCCCTCTCCAAAACTCCAGAGATTCCAGACCCCAGTGAGTGGGGTTGGGAATGGAATGACAGAACCAAAGTCTGGGTGCCATACTGCCAGCAAGGGATGCTCACTCCTCCTCAACTGTGGCTGTGTGGTTGCCTGTCGCAGCACGTTTTCTTCTCTCTCCTTCATTTTACAGTCTAATTTTTACTAACTAGAACGGCTCGGGGTCAAAGGTCATACGGAATCGATTAATCTGCACTAATTTTTTTAATCAGTTATTTTTTCTCAAATTAATTAATCAAAATTAATCAGTTATTTTGACAGCCCTATAAATTAATTTATGTTACTATACACCAACTGGCCTGTAGGTGGCCGGAGACAGTTTTCTGTGAATATCTCAAGAACCGTAGGGCCTAGGAGGCCCACCTTTTTTTGTATGTTGGTCTTAAGGGGGCATGTCAACTTATCCCATTACCACTTATTTCATGTATAGCACCTAGTTAAAAATTAAAAAGCAAAACATTAGGTGTTTTCATCACAATATCTCTGGCTGACATGGTCAAAACTGCACGAAATTGAAAGTGTAGGATCATTATGACACCCTCCGAATGCATGCCAAGTTTCGTGGACTTTCGTTGATGGGGGGCCTTACAATAAAATAATTTATGTGTACATTTAGTGACCGTACACCAACAAGGATTGCCGGGACACTGAAAGACCGGGGTACACGAAACTTGGTGGGCATGTAACCCCACATGGATAGCATGGAACCATCACTTTTCGTTTTGATCTGTAGCCCCCCTGCTGGACTGGACCCCCCGAAAGGAGGGTAGGGCAGACAGTTTTCTGTGAATATCTTGAGAACCGTAGGGCCTAGGATGACCAATTTTTTGCGTATGTTTGCCTCCAGGATTCATATAAACCCATTCCATATGCACACATGTGCATAAACAGATACACACGCACACACATACATTCACAGTAATCCTACGTATGACACACTCACACAGTAGACATATATATGCATGCATGCACATGCACACACACAGGCACAGAAACAGGCAAACACACAAGCACATGCACATGCACGCACACACACCCACCCACACATAAACATAAACATGTACACGCACACATGCACACAATTCAAGAATTTCTCAGAATTATGAACAGGCAAGATGTTGGTGGGGTTGTATAAAATGTATATTACATGTAATTACAGTAAAACCTACTGTTAGAAATAAACATGGTGAAGCAGCTTTTAGCTGCTATGCGGCTCAGCTCTGGAACCAACTTTCGGAGGACATCAAAAAGGCCCCAACTGTAGCCAGTTTTAAATCTAGACTTAAGACCAAACTGTTCTCAGATGCTTTCTGTTAACTGCACTGAGTTACAAATTCTGAATCTGCCTTGATAATTATTCTACCTTGTCTTTTATTACTACTTTTGCCTTTGTTTTTGCTTATTAATTATTCTTTATTTTTAAATGATTTTACCTTGTGTTTTATGTTTTCTTTTAATTATGATCTTTACCTTTTAACTATTCTTTGACTATATTGCCCTTCTATGCTTTTAGTTGTCATTATTGTTTGTGTCACGTTTTCAGTGATGGGACTCGGGTTCAGATATGACAAACACCCAAAATTGACTCAGAGGAGATTTATTAACAGAAACAAAAAACAGAGCTTCCACAGTCCTGAGAATAATCCACAGGGAACACACTGGACCAATCTTCAACAGAAAGCAGTCTTCAGAAAAAGCACAAAAAAACAGTTCAGAAAAAAGTCGTAGAAGGCAAAACCCCAGCAGGAGAACAGGGCACAGGCAACTGGACACTCCAGAGAGGGTGCAGGTGAAACACAAAAGTCAATCCTCCTTCACGGCAGTAGGCCAGTCTTCATTCACCGGCAACAAAACACAGGCAGGCAAAAAACAGAAAAAACTTGGCGGCAAAAGTACAAAATCTTCAGGCAGAGAACAGAGTCGATGAAACATCAGGCAGAGGTCAAAAGCAGGCAGGCAAAAACTCACAGTCAGTCAGGCAGGCAGGTCGCACTCGAGAACTGCTACGAGAAGACGGAACGTTCTGATAGGGAGGCAGACTGGTAATGGGGATTTTAAAGCTGAAATTGCGATCAGATGCAGGCTGATTGACGCTGATTGGCAGGCAGATCAGAGACACCAGTGGAAGCAGGTGAGAACCAGGAGCAGACAGAGGAAGGGCCGAGACTCAGACCCACAGCAGTGGTACACAACAGCTCCTGCAGAGGGGGACAAATAGACAAAACACTAGGAGGACAAACCACAAACAGAGAGTCTGACAGTTTGGTTTTGTTTATGTAAAGCACATTGAATGACCTCTGTGTATGCGCTATATAAATAAACTTGACTTGACTTGATTTGACTTGTAGCTGGAAGTTCCAGATGTTGAATTGGTAATTGAGTAGATATGTTGAGTGATTTTGTCAATTTTACCTTTGAAAAAAGATGAGAACTCATTGCATTTATTAGTTGAGAGAAGTTCTGGTGCTAATTGTAAGGGGGGATTTGTTAACTTATCAACAGTTGAAAATAGAACACGAGTGTTATTTGAACTTCTACTGATGATGTTAGAAAAGAAAGACTGTCTTCTCTCTTTTTAGGAGTTTAACTGCTGGATTTTGCTTTCATGGTGCTTTCTGTTTGTCCTTAACTTTCTTGAATTGTAATGGAGCAATGTCATCCATAATGTTTGCCATTTTTGCATTAAAGCTGATTGGTTGTACTCAGGGTGTAGTTAAAGCTGATTGGCTGTGCTCAGGGTCTTGTTAAAGCTGATTGGCTGTGCTCAGGGTCTAATCAAAGCTGATTGGTTGGTGAGGGCTGAGTCTTCTGTCTGACTTAGACTACGTTTACACGAAGCAGGGTATTTACGAATATCTGGCCATCTACGTTTGCAAATAAAACTGAATTTACACGAGACCGTTTATTTTTAAAATGTGTTTACACGAACCCGTGTACATACATGTTGTCATGAGCATGCCAAACTACAGTGGCAGTCTAACGATAAGCTCAAGCTCACATTAACCAATCAGAACCCTGAAAAGTCGCACGTGAGAACATGTAAATGTAAACATTGGTCGCACATTTGGTGTACTTCTGTCGCATACTGTGACGTTGGCGACGTTGGCTGCCCAAAACTCCGTTTACCACAGTTTAGAACCAAACGCATAAACGGAGTTTTCAAAAAAAAAAAAACACTTTGGCCGGAGTTTTTTTGGATAACCGTTTTACGGGGCGAATTCTCCGTTTGCGTCTAAATGAAAGGCTCAAACGTAGGGAAATGTCTTCGTTTATAAAAATACACATGCTCGTGTAAACGGGGTCTTAGTTTAAACAGAGACTTTCTAATGTGGAGACACAGCGCCAGGGTAGGAATTTCACGGCGGCCACGACGGCCATGGCCGTCGTAGCCCCTTGCGTTGGCCGAAATGCCCCTTTGAAAATCAGAGGTTTACAGTGCCTTGGTGCCCCCTTCTCTCAATATTCTGGTTTGCGTCGGACTAAGTATTTTATTAGCCTATGGCCTGACAAAATAATCTTTCACAGTGCAAATTATTGTAGCATTTTACGCAGTGGAAAAGTGATAGCGCACGGCAAGAAAGTAAGTGCGTCCAGATTCCCATTCTTCTCAGTTGAACTACTCGCGAAGTAGCCTACTCATCATACAGGCATCACAAGTATCACATCACATGAAAGAGCTTTTTCTCAGCTTGTAAACGATGTTAGCCATTTGGTGAACGGTTCACGAAACAAATAAATACTATGATTAAATTGAATCATAAATTCTAGGATCTGCACCCATCTCCCTACCCATTCATCTTGGAATACTTAACGAACCCTTCGTTCAAAACATGGCAAACCATATATCAAAATAAACAGCAGACCTTACCGAACACGAAGGTTTAAAGCAGTCCCCTGTACAGTTAGCCATTCCAGAGTAATCCGGTTTTGAATTTGTAGCAAATTTCGACATGCATGTCTCCAAATTTGGGCTTTAAGTTTCACAACGTGTTTAATTTTTTTCCTACGTGATTTCATAACACGGCAAAGACAAAACAAATATCGCCTAGATGTCGGTAAATATTAAAATCAGAGGATATACAGCTGACTAAGAGTTTGTTTAAGTAGCCTTAATGATGACAAAATGCTAAGCATGCATCTAGGCTATTTGAGTTTCTTAAAGCTGAGCTGTGCTTAAATTGAACAATTTAATAGAAAGATAGATAGATAGATAGATAGATAGATACTTTATTGATCCCCAAGGGGAAATTCAAGAATTTACATGATTTCATAACAGGCCAAATATAAAATAAATGTTAAATATAGCCTAGATATCTGTAAATATTAGATGATCAGATGATTTACAGTTCTATGTAATATGTCATGTTTCATGTTTTTGTAATGTTTCATACAGTGATGCAGGTCTATTGAATAGGCTAAATACAATTTCAATCATTTTTATAGCCTACTGTATAGTTATAGCCTACTGTATAGTTAACTATACAGTAGGCTATAAAAATGATTGAAATTGTTAAAGGAACCATATGTAAGATTGTGGCCAAAACCGGTATTGCAGTCACTTTCAAATTACTGTAGAGAGGTGTATGCCCTCCCCCTCCCCCCTGACTCGAGGTTGCCAACCCGGATCCCGAAACACTACTGACTTTGTTATTAGTAGTTAGGTGGAGGGTGGCGCATCAGGCCAAAACACAACATGACATGACAAAACACATCAACATCAGTTGAGGGCTAAAACTTCACTTTTTAAATGACAATATCCTGGCCGGACTACTGTTGTCAGTGATATAAGTATTTGAAATGAACATAATTTCTTAATGTCTAGTGACATATCAGGGCTATTTTATGATTAAGTGAAATACATTTCTTACATACAGTTCCTTTAACTTTGGCCTTGGTGCACTGACATGTGGCCTTTGTGCCCCCCACCAAATATGCCCAACTGAAGGCCAAGTGGCCTTGCCCCCAAAATGGTGAAATTCCAAGCCTGCACAGCGCTCAAAAAATCCTCCATAGAAATGCATGGGGTTAGTTTGGAACACCAATATGGTCATTGTCTACACATATCCCATCCCTTCCTCAGCAAAATGTCGACATGTGAATACATTGAGCCAATCATGTGGTGTGATGTGGATACATTGAGCCAATCATATGGTGTGTTGTGAATACATCGTGCTAATCATGTGCTGTGAACTCGCAGCTGGAGCAAGGTTGGTGTCGTGAAGCCTTGCACGCGCATTTCTGCCGAATAGGATGCCCGATGAGTGCCCAAAAAGCGTTGCAATATGGCCGCCAAGTGGAGGGACTTTGGTTTAAACTCCTAACCCGTGTACTGTGTTAAAGGCATTTACACCAGAGTACACTTTAGCGTGCAGAGAAATTGTCTTTTGGACATACATGGTTGCTGTAAAATGTAAAAATCTACTAAGAGAAGTGAGAAACAAGAAACTCGTTTTAAATCGTGTTTCTTACCTTGTGACATCCACATTGTTCTGCCGAACTTATGCTAACCGTTTTGCTATCTTGTAAACAAATCCATGTGCTTTATCCTTACCTTTTTCCACAGTTTGAAATAGCATAGTGCACAATTTCTCCAGCAGAGGGGGAAATATAGCTAATCCTGCCAAATTTCCCTTTAAAAATGTGTTCATGAGATCAGCTTGTAAAAAAGCAAATATGTGGTATAAAACTACAATATACACGGTGTGGCCCCTTTCATGCACCTGAGAGTGTTTACAATTCAGAAATGAAGAAACAAGCAGCTTCAGCATCTGTGTGCTCCTGTGATCTCACTGCATGATCGGTCCTCCCATGTGAAGCGCCAGATTGTTAATCAGAAGCACGGTGGAATTACCATTTTTTACTTAAATGTAACCTTATTTTTGTGTATTCACTAATATCTTAACGTTTTGCATTGATGTAGTGGTGTGTAGTGTGTTGTTTATAATTTGTGTAGTGTGTGTGTGTGTGTGCCTGCGTGCATGCGTGTGTGTGTGTGTGTGAGAGAGAGACAGAGAGAGGCAGAGAGGATGTGGTCCTTCAGAGGGAGATGTGAAAACACTCACTGGAGTCATGTTGTGTTAACAGTGTCCAGCAGGGGGCGTCAGGCACACAGTCCAAGAGGACAGACAAGACCAGACAAGAGAAGGACTCTGCCTCAGAACACAGGTGAGATTATGGATGATAATCTGTCAAGCGTCAGCAAAATCCTTTAGAAACCATCTCTGCAGCGGTCAGGTTGGATTTGATGTTAGAAACCTTCTGTCCCTCTAGGTCCCTATTCTGTAACGCCATATCAGAACTGTGCATTATTTGTTCCTGTAGTAATGATGTTATTTAGATAGATAGATAGATAGATAGATAGATAGATAGATACTTTATTGATCCATAGGGGAAATTCAAGGTCACAGTAGCATACAGACAACACACACACACATTCAACATTCACTAACAGCAGAAAAAGTAATTAAAAATATATCATATAAAAAAACACAACTAAGCAATAAGGACTTAATCTAAATCAATTTATTCTGTTTATGTAAGGGAACCCTGCTGTGTCAGTAATGTGCAGTCAGTGATTGTACGCGATTTCAAGCCCATACAATTTTTTCGTCACGTTCAGCAATCATCTCCTCGCGATCCGCTCGTATGGAGTCAAAATAGGGTCTTTAATATTGAGAGTGTAATAAAGTTTTGCAGCTGTGCAAAAGGAGTTCTGCATGTGAAAAGAAATTTCGTACCTGTAGAAATATTTTGTACATGTGTGAAAAAATGATGTACCTGTAGAAATATTACGTACTTGTGTGAAAGAAATGTGTATCTGTAGAAATGTTTTGTACATATGTGGGGGGGAAATGCGGATCTGTAAAAATATTTGGTACATGTGTGGAAAAAATATGTACCTGCACAAATACTTTGTACGTGTGTGAATCTCCTACGCGATGCTTTCCTGCGCAACACTGAAAGTACGAGTGTGAAACTGAGATACAAGCTTACGGACTTTTGACCCTAATTTTACTGCCTTTCTGAAGAGCCAATCAACACATTGCTTACTGCCAACCAATCAGCGTTCCCCACCGACCACCTAGATTTTGGTGCTAAACAGATTGGCTTCATATCGAAGAGTATACTCAGAGCCCGTCTATAATGTCTTATTAGAAATTCTCTGGTATACTCTTTGATTGGGGTTGCAAAATTATAACTTAATTAAGAGTGACGTGGTAGCTCAATTTATACTGTGATCGCAAAAAGGGTTGAAGCGGAGCCGTAATGTTAACGTTAGCTATCCCATCCGCTTTTTAGACTGTAACGTTAGCAGCTAGCAGTAATGTTGACGAAATAGTTGAATTATTCATTCCATTTCCGAAAGGGTGATTCAGTGGTGTCATTCATGATTAAAAACAGTAATACTGTACACACATTTATGTTTATCTGCTATTATTATTTGATATGAGAACACGTTTATTTTATCACCCTTTGCAAGCCTATAATAATAGCCTTGTGGACGGCAAAAAGACGAATCAGATGAATGGGTTGTAATGGGACATCCACAGCTAGGAGATTATAGTGAGTGAGATTATAGTAATGCCCTTCCAGGACTGTTGGTTTGTTGTTTGGAATACAACATCCCATTGTCTTACATAGTTTTGTTTTCTTTGTGTTTGGGGAGTATTTTAACCACACGGTTATCTCGTCAGTTTATGAAGCATAGACTGAACAGGACGGTAGACTACCAAGAAAGCAAGCGCTTAGGCAAAGTCTATGGCAAGATCTGAATGTAAATGGATAAACCCGTTCAAGCGTTTTCTTTATTTCCTATTTCTTTCAATTCTTTAACTTAAGACATGTAAGAATTAAGCCTACTTATTCGCTGGGCAACGTACAAACTGACGAGTTACATTAGCCCTAGCACTATGAGCTACGATAAACGTCAGCTACGATAGCTATGGCAGCTATCATACAGTTATTATTTCATGTTCTGGTATGATATTCTTAACGTTTTGACTATGTTACAACTGATAAAAGCATGACAAATAAAGTAACCAAATCGCTTTGCAATATTTTAGTCCAGAAATACTTATGGGTGTTCATTTACAGTAATGTTACGACCTATCTGCCCTTGCTGTTACCACCAGTTTTAATAACTAATCTAGATCTGTGGGTTAGCGGCAAAATCTGGGTGGTCGGTGGGGAATGCTGATTGGTTGGCAGTAAGCAATGTGTTGATTGGCTCTTCAGAAAGGCAGTAAAATTAGGGTCAAAAGTCCGTAAGCTTGTATCTCAGTTTCACACTCGTACTTTCAGTGTTGCGCAGGAAAGCATTCCGTAGGAGATTCACACACGTACAAAGTATTTGTGCAGGTACATATTTTTTCCACACGTGTACAAAATATTTTTACAGATCCGCATTTTCCCCCCACATATGTACAAAACATTTCTACAGATACACATTTCTTTCACACAAGTACGTAATATTTCTACAGGTACATAATTTTTTCACACATGTACAAAATATTTCTACAGGTACGCAATTTCTTTTCACATGCAGAACTCCTTTTGCACAGCTGCAAAACTTTATTACACATGTAAACATCTTTTCACAAGCTCTCAATATTAAAGACCCTATTTTGACTCCATACGCTCGCTGCCCATTCCGTGAATACTCTGTAAAAAAACGCTCTCTGTAGGCAGCCCAGAGGGGTATTTCACAAAACCTAGATAAGGGATTAAGCTGGGATTTTTAGGTTATCCTGGATGAATTTAGCCTTGACTTGGTTTCACAAAAGAGATGGCACATAAGTTACCATGGGGATTTATTCTCTGCACCTAGCCTGGTCCCGACCAGGCTAACAGCCAAGCTAAGTTAATTCTAATGGTAATTATGTCTTCTTATTGGTTCAGCTAGCTGTCATTCACATCAGACCTCCGTGCTATTTTTTAAGGAGCTTTATTCCATTTATAAACTATTTGCTAAATGTATTTGCTCGCAAAACAAAACAGATTGTCTGCCTACTACCATATAGTTATTATTTTAATTGTGCCTTATAATTATTAACATAGGCCTAGGTACTCTTTGTTTGCTTATTTTATTGATAGATGTTTGATGAATAGCCTACTGTAGTTGATTGGAAGTGAAGGGGCAAGTTCTCGGAGGTATTTTCAACTATAATATTAAGGTATATCATACTATGTGCATCTTTGCAGTGGCAAGCGCTTTCATAATGACGTTGCATGCCGAGACAAGGAAGCACTCACACGTGGCCGTGGGTGCATACGTAAATTTGCATTCAGTTGGTCTACCACGCCTACTCACGCTGTTTTACAGAAATAGCCATGATTCCCCATTCCAAAAAGGACAACTTTACTTCATTGTTAGTCTATATAAAATGCGGTTGTTCACGTTGTGTGAATGACGCTATTTTCCGGGACTTTTTTATTCCAACCGTGGGCATTTTGGAGCAGAAACGAGAACGCGCACACATCCTGAATTACTTACACCTGGCTTGACATAGTTGCTCCTACTCATCTTGGATTGGCGTTAGAGAAACGAGTTTAGCTAGGATGACCAGACAACGCATATGTCAAACCTCGCTTTATCACTTATCTTGGATGTCTTAATTCTGCCTTTGTGAAATACCCCTCTGGCTCCAAAAACTGGAAACAAACAAAATGTCCCCCAAACACAAAGAACACCTTGTGTGGAGTTTCTCTGGGAATACTGAAGGGGGGGGTGACCTACCTCTCTGTTGTGTTTCCTTTGGTCCTTGGTTAAAATATAATGTATGTTGTTTTGGACAATTTTTAAAAAATATTTATAAACAAACACAACAAATGCAACTTCCTGCGCAATCGCTGACTACATCTTTAACTATTAGAATACGAGAGAAATAAACTCCACTGTCAGTCTTCTGCAAACTGTCCTTCCATGACTGCCAGTGTCTAATAGTTTACAACCCCCCTGCATGTTCACATTCTGGTGATATGGACAAAACCCCACTGTGTCTAGCTACAGTGTGTCTATGAGAGGAAATTACTTCAAATGACCACATTATGATGTAGTGAACTATAATCTTTTCTAATGAATGAGAATTTTCAACAGTGTGGCCACTTCCGGTTTGGGACAACTCAGTGAAAACAAACATTCATCCATCTATGACAACTGAAGTCACTCAATCCAGCTGTCATCAACTTTACACTTTTGCCATTCTATCTAGCTTTATTCACGTGGGTTTGTTTTCACTGAATGCAGCCCATAGACTGCGCTTTATCTAAAGAGGAAATTATGTGATCGTGATGTTTAAAACATGATTACAGGGACTACAGGTGGAACTTAGCAATTGTTGCTATAACTGCTATAATTTTTGCTGGCCAAACACATATTCTCTTGTATCACAAGATTCATGTTTATTTGTGCATTGTCCCTGTTTTAAATAAATCCATTTCCAATTCCAATGACAGGTCACTATTGATTGTGCATGAACATTCTCCCCAGGTGTTCTATGATGATGTTCATGTGTGTGTTTTGTGTGATTCTGTCATTGATCCAGATGGACACCAGAGGAGGCAGAGATCCATAAGAAACTCAGATCCACTCTGAAGAGCAAGTTTCAGCAGCTGGTTGAGGGAGTACCAAATCAGGGAGACCCCAGACTCCTCCAAGAGATCTACACAGACCTCTACGTCACAGAGGGGGGAAGAGGAGGATGGGTCAATGATGAACATGAGGTCAGACAGATAGAGGAGGTATGTGACATGTCTGATTACTCTGATGATGAATCTGATGGAGGAGGAGGGGTCAATGATGAACATGAGGTCAGTCAGATAGAGGGGGCATTTGACATGTCTGATGACTCTGATGATGAATCTGATGGAGGAGGAGGGGTCAATGATGAACATGAGGTCAGACAGATAGAGAGGGCATCCTGGAGAAGAGAAGAACAGGACAGACCAATCGAATGCAGTGACATCTTTAATCGCTTACTGGAAGAGGAAAGACGCAGAAAAGAACACTTCCTGGAAGAAGAGAGAAGAATCTCTGAGCCCTTTCACAGACAACACAAACCCCTCAGAACAGTGCTGACAAAGGGAGTGGCTGGCATTGGGAAAACTGTCTCTGTGCAGAAGTTCATTCTGGACTGGGCTGAAGGAACAGCCAATCAGGAAGTCCACTTCATATTTCCTCTTCCTTTCCGGGAGCTGAACCTGATGAAGGAGGACAAACTCAGTCTGGTGGATCTTATTCAGCACTTTTTCCCAGAAATCAAAGATTCCAGAATCTTCTCCAGTTCAGATCACAGAGTCATGTTCATCTTTGATGGTCTGGATGAGTGTCGACTTCCTCTAAATTTCCTCTCCAACCCGAGGTGTTGTGATGTTACAGAGCCAGCCTCAGTTGATGTGCTGCTGACAAACCTCATCAAGGGGAATCTGCTTCCCTCTGCTCTCCTCTGGATCACCACCCGACCAGCAGCAGCC
This sequence comes from Alosa pseudoharengus, assembly GCF_046254945.1. Lineage (NCBI taxonomy): Eukaryota > Metazoa > Chordata > Actinopteri > Clupeiformes > Clupeidae > Alosa > Alosa pseudoharengus. Next base: position 37,415,073 of record NW_027468598.1, on the reverse strand, counting down.
AATCAGATCCCTTCAAAGTGTGTGGCCCAGGTGACGGAAATAAGGGGATTCAATGACCCACAGAAAGATGAGTACTTCAGGAAGAGAATCAGTGATGAGAACCTGGCCAGCAGAACCATCACACACCTGAAGTCTTCCAGGAGCCTCTACATCATGTGCCACATTCCAGTCTTCTGCTGGATTACAGCCACTGTTGTAGAGAAAACATCAGAATCAGAGAAAGTAAAAATGCCAAGGACTCTCACTCAAATGTACACACACTTCCTGATGATGCAGACAGGCATGAAACATGTCAAGTACACAGAGAGAAAAGAGACAGATGAAGAGGTGATTTTCAAACTGGGGAAACTGGCTTTCCAACAGCTGGAGAAGGGCAATCTGATCTTCTATGAGGAAGACCTGAGAGAGTGTGGCATTGATGTCACAGAAGCATCAGTGTACTCAGGAGTGTGTACCCAGATCTTCAGAGAGGAGGCTGGGCTGTGCCACGGGAGGGTGTTCAGCTTTGTGCATCTGAGCATCCAGGAGTTTCTTGCAGCTCTGTATGTGTTCCTCTGCTTCAGCAACAGACAGAGAAACATGCCTGACCAACAGCAAACCTCTCAGCTCTCTGCTCTGTTCAGAGCTGCAACACTTCATGACCTACACAAGACTGCAGTGGACCTGGCCTTACAGAGTAAGAATGGACACCTGGACCTTTTCCTCCGCTTCCTTCTGGGCCTCTCACTGGAGTCCAATCAGAATCTCTTAAAGCACCTTCTGCCACAGAGCAGTAACCAATCAGATAGCTCAGAGAAAACAGTCCAGTGTGTCAAACAGAAGATCAGAGATCAGAGGAGCTCAGACAGAAGGATCAACCTATTCTACTGTCTGAATGAGCTGAATCACCATGCTGTAGTGGAACACAAAATGAACTCAGAAGATCTGCATGTAGAGACGCTCTTACCAGGACAGTGGAAGACTAAGACATGGGAGACGTTTAAGATGTCAGAGGAGCAGCTGGCTGAGTTTGACCTGCAGAAGTACATAAAGACACCAGAGGAAGATCAGACTGAACTCCTCAGTCCAGAGGAAGTTCTTCAGAAGCTGCTGCCAGGAGTCACATCAGCTCTGTAAGTAGCACACTGTGTGTGTGTGTGTGTGTGTGTGTGTGTGTTTTTGTTTACAGTATGTGATAAAGAGTTCCTACGTCATGTCCTACGTCATGTCCTACGTCATGTGCGTCCCAGCACTTTAGTATGGACTGACCGTACTGGATGGATGTCCATGTGCTTCTCTAGCCTTTATGGACAGGACAGTAGAGATGAGACAGGAAGCAGGTGGGAGAGAGATGGGGACTGGGGTCAGGAAATGACCTCACGCTGGACTCAAATGTGGGTCCCTGTGGGCACTGAACTAGAGATGTCCGATAATATCGGCCCACCGATATTATCGGCCCGATATTAGCATAAAAATGTAATATCTGTTAATATCGTTATCGGATTTTTTTTGCCTTAAAACCGATAAAATAATGCTTGCGTTACACCCAAATAGTGCCTATGCGCTCCTGAAGCGTTTACCGGCGCACAGATGATGACCTCATCAAGCTGCGTCTTGAAGCATACAAACAAGCGTGGATGGCGGCAGTAACAAACTTGCTCGCTCTGTTTCAACATTATGTCTGTGGTTTGGAATTGGCCATGGCCGTCGTAGCCCCTTGAGTTGGCCGTGACGCCCCTTTGAAAATCAGAGGTTTACAGGCCACGGTGGCCTTGGTGCCCCCTTCTTTAAATATTCTGCTTTGCGTCCTACTAATAGCGATATATATTTAGCCTATGGCCAAATTACGCAGTGGAGAAAGTGACAGCGCAAGAAAGTGCGTCCAAATTAACCCATTCTTCTCAGTTGAACTACTCGCGAAGTAGCCTACTCATCACACAGACATCACAAGTATCACATGAAAGAGCTTTTTCTCAGCTTTTAAACGATGTTAGCCGCTAATTGCTGTGGTGAACGGTTCGCGAGAAAAGTAAATAATATCATTCAATCATAAATTCTACTGAAGGTTTTGCGTCCATCTCCCTACCCATTCATCTCGGTGGAATACTTCAGAACCCTTCGTTTAACATATGACAAACCATATATCAGAATAAACAGCAGACCTTACCGAACAGAAAGGTGTAAATCAGTCCCCTGTACAGTTAGCCGTTCCAGACTAATCCCGTTTTGAATTTGCAGTAAATTTCAACATACATGGATGTCTCCAAATTTGGGATTTAAGTTTTACACAGTGTTTAAATTGTTCCACATTATTTCATAACGGGCCAAATACAAAACAAATATTACAAATGTCGCCTAGATATGGGTAAATCAGAGGACAGCTGACTGTAAGAGTTTGTGAAAGTAGCCTTAATGATCACAAAATGCTAAGCATGCATAGGCTATTTGAGTTTCTTAAAGCTGAGCTGTGCTTAAATTGTTCAATACATGATTTCATAACAGGCCAAATATAAAATAAATGTTAAATATAGCCTAGATATCTGAAAATATTAGATGATCAGATGATTTACAGTTATATGTAATATGTCATGTTTTTGTATACAGTGATGCAGGTCTACTGCAGTGAATACAACTTTGATCATTTTTATAGCCTACTACTGTATAGTTAACTTTGGCCTTGGTGCCCTGACATGTGGCCTTTGTGCCCCCCACCAAATATGCCCAACTGAAGGCCAAGTGGCCTTGCCCCTAAAATGGTGAAATTCCAAGCCTGATTGTGGGTATGGCCCGTTATGTACTTCACCTCAAGCCTGAAGTAGTTTTTGTAGCTCAAACAAATGTTTTCAAAATTGTGCAGTATAGTTGCTTGCCACATTGTAATTGACTCATATTTGTGCATTCATTCAATTAAGGTGATTGAGTTTTAGTTGAAGAAACAGTTCATGAAGCATCCTACAAATGCAGGCTCATTTAACACAGAAAAAGGGTAGCCTGTCATACACCATGCCTGTTATTTTAGTTGGCTTTACATTCTGCTATGTTGCACATAGTTGTTCAGGTACAATGTTTTATCATTTGTGAAGAAGTCAAATTTGCCCTATTTGTTGTGGGCATTGTCAAGATTATCTCAGGGAGAGTGTAATCCAAACTGTTGTTTGAGACAATTAAAAAAGAAAAAAGAAACATGGCACTTTTTCCCTAAATTAAGTTGAAGTATTTTTCTTATTTTGCACAGACAATGTTAACATTTGGAAAGCCTTGTTGCATTCAAGAATGCATCCAGTGGGGCATCACAATAACATTAAGCATGTTGTGTTAATTCCACAACAGGAGATATGTGATGTTACCTAAATTAGTTTTGAGGAAAAATAACCCACATATCGACATCGGTATCGGCTGATATCGGAATCGAAATTTGAGAGTTGGACAATATCGGCATATCGGATATCGGCAAAAAAGCCAATATCGGACATCCCTACACTGAACCCATGTATGGTGCAGGACCACGATGCTACCGCTGTGCTAACGTGTGTGTGTGTGTGTGTGTGTGTGTGTGTGTGTGTGTGTGTTTGTTTACAGTTTGTGATAAAGAGAGGGGGCGGCTGTGTGTCTGTGTGTGTGCAGGAATGTGTGTGTACGTGTGTAGGACTGGGCGATTATTATTGAACGCTTATTGCTTTTACACGTTTGCACTTATAGTCTCATTGACAAGGTACTATCAATAAGAAATGACAAACACTGCATTGTGCTTTCTGTTGAAATATGAGATGCCCCCATTGAGGCTTGTTGGGTCAGTGTTTATGCTTAGATCATCCAGGCCACCAAGGGGAGGTTCTGGCTCTGTGTGTGTAGACTGGAGTGTGTGTGTGTGTGTGTGTGTGTGGGAGAGATGGTGTGTGTGATAGAGAGGGAGAGTGTGTGAGGAGTGGTTGTGAGTGTGTTTGTGTTTGAAATTGTGGGTTTGTGGATGGCAGGGATCAGTGTGTGTGTGTGTGTGTGAGAGAGAGAGAGAGAGAGTGTATGTGTGTGAGGAAGTGTGGGAAGAGTGTGGGTGTAGATTGGAGTGTGTATTTGTGTGTGTGAGAGTTTGCGTGAGATGTCGGGTGTATACATTTGTGTGTGTGTGTGTGGAGATGTGAATGCAAGAGTGTGTGTGTGTGTGTGGTGGAGATGTGAATGCAAGAGAGTGTGTGTGCATGTGTATGTTCAGTTGGGGAATGAGAGTGTGTTGAAGGCGATCTTCAGGCGAAGTGCTGGTGCTGCCAACTGTGCCAAGGGCAGCAAATGTTGCTGGATGATTGATTCTTAGATGCCTCCTCAGAATACGTCTAGTATTTGAACGTGAGACCAGAATCTTATGGCAAATCTTACAAATTGGCTCTTCCAAATGAGCTGGAAGGCCTCTCTCATCAGGCCCAAAGCCAGAATGTGCCCATACCCACGATGTGACATGGGGCTTTGCCACCAAATTAGCCCTCTCTTCCATGATGGAATAAAAATCGACTACTGTCGGCTCAGAACCATGTGAAGGAATTGTGTTTTAAAGCACGTGCAGTAAAACAAATGAGGTCCTGCTTTTGGGGCCTTCTCACACGCCTGTATTTTATGCTTTCATGGGGCCATATTAAATTCAGAATACAAAACATTACACAGGTCCTAGGCTACTCTTGAACTCTTGAACGCAGGATAAGGCTAAACACAAAGCGCATGGGTGTGTGTAGGTGAGTTTGTGTGTGTGTTTGTGAGAGAGAGAGAAAGAAAGAGAGAGAGAGAGCGAGAGCAGGGCTCTACAGTGCGCCCATTTCACTTGCACATGCGAGTAAAAATGATGACGTGCGAGTGCAAAAAAATATTTAGGCGCACTGGTGCGAATGACTTCTAACCATGTCAATGTTTGTCTACAAAATACACCGCAACATCGAGAAACAGTACTGGTGCAAACCATAGAATCATGTAGCGAATGCAGCATAAAAACTACACCTCCCATCAACGTTAGCAGTTTCGCGTTGTGACTCGCTAGTAGTCGCTTCTATCAAATTCAAGAGCACGCAGAAAAAGCGGAAAGTTAGACTAGCCAGCCAAGATGCAAAGATTGAAGAAATTAGTTATTCTATCCACCAAAATTTATCAGATATAGAAGGAACAGGATGAGATTCTGAGAATGCAGTGAGAGAAAGAAAGGTAACCTAACATGCCTTTTAGCCCAGTTGACGTATCGGCTGCAATATGCAAAATATAGCTGTAGCGAACAGGCACAAAAGTAGCCTCCGGTAATACTCCCATTTTATTCAAAGGTAGAACGCTACTGACAACTCCAGGCTTCCACGCATGCTTGTTTGTTTACTCCGAATACAAGCTGAAGTGCAAAACGAAAGTAGGCCTAACGTTTGCCTTCTGCCCCCATCAATGCAGATATTTCAAATAAAAACTAGTAGTATAAAACTAAATACTAAAAGTATAAAAAATATCCTTGATAAGCTTATGTTGGGTTTTGTGGAAGAGAAATGGACTGTTTTAGTAGTAGTATTAGGCAGTATGCAGTCAGATAGGTCACCATGGGCATATTTGGATTAGCTACAGATGGATTCACAAATAAATAAATTTGCCTACATTTGGCAGAATACTTGGTATACAGGCTAAATGCAAATATGGCAATGTATTATATTATTAACAAAATGTAGGAAAATAGAACAGACTGAAAATAAAGTAGGCACTGATCTTTAAAATCCTGATTCCTGTAGCCTAAATGTTGTCAGTCATTCTTAATATTCGCAATTGGTGCACTGGCATGTTTAACTGTTAGCTGCAGTGTAATGTTAGATTATGTGTAAGTTAAGTACAGAACTGACTGTGCGCCAACATTTTTGTCTGTGCTCCTAAATTTATAACTTGGGAACACAAGTGCTCCTGGAAAAAATGTTAGTGTAGAGCCCTGGAGAGAGTGTGGGGAGAGGTTGTGTGGGTATGTGTGTGGAGTTGTGTATGTATGGGTGAGAGGGAGTGTGGGGAGAGGTTGTGTGTGTTTGTGTGCGGTGGAGATGTGTATGGATGAGAGGGTGTGTGTGTGTGTGTGTGTGTGGTGGAGATGTGTATGGGTGAGAGGGAGTGTGTGTGTCTACCATTTTGCAATAAACCGGGGGTTAGTGTATCAGGTGGTACAGAAAAATGGTGAGGTGCATGAACAGCTCCTCGTACCACAGCCCCACCGGGCCACCGTACTCAACCTAGCACACACCCACCCGCTAGGGGCCCACCTAGGGGTGGAGAAGATGAAAGAAAGATCTTGCGACGCTTCTTTTGGCCAGGGGTGCACAAAGAGATCGAGAACTACTGTCGTGGTTGCCCTGAGTGTCAGCGGGTGGCGCCAAAGCCCACATATAGAAACCCGCTCATTCCCTTGCCCATTATCGAGACCCCGTTTGAGAGGATCGGACTGGACATCGTTGGGCCCTTACCGAAGAGTTCCAGGGGACATCAGTACATTCTGGTCATCCTGGACTATGCAACCCGATATCCTGAGGCCATCCCGCTGAGGAAGGCTACGTCCAAACAGATCGCCAAGGAGTTGTTCCTTCTGTCAACTAGTCTGGGGCTCCCGAAGGAGATATTGACAGACCAAGGAAGTCCATTCATGTCCAAGGTTATGAAAGAACTCTGTGCTCTGCTGAAAATCAAACAGCTGAGAACGTCGGTCTACCACCCCCAGACAGACGGGCTCGTCGAACGTTTTAACAAAACCCTAAAATCCATGCTGCGGAAGGCGATCGGGGAAGATGGGCGCAACTGGGATCAGCTGCTACCGTACCTACTGTTTGCGGTGAGAGAGGTACCTCAGTCGTCTACTGGTTTTTCACCCTTTGAGCTCTTGCTGTCTTACAGACCCCGAGGACTGCTGGACATCGCCAAGGAGGCCTGGGAGGAGCAACCGTGCCGACAGCGGACCCTGATCGAGCATGTCGGGGCCATGAGAGAGAGAATGAAGGCTGTCTATCCCATGATGCGTGAACACATGGAGACTGCTCAACGGCAACAGCAAGCCTCCTACAACAGATCTGCTCAACCCAGAGAGTTTAAGCCCAGGGACCGAGTGCTGGTCCTGGTGCCAACCGTGGAGTGCAAATTCCTGGCAACCTGGCAGGGGCCATATGAGGTCATTGAACGGGTGGGAGAGGTAAACTACAAGGTGAGGCAACCTGATAAAAGAAAGCCTGAGCAGATTTATCATGTCAACCTTTTAAAAAAGTGGCACGCCAGGGAGGCGTTGTTCAGTTGTCTACCCCCCACAGAGACCAAGGAACCAGGGAGAGAAGAGGTTCAGGTGGGTCCAAGCCTGTCCCCGCATCAACGGCAGATGGCCCTGGAGTTGGTGGATCGCAACCGAGATGTCTTCTCCTCCCTACCTGGGCACACGGAGGTGGTCCAACACGAGATCCGCACCATGCCTGGCAAAACGGTTAACCAGCGCCCTTACCGCGTGTCGGAGGCTCGTAAAGTGGTGATTCAGGAGGAGGTAAGGAAGATGCTCGAGCTGGGGGTGATCGAAGAGTCCCAAAGCGCCTGGGCAAGTCCCATTGTACTGGTTCCCAAACCAGACGGGTCGGTACGATTTTGCAATGACTATCGGAAACTAAATGAAGTGTCTGAGTTTGATGCATACCCCATGCCTCGTGTGGATGACTTGATAGACTCTTTGGGGCATGCTCGCTTCCTAACCACCCTTGACCTCACCAAAGGCTACTGGCAGGTGCCCCTGACCCCGGCGTCGAAGGAGAAGACGGCCTTTGCCACACCAGGGGGGCTCTACCAGTATACCCGGCTCCCGTTTGGTCTCCACGGAGCGCCTGCCACGTTCCAGCGTTTGATGGATCGCGTCCTCGCACCCCACAAGAGGTACGCAGCAGCATATTTGGACGATGTAGTCATACAAAGTCCCGATTGGGCCAGCCACTTACCCCGAGTACAGGCTGTGATTGATTCACTCGGGGAAGCAGGGCTCACGGCAAACCCAAAGAAGTGTAGGCTGGCCTTCAGCGAGACGAACTACCTGGGGTACACCATTGGGCGGGGGTTGGTCAAGCCTCAGGAAGCCAAGTTGCGGGCCATACAGGTCTGGCCACGGCCCATCACCAAAAAACAGGTGAGGTCATTTTTGGGCCTAGCCGGCTACTACAGACGGTTTATTATGGATTTTGCTACCATTGCTGCACCTCTAACAGAGCTGACAACCAACCGCCACTCACAAATGGTGAGGTGGAATCCCGAGGCGGAGGCAGCCTTCGTCGACCTGAAGCAAGTCCTGTGTTCCAGTCCGATCCTGGTGGCGCCGGACTTCAAGAAGGACTTCATTGTCCAGGCGGACGCTTCGGAGGTGGGTCTGGGTGCTGTACTCGCCCAGGCACATGACGGTGAGGAACATCCCGTTCTCTACCTCAGCAGGAAGCTACTTCCAAGGGAGAAGAACTATTCCACTATGGAAAAGGAGTGCCTCGCTGTAACCTGGGCCCTGGAATCCCTGCGGTTCTACCTCCTGGGACGACGGTTTACGGTGGTGTCTGATCATGCCCCTCTACAGTGGATGGCCAGGAACCGGGAGACTAACAGTAGGGTTACCAGATGGTTTTTAAGCTTGCAAGCATTTAACTTTTCTGTTGTTCACAGGGCTGGCAAGCGCCACGGCAATGCGGATGCCCTTTCCCGGCGCGACGCCTTCTTCGCCTCCTCACCCCGACGAGGACGTCGGTCTTGAGGGGGGGGATGTGTGATGTCACGAGAGGCTGCGTTCTGGAGGGCCGCTACGTTCCCCTGAGATGGCTGCAGTCACGGACAGCTTTGGCTCCATCTGCTGGTGGAGTTGGAAACTCCACCCCTCAAGCACACGACATCCCAACACACCTGAGACCGATCAGGGCCTGATGAGCTGAAGGGCTTTTTAAGGCCCAGAGACACAGTTGGTGGCAGAGTGGGGTTTGGGAGACAAGCTCAAGTTGTGCTCTCAGAGGAGCTACAGACGGTCGATGTGGCACTTTCCACGTGAAGGACTGGAAGACTGGAATACTTACCTGAAGACTGGAATACTTACCTGAAGACTGGAATACTTACCGCCGGATTGGCCACGGGCTGCGGTGCTGTCTAAAGTAAGGCTGAAGACTTGTTTCCAGGAAGAGATTTACCTGAGGGAATCGGGTCTATGATTTGAAGTTTGAAGAGACATTGTTTAAGTTTGGACGGTTGCAAGATCAACCTTATTTTTAGTTACCTTTTTTGAACTTGGCATACCTTTTTTGTTAATTCCCAAGAACCTTATTAAAAACCTTTGTTGTACTCTAAATTTGTGTCCTTGCACTGCTGAACTGTCCCGCCGAGAGCCGTGTAGCCTCTCATGATATCACAGTGTGTGGTGGAGATGTGTATGGTGAGAGTGTGGGGAGATGGTGTGGGTGTATATGTACATTGCAGGGTTCCCGCGGGGTCTTAAAAAGTCTTAAAAAGCCTAAAATTCAGAACTTTAAATTTAAGGCCTTAAAACGTCTTAAAAACGGCCAGATTTTCATTCCGAGGTCTTAAAATTAATTTGGTCAGGTCTAAAAAATATTTTACCATCGTTCATTTCCAAAAAACGCTGGCCGCAGAAAGTTATTACAAAGTAGCAAAAAAGTATTGAGTCGTAGCTTGCAAAGCAGAGCTCTAGCGTCTTCGTTACACATGTAACAAAACCAGCAGAATGCTGCTCTCAAAACATTGGTTCAGTGTGTTGTAGTTCTTTCTGGGGTTGGTACGTAGCCTACGCAGTGATAAATCTACAAATCCCGTGATAAATGCAATACCTGCCCGCAAAATACGTCTGCATCTCCTCAGAATTTTTTAAAGTTCGGCTACGTATGGAAAATGGGAAAGAGACATGGCTAGATCCAGAGATGCCAGTAACGTGTTACTCTATTTTGACCACTTTTTTCGGTAACGAGTCTAACGCGCTACTATTTCTAGCAATCAGATTAAAGTTACTTATCCAAGTCACTGTGCGTTAGGCCTAATATTTTTGTCATTTACCTTAGTAAAAGATATATTCTTTGCTTTTTTCTTGTCTCGGGGATTAACGCTATCGAATAGCGGCTTCCTGACGCCCGCAATTAGATAAAATCTCCCGGAAACTAGAGCGAACAAGAGCACGCAAGCCAGACCGGACTTCAAATCGCGTGTGCATCTGAGTTTAGCGCGCACACGACAGAGAGGGAGAGAGAGAGGGGTGGTGCGTGTGTGCCTGAAGCGCATCCAAGACAGAGCATCCTGGCCTGTTTTGCTAAATCAACCAATCAATTTTCAGTTTAGGTGGGCTTTTATCTTTTTTCTCCCGAACTAAATTAATCAGTTCAGTGTATCTAGGAACAGGAGCGTCATGGCAGAGTCAGTGGCCCCCAAAAAGGAACACTGACCCATTTCACATCAGACTACACAAAAGTGTACCCTTGTCTCATACAGTAAGAGTAAAACATAATGATATTTTTGCACACTGCACTGTTTGTATCATTGCCCATGGCTGCAAAAGACTTGTTGAGGTGAGTTTAACAAGTGTCATTTAATTTGCTATTATTCAGGCCTATACTAGATGGCTAGTTGCCAAGGCTACATGAAAAGCCTTTTCTTTGCAAACACCGCACTCTCCCGTTTGTTCTCTTGTTGAAAATGAAAAGCCCAAACTACCAAAATCTGCATATTTTATCATCACAATTTCTATCTATAGGCCTTCCTTATTGGTGTACTGACTAGACATTATTGAACAAACATCTGAATTTCAGTATCTAAGTAGGTTAAAGGGCTACCTCCCTAAAATTACTTTTTTCAGGTTGGGATGTCTGCTATACATTGTTGACATTACTGTTAAAATGCATTTCCATTAAAGTGAATATTGGCAAAACCGGTTGTCATTTTTATGTTTAGGCGGTGGGGGGTGTTGTCGGCAGCTGCTGAAAGTCACTAATAAAGTAACTTGTAATCTAACTTAGTTACTTTACTGATTACTTGATTTTAAAAGTAACTAACAGATTACTTTTTCAAGGTAACTGTGGCAACACTGGCTAGATCACAGCGATGTCTGCTGTTGGTTACAAGTGGTACCCAGCTCCAGGTACGAGGCTCGCTGCAAACTTTGCAAAAAAACTATTCAGTTAGGGACTCTGGGTGTGAAGGCGCTGGAGTCACAAGCCAGAGGTTGCAGAGAAACATAGGCTAGCCGCAAAATGCAAACTGTTTATCAGCACTAGCCGCTAACATCATTCGAAAGCTCCGGTTTCGCTTTTTCAAGTGACGTCTGTGCGACTTGTGCGAGATAAGTACTCCGTGAGCAATTCAACAGAGAATAATGGAAGTGAATTTGGACGCATATTAATACTATGTATTTTTAGGAGGGCTTTTGATCATCTTTAGGTGGTTTCAGCTCCCCCAAAATACTGTAAGCCTAACGACGTCCTTGACAAGGCTCATACACATACCCCACCCACACACATTCTCATGCAAACACACACACAAACGCACACAAGTGCAGAGTGTCCAACCAAAACACACTTTCACACCCAGTTTCAACTCCAGTCTCATTTTTTACTTCCTTGATGAAATCTATTCTATTTGAGGGCAAGTTTGTTTTAGATTATTTTCATTTTGGGCTTAAGGTTTAGGGCATTTGGCACGTGACACGGATATTCCTTGAGTATACTACAAGTGAGCAATGTCAAAAGCAGTTGGGTTGTAGATGTTGGGTGTGGAAGGTTACTACTGTGATTGCTTTATCTGTAAATTAATGCTTTTTCAACGACTTTTCAATGATTTTTTCAGAATTTCTTTGATTTGAATATTTTTTGGTAATGCGTTGTGTAGGTCTTAAATTTCAATCTTTATGGTCTTAAAATGTCTTAAAAAGGTCTTAAATTTGACTTACTGAAACCTGCAAGAACCCTGACATTGGAGTGTGTGTGTGTGTGTGGTGGGGATGTGAGTGCGAGAGAGTGTGTGTTCATGTGTATGTTGGAGACAGAGAGAGTGTTAGTGTGTGTGTGTGTGTGTGTGAGAGAGAGTAGATGATTGGGGAGTAATATTCAGATGTATCATGATGTGTCTCCAGGCTGCAGGACTGTGAGCTGACAGAGAAGAGCTGTTCCTATCTGGCCTCTGCTCTCACATCACTCTCCTCAAGACTCAGACTGCTGGACCTGAGTAGGAATGACCTGCAGGACTCAGGAGTGGAACTTTTATGTTCTGCTCTTTCTCATCAAAACTGCAAACTGGAGGAACTATGGTAAGCACCATTTCATGTAGTGATTGTATGTAAGTGAGTATATGTGTGTATGTAGGAGAGTGTGTGTGTTTCTATAATTGTGTGTATATACTGTGTGTGTGTGTGTGTGCGCATGTGTGTGTACATGTGAATGTGTGTGAGGGAGAGAGAGAGAAAGAGAGCTAGGAAGTGTGGGGAGAGGTTGTTTGTGCTTGTGTGTGTGTGTGTGTGTAGGTGAGTTTGTGTGTGTGTTTGTGAGAGAGAAAGTAAGAGAGAGAGAGCGAAAGAGTGTGTGGAGAGGTTGTGTGTGTGTGTGTGTGTGTGTGTGTGTGTGTGTGTGTGTATGTGTGTGGTGGAGAGATGTATGTATGGGTGAGAGGGAGTGTGGGGAGAGGTTGTGTGTGTGTGTGGTGGAGATGTGTATGGGTGAGGGGGAGTGTGGGGAGTGTATGTGTGTGTGTGTGTGTGTGTGTGTGTGTGTGTGTGAGGTGGAGATGTGTATGGGTGAGAGGGAGTGTGTGTGTGTGTGTGTGTGTGTGTGTGTGGTAGAGATGTGTATGGGTGAGAGGGAGTGTGTGTGTGTCTGTGTATGTGTATGGGTGAGATGTGTATGGGTGAGAGGGAGTGTGGGGAGTGTATGTGTGTGTGTGTGTGTGTGGTGGAGATGTGTATGGGTGTGAGGGAGTGTGTGTGTGTGTGTGTGTGTGTGTGTGGTGGAGATGTGTATGGTGAGAGAGAGTGTGGGGAGATGGTGTGGGTGTATATGTACATTGGAGTGTGTGTGTGTGTGTGGTGGAGATGTGAGTGCAAGAGAGTGCATGTGTATGTTGGAGACAGAGAGAGTGTTAGTGTGTGTGTGTGTGTGTGTGTGTGTGTGTGTGTGTGTGTGTGTGTGTGTGTGTGTGAGTAGATGATTGGGGAGTAATATTCAGATGCATCATGATGTGTCTCCAGGCTGCAGCGCAGTGAGCTGACAGAGAAGAGCTGTTCCTATCTGGCCTCTGCTCTCACATCACTCTCCTCAAGACTCAGACTGCTGGACCTGAGTAGTAATGACCTGCAGGACTCAGGAGTGGAACTTTTATGTTCTGCTTTTTCTCATCAAAACTGCAAACTGGAGGAACTACGGTAAGCACCATTTCATGTAGTGATTGTATGTGAGTGAGTATATGTGTGTATGTAGGAGAGTGTGTGTGTTTCTATAATTGTGTGTATATACTGTGTGTGTGCGCATGTGTGTGTACAGTGGGCAGTGCTTCGACTTGGCCAGCTTCACTCGCGGTCCGCGCGTGAGATCACGTGGTATCACGCGGCTTTAATTTGTATTTTTCCAGTGAGACGCTGCAACAACCCAAACAACCGGTAGATGGCTCAAGTGAGCAGGGTGTCTCGTAAAAAGAAATGGAGCCTGGAAAACCCTACACAGACTTCACTACAGACTTTAGCAGACTGGTTTAGAAATAATTTAATAGCCAGAAATATGCCTGCCCTGCCCTAATAAAGAAATATTTGGTTAACTGCGAGTGTACCCGTTTGCAGCCGTAGAATAAACGCAGGACAAATTAAACATTCTGGTTTTCTCCGAGTGCAACGATGATAGACAGACATCATTTGGACAAAATATAGAGCATATTAACCTCCGTTGCTCAGCCAAATGCCTTCCTGTTACGTCCTGTTATCACGGAGTTACAGGCGATAAAGGATTTTTGATGGTCACAAGTTTACTTCATTAGCGGTTTTTTTTTTGATTATTAAAGAGTGTTTTTCATTTAAAGGTTTGACCTCGTGCTTATTCAGTAGAGCATTTAGTGCTCTCCTTAATCCCAGACGTTCACATTGCATGTTTGTTTGTAATGGATGCAACCGCGAGATAGGCTACGCGTTTGACGGCAATGAGTTGTTAACAGACATGAACCAAGACATATAGCCCAGCAGCAATCTAGGGACTGTTCGTTATTTATTGAAGGGGCCACCGGAGGAATTTTGAGTGCTTTAGTTGCAAGTTGCATGACCCTCCCTTGCCTGCTAGAAATTGTTCAACGACCCTCCGACAGAATTGTTAAAAAAGACATGACCCTCCCCTGCCAATTGTCGCTGTCTTCCGCCCCCGCCACAGCCACACACTGTGATAACGTTCTTAAATCAATCTTTCCCGTGAGCTTGCATGCTACCAGTCCTTCATTTTCAAATGTGTTGCATTTGATATTTTAATACTCTCATAACAGCCCTGCCATCGGGCCTGTATCTGTGTTGCCCTGTTGCTACCCTTGCCCTTCCAACAAAACAGATGTCTTCAAATCATCGTTTTCCTTGCTTGAAGGCGAACTTAGAGTGATGTTAACCTATTTAAGTTTAACGGCCTTATGTCTACACGCGCACCTGAGGCTACTCAGCTACTAGAGAAAGAATTTCCCCTGTTTGTATGTTCACTCCAAGTTGGCCTTAACTTACCAACACTGCACTGTAAACCCTAACTGGCTATTTATATTTTTCTGTGAAATAAGCAAATGTATTTGTTCAACTTTATGAAGCAGAATTACGCATAGGCTACTTGGAATATAATACATTTGACAAAGGACAGATGTATGTTGCTAGTGACAAAATATTAACTTTCAGTGTTTTACAATGTCTTTGTCATGAGGAAGTGTTTTTCCCCATGCATTTATTCTAGGTTACTGTCAGTGACTGCCGTGAGAGAAGCGGGTTCTGTGTTTCGTTCATGTCAGTGACTGACGCGAGAGAAGCGGGGTCTGTGTTGTGTTGCATTGCGTTAATTTATTTTCATTGGGCATGCCGTGCCGTGCCGTCCACAGCTCTTCAGTTCTGACAAAGCCAAAATTACTCCTTTTGAAACAATGAGTTCAGGAAGCGCGTTTATATTGCTTGACGGGGGGATCCCAAGCAGCTTTCAGCCATAAGGCTACTTTGAGAACATTTCAATTCACCCGACACTAATATTCAAAATGTTGAAAACTATTTCGGCATAGCCTTTAAAGCAGTTTAATTAAATGGAATGTTAGTTGTAAACAAACGAGCTACTTGGTGAGGCTTGGCCTCACAGATGCGCTCGTGCCTTAGATGGCAGGAAAAATCTTCACGATGCCTATTAACTAACCACCCGATTCACGTTGGCTGGGGGGAAGGGGGGCCATCAGACATTTGTGCCCAGCCCGGCCCTGCCCCCAACAAATCACACCTTCCCACCTCTGACAGCTTAAAAGAAGTCAAGAGGACTCCTAACTCACAGACCTATTCACAAACCTGCGGCATTTTGCCGTGTTTTGAAATCCTATGCAGCTACAGGAGCTTCCAATCGTGAGGAAGCAATTTTGCATTGTAGGCATAACTAACATGCAATAACACCACCAACAACAACCAAAACTAGGCTAATCATTGTCAACATGTAAATTAAATGTAACATTATTGTGAATCAAATAAAATAATAAAATGTTCTCTTTTGCAAACGTAGGCATAGTAACAGAATAATTTAATAATGTTACAAAGATGGCCTACTACATCAATCCGTATGTTTCATTAGGCTACTAGGCTATTTGTTTTGCCTTGATTCATTTAGGCTAGGCCTTTTTATTCAGGGGCCGTATTCACAAAGAATTTTAAGGCTAAAAGTAGGCCTAGCTCCTAACTGGCGAATTTAGGAGCAACTCTTAAAAATAATGGGCGTGTCACTCCTAACTTTAGGACTCCTAATTTTTTCACAAGAAGTAATTCATAAGGCATTTTAGACCTAAAAGTAGCACCTAAGTCTGGGACAGCTTAAGTCGAGAGGACTAACTCACTAAGACCTATTCATAAACAGCTTTTTTGTGGCATTTTACGTTGCGATGTTTTAAAATGCGTAGCCTATGCGCAACAGGAGCTTCCAATCGCGAGGGAACAATTTTGCATTCATAAAAGGGATGCAATAACGCCACCAACAACAACCAAAACTACTCATTGTTAACATGTAAATGAAATGTAACGTTTCATTGTGAATCAAATTAAAATGTTCTCCTCTTTGCAAACGTAGCCTAGGCATATGGTGACAGATTAATTTAATAATGTTGCAAAGGTAGGCTACTGCATCAATCCATAGGCATATGTTTCATTAGGCTACTAGGCTATTTGTTTCACCTTACTCTTTATTCATTTAGGCTAGGCCTTTTTATTCAGTTATTAATCATCTTCCATCCTTCGCACTACTTGTGTAGCGCACGCATTCTCAGACCTGTCACCTGTCACTCATCATCGGAAGGGAGGTGTTTGGAATTCCCGCGTTACAATCGTCAGCCAATCAAGGTGGTCACTTCAGTCAAGCTCGTGCATGAGTAATGACGTCATCCATAGCAACAAAGACTCACTCCTAGTTTAGGAGTTGTCTGAAAGGCTTTGTGAATAACTTTTAAGAGAAAACTAAGCCAAGCTAAAATCTTTAAGTGCGATTTAGGAGTAGCCTACTCCTAGTAGTAAGATAAAAGCCTTTGTGAATAGCCTACGGCCCCAGTTATTCATCATCTTCCGTCCTTGTGTAGCGCACGCATTCTGAGACCTGTCACCTGTCACTCATCATCGTAAGGGAGGTGTTTGGAATCATGCCCGCGTTACAATCATCAGCCAATCAGCCAATCAAGGCGGTCACGCTTGCCCATTTACCCAAATGAATGGTCGAATATTACTGATGATCATTGTTAATTAAGAACATGCAGTGTGCGTAGGGTACCAAAAACATCTTGCTCGTAAAAAAACATCATACCGCACATTCTGGCGGGTCTGTTATTTACTGTAGGCTGCGCAAACCACAGGCCTTTATTTTGGGCAAGCCTGCATTCATTCATTCATTCATTCATTCAACCTTTATTTATTCTCGGAGGGTCATTGAGGGAAGCCCTCATTTTCAATGAAGCCAAGATTACTGAAGCAAAGCAAAGCGCTCCACAAACAAGACAACATTCAAGGCCTTCTGTTGAAGAATTGTATATAAAGCCTGCGCTATCAGTAATCCTCCTGCCCCTGATAGGCCTACCACAGCTGTGGATAGTGTGGAATGTTCAAGTAATAACACACAATCCAATGTGTGTCTCAATTGTCCCCCGCTGACCACCTCACACATTTCTCTAGATTTTGCAACAAACTTACATGACACAATGCCATAAAATATGCCAGTTTTAGGACACAGAATAATGTTTGTAATGATACCAGGTAGGCCTACGTTTAACAGTAACAAGTGTAATGAGCTATTCATTGTCGAAGGTGCATGGTGAAGTGAAATTCTTACTTTGGAAAACAAACATTTGCCGATATCATCGCCGATCATCAGAATATTGCAACAAATTCTGTGTGTTCTGGACTGCAGGTAACTTGTTAAGCCAGTGGTTCTCAAACTTTTATTTCATTCCCCACTTTGATCAAGGGGCATGACTGATGATAGTGGAGATAACGTGTTATCCCGAGGCTTTTGCAAGTCAGCATCTCCGACGGTAGTCTATTAAAAATATTTCGTTGTTCGTTTCGTTTTCGATGTCCCAAACGGAGAGCCATAGGCCTACAGAACTTTATTGTTTTTATTGATCTTTATGCTACTCAAAAAAATGTAGGCATGGGGACATGATGAAGTAGGCTATCCAACTGTCGTGTGTTAAATTATTGTGATTACGAGCCAGTGGTTTTCAAACATTATGCGTGACTCGGACATCTAACTAAATGCAACAGGCTCATATCGTCCTCGCATTCGCAAAATGAGGACCAGTGTTTTGTCAAATTGCAAATAGCTATTCGTTTTGTATACTATCTTAATCTTGGAATATGGGGAGGGAAGTGGCACGTCTGCAGTCAGCCAAATATGAATGTAATTCTGCGGCATAAAGCAGATGTATTTATTGTACAGAAAAATAAAAATGACATGTCAAACAGTCAATTGACTACATTGCAGTCAAGAAGTAGGGCAAATTAAGACACTGTTTTGATTTGCGTAGTTGCGTTACCCCCAACACTGACAATAACATAGACAGCAAATTAAGATATTTTTTCGTTTTGGAGCGGCACCGGTAGGCTATCAAAAGCAGATTTCGATTTTCGCTACCACCGTGTAGTCAAGCCTTAAGCCATACCCAAGTAGCCTTAATCGTGGTAATGTTTAATTACACATGATTTATTTTGTTATTGAATTCGTAGGCTGGGATTCCTCTCGGTAACAATTACGTTTAAAGGTAGCCTAGCCTCCTGCTTTTTCAGAGGGGGCGGCAGTCAGGCTACTGACAGAGCGATGTACAGTGGCAGAGCGACGCACAGTGGCTGAAAGTGGTAATAAAGCTTCACGCACCTTCACGCCTCGTAATGCGCGAATGAAGTGGCCATTTGAAAGCGATGCCCACTGTACATGTGAATGTGTGTGAGGAAGAGAGAGAGAAAGGGAGCTAGGAAGTGTGGGGAGAGGTTGTTTGTGCTTGTGTGTGTGTGTGTGTGTGTGTGTGTGTAGGTGAGTTTGTGTGTGTGTTTGTGAGAGAGAGAGAAAGTAAGACAGAGATAGCGAAAGAGTGTGGGGAGAGGTTGTGTGTGTGTGTGTGTGTGTGTGTGTGTATGTGTGTGGTGGAGAGATGTATGTATGGGTGAGAGGGAGTGTGGGGAGAGGGAGAGAGCTTGAAAGTGTGGGGAGAGGTTGTGTGTGCTTGTGTGTGTGTGTCTAGGTGACTTTGTGTGTGTGTGTGTGTGTGTAGGTGAGTTTGTGTGTGTGTGTGGGTGACTTTGTGTTTTTGTTTGTGAGAGAGAGAGAAAGCGAGAAAGTGTGGGGAGAGGTTGTGTGTGTGTGTGTGTGTGTGTGTGTTGATGTGTATGTATGGGTGAGAGGGAGTGTGGGGAGTAGGGTTGGGTATCGTTTCAAATTGAACGATTCCGATTCCAATTCCGATTTCTTATTTCGATTCCGGTTCCTAACGATTCTCGATTCCGATTTTTTTTAAAGGCAGGGTCAAAAAAAGTTTAGGATATTTTAAATGAGCTAGCTAACCAACGGTCTTTCTCAGGGTATCTGCACATTTTCCAAGTGCAAATGTAAAGACTTTTAAGACCTTTTCAAGACATCTAAATGAAAATTAAGACTATACCACTGCAAAAAGATATATACTATGCAATAGTTTAATAATATACTATGCAATAGTTTTTTTTTCCTACTAATTTTAACCCCCACCCCATTTTGGATGTCTACAGAAGTTACCAAATATATTTTGGCGAAAGAAAAATAATTGTGTGTGAATTACCTTCACAGCTATAAATACTGCTTGCTTTTGAAGCTGGCTGTACATATTTGGTTTTGCTTACCTCTGAGGCTGACTGTTCTTCACCTGTGTCTGTAGTAGCCTAGGGCTACTTGCCAAAGACATGTGCACTGGACTGGATTCCTTTCAATATTTTTTTCAAAGTTAGACTAAGCTATTTACATATTTTAATAAGCCTACTTTATATAATTTACTATGTGCATCTATTGTCCAATATGCAGCACAGCAAATTAAAGTTAATCCACTACTTTACATTTTGCATACCAGTTGTATCTAAACCAACCAAGCAAAACTTGTTTTAAATTAATTAAGAGACAGATCCTCCTCGCATGATCCTGTTGAAAACTGCTGGTTTCATCTCAAGCACGCACGTATTATGAACGCACGTATTATTATTTTTTTATGTAGCAGTCGCCGACATTCAAAAAATATGCGGTTATATTTCACAACTTTTGCGAAGTAGGCCTAGCCTACTGGGAAACGCTGGCAAGCAAGCTGCTGGCAGATATTACAGGTAGGCTATTATAACTTAGACAGATATTTTCTTCCCTAGGCTAGGCCAGCAACACACGCTGGAAAGATGCAAACAGATCAACTTAACATATACAGTATTTCCTCCTGATTGCGAAGCACTGCACATAATTTGACCAGCAGTCTTCGCGTCGATAGTTTGTGAAACGATGCTGCGTCCGAGCAAAGACTTTAGATGCCAAGCGCAACTCCAAAAAGGAGAACAAATGAGTGTCCGGCTTGAGGCTGCGCCGGACAGGGCTTTTAAAATCCATATGTCCGGCCTAAATTCGAACATATGGCCAACCTATCGCTAACTGGCTTACCAACTCTTTCTCCCGCTCATTCTACCGTAGGCTCCCTCATTCCACGTAGGCTACCCGTCTATCTCTCAGGCCTCAGCTACACCACGAAAACGTCAGGCATATTATTTTGTACATAGGACTACTGTATTATTACCATTTTCACACCTTTAACCAAACCCGTGAAAAACATCTTCACTCTGCAACCACTACACTTCCTCCCGTAGCCTAATCGCCTAGTCACTTATACAATTGCGTTTTAAATACACGAGACTGGATGGAGACATCACTCGCTCTCTTGCACTCGCTGGCGGTTCCATACGCACATTTAATACCTCTCTTTCGAAAATTCAGTTGTATTTAAGACTTTTTAAGGATCCGCAGGAACCCTGCTTTCTGAAAGAAATAGTCTGACCTTCTCCATGAATTTTAATTCTATGAACTATGCGCTTCTTCGTTGGTGTTCAGCCGTTTCTTCTTCCGGTCGGCGGACTGGGAATCGAAACTAGGAATCGAAATTTAAACTTTTGAACGATTCCGGGAAAATCGCAAAGAAGTCCCGGTTCCAACCAATACTCGATATTCGATACCCAAGCCTAGTGGGGAGAGGTTGTGTGTGTGTGTGTGTGTGGTGGAGATGTGTATGGGTGAGAGGGAGTGTGTGTGTGTGTGTGTGTGTGTGTGTGTGTGTGTGGTGGAGATGTGTATGAGTGAGAGGGAGTGTGTGTTTGTGTGTGTGTGTGTGTCTGTGTGTGGTGGAGATGTGTATGGGTGAGAGGGAGTGTGGGGAGTGTATGTGTGTGTGTGTGTGTGTGAGGTGGAGATGTGTATGGGTGAGAGGGAGTGTGTGTGTGTGTGTGTGTGTGTGGTGGAGATGTGTATGGGTGAGAGGGAGTGTGTGTGTGTGTGTGTGTGTGTGTGTGTGGTGGAGATGTGTATGGGTGAGAGGGAGTGTGTGTCTGTGTGTGTGTGTGTGTGGTTGAGATGTGTATGGGTGAGATGTGTATGGGTGAGAGGGAGTGTGGGGAGTGTGTGTGTGTGTGTGTGTGTGTGTGTGTGTGTGTGTGTGTGTGTGGTGGAGATGTGTATGGGTGAGAGGGAGTGTGTGTGTGTGTGTGTGTGTGTGTGTGGTGGAGATGTGTATGGGTGTGAGGGAGTGTGTGTGTGGTGGAGATGTGTATGGTGAGAGAGAGTGTGGGGAGATGGTGTGGGTGTATATGTACATTGGAGTGTGTGTGTGGTGGACATGTGAGTGCGAGAGAGTGTGTGTGCATGTGTATGTTGGAGACAGAGAGAGAGTGTTAGTGTGTGTGTGTGTGTGAGTGAGTAGATGATTGGGGAGTAATATTCAGATGTATCATGATGTGTCTCCAGGCTGCAGGACTGTGAGCTGACAGAGAAGAGCTGTTCCTATCTGGCCTCTGCTCTCACATCACTCTCCTCAAGACTCAGACTGCTGGACCTGAGTAGGAATGACCTGCAGGACTCAGGAGTGGAACTTTTATGTTCTGCTCTTTCTCATCAAAACTGCAAACTGGAGGAACTATGGTAAGCACCATTTCATGTAGTGATTGTATGTGAGTGAGTATATGTGTGTATGTAGGAGAGTGTGTGTGTTTCTATAATTGTGTGTGCGCATGTGTGTGTACATGTGAATGTGTGTGTGTGTGTGAGAGAGAGAGAGAGAGAGAGAGAGAGAGAGAGAGAGATAGGAAGTGTGGGGAGAGGTTGTTTGTGCTTGTGTGTGTGTGTAGGTGAGTTTGTGTGTGTGTTTGTGAGACAGAGAAAGTAAGAGAGAGAGAGCGAAAGAGTGTGTGGAGAGGTTGTGTGTGTGTGTGTGTGTGTGTGTATGTGTGTGTGTGGTGGAGAGATGTATGTATGGGTGAGAGAGAGTGTGGGGAGAGGGAGAGAGCTAGAAAGTGTGGGGAGAGGTTGTGTGTGCTTGTGTGTGTGTGTGTGTGTCTAGGTGACTTTGCGTGTGTGTGTGTGTGTAGGTGAGTTTGTGTGTGTGTGTGGGTGACTTTGTGATTTTGTTTGTGAGAGAGAGAGAAAGAGAGAAGGTGTGGGGAGAGGTTGTGTGTGTGTGTGTGTGTGTGTGTGTGTGTGTGTGTGTGTGTGTGTGTGGTGATGTGTATTTATGGGTGAGAGGGAGTATGGGGAGAGGTGTGTGTGTGTGGTGGAGATGTGTATGGGTGAGAGAGAGAGAGAGAGTGTGTGTGTGTGTGTGTGTGTGTGTGGTGGAGATGTGTATGGGTGAGAGGGAGTCTGTGTGTGTGTGTGTGGTGGAGATGTGTATGAGTGAGAGGGAGTGTGTGTGTGTGTGTGTGGGTGTGTGTGTGTGTCTGTGTGTGGTGGAGATGTGTGTGGGTGAGAGGGAGTGTGTGTGTGTGTGTGTGAGGTGGAGATGTGTATGGGTGAGAGGGAGTGTCTGTGTGTGTGTGTGTGTGTGTTTGGTGGAGATGTGTATGGGTGAGAGGGAGTGTGTGTGTGTGTGTGGTGGAGATGTGTATGGTGAGAGTGTGGGGAGATGGTGTGGGTGTATATGTACATTGGAGTGTGTGTGTGGTGGAGATGTGAGTGTGAGAGAGTGTGTGTGCATGTGTATGTTGGAGACAGAGAGAGTGTTAGTGTGTGTGTGTGTGTGTGTGAGTAGATGATTGGGGAGTAATATTCAGATGTATCATGATGTGTCTCCAGGCTGCAGGGCTGTGAGCTGACAGAGAAGAGCTGTTCCTATCTGGCCTCTGCTCTCACATCACTCTCCTCAAGACTCAGACTGCTGGACCTGAGTAGGAATGACCTGCAGGACTCAGGAGTGGAACTTTTATGTTCTGCTCTTTCTCATCAAAACTGCAAACTGGAGGAACTACGGTAAGCACCATTTCATGTAGTGATTGTATGTGAGTGAGTATATGTGTGTATGTAGGAGAGTGTGTGTGTTTCTATAATTGTGTGTATATACTGTGTGTGTGTGTGTGTGTGTGTGTGTACATGTGAATGTGTGTGAGGGAGAGGGAGAGAAAGAGAGCTAGGAAGTGTGGGAAGAGGTTGTTTGTGCTTGTGTGTGTGTGTGTGTGTGTGTAGGTGAGTTTGTGTGTGTGTTTGTGAGAGAGAGAGAAAGTAAGAGAGAGAGAGCGAAAGAGTGTGTGGAGAGGTTGTGTGTGTGTGTGTGTGTGTGTATGTGTGTGGTGGAGAGATGTATGTATGGGTGAGAGGGAGTGTGGGGAGAGGGAGAGAGCTAGAAAGTGTGGGGAGAGGTTGTGTGTGCTTGTGTGTGTGTGTGTGTGTGTCTAGGTGACTTTGCGTGTGTGTGTGTGTGTAGGTGAGTTTGTGTGTAGGTGAGTTTGTGTGTGTGTGTGGGTGACTGTTTTTGTTTGTGAGAGAGAGAGAAAGCGAGAAAGTGTGGGGAGAGGTTGTGTGTGTGTGTGGTGATGTGTATGTATGGGTGAGAGGGAGTGTGGGGAGAGGTTCTGTGTGTGTGTGTGGTGGAGATGTGTATGGGTGAGAGGGAGTGTGTGTGTGTGTGTGTGTGTGTGTGTGTGGTGGAGATGTGTATGGGTGAGAGGGAGTGTGTGTGTGTCTGTGTGTGTGTGTGTGTGTGGTGGAGATGTGTATGAGTGAGAGGGAGTGTGTGTGTGTGTGTGTGTGTGTGTGTGTGTGTGTGTGTGTGTGTGTGTGAGGTGGAGATGTGTATGGGTGAGAGGGAGTGTGTGTGTGTGTGGTTGAGATGTGTATGGGTGAGAGGGAGTGTGGGGAGTGTGTGTGTGTGTGTGTGTGTGTGTGTGTGGTGGAGATGTGTATGGGTGTGAGGGAGTGTGTGTGTGTGTGTGTGTGTGTGTGTGTGTGTGTGTGTGTGTGGTGGAGATGTGAATGGTGAGAGAGTGTGGGGAGATGGTGTGGGTGTATATGTACATTGGAGTGTGTGTGTGTGTGTGTGTGGTGGAGATGTGAGTGCGAGAGAGTGTGTGCATGTGTATGTTGGAGACAGAGAGAGTGTTAGTGTGTGTGTGTGTGTGTGTGTGTGTGTGTGTGTGAGTAGATGATTGGGGAGTAATATTCAGATGTATCATGATGTGTCTCCAGGCTGCGGGTCTGTGAGCTGACAGAGAAGAGCTGTTCCTATCTGGCCTCTGCTCTCACATCACTCTCCTCAAGACTCAGACTGCTGGACCTGAGTAGGAATGACCTGCAGGACTCAGGAGTGGAACTTTTATGTTCTGCTCTTTCTCATCAAAACTGCAAACTGGAGGAACTATGGTAAGCACCATTTCATGTAGTGATTGTATGTAAGTGAGTATATGTGTGTATGTAGGAGAGTGTGTGTGTTTCGATAATTGTGTGTATATACTGTGTGTGTGTGTGCGCATGTGAGTGTACATGTGAATGTGTGTGAGAGAGAGAGAGAGGGAAAGAAAGCTAGGAAGTGTGGGGAGAGGTTGTTTGTGCTTGTGTGTGTGTGTGTGTGTGTGTGTGTGTAGGTGAGTTTGTGTGTGTGTTTGTGAGAGAGAGAGAAAGTAAGAGAGAGAGAGCGAAAGAGTGTGTGGAGAGGTTGTGTGTGCTTGTGTGTGTGTGTGTGTGTCTAGGTGACTTTGCATGTGCGTGTGTGTGTGTGGGTGACTTTGTGTGTTTGTTTGTGAGAGAGAGAAAACAAGAAAGTGTGGGGAGAGGTTGTGTGTGTGTGTGTGTGTGTGTGTGTGTGTGTGTGTGTGTGGAGATGTGTATGTATGGGTGAGAGGGAGTGTGGGGAGAGGTATGTGTGTGTGTGTGTGTGTCAGGGTTCCCGCGGATCCTTAAAAAGTCTTAAAAAGTCTTAAATACAACTTTCGGTTTTTAAGGCCTAAAAAAGTCTTAAATTGTGTGGAATGTCTTGAATTTTCGAAAAGCAGGTATTGAATTTGTGTAGGCTAGCGAGTGCGAGAGAGCGAGTGAAATGTCTCCACCCGGTTTCGTGTATTTTTAAACGGAACTTTAGGCTATAAGTGACTATAAGGTGTAGTGGTTGCAGAGTGAAGATGTTTTTCACGGGTGTCATTAAAGGTGTGAAAACGGTAGTGTATAGGCTATGTAAATATATGCCTGACGTTTTCGTGGTGTAGCCGAGGCCTGAGAGATACGCAGGTAGCCGTGAGCGGTAGAGTGAGAGGGAGAAACAGTTAGGCCAGTTAGCGATAGGGTGGCCATACGTTCGGATTTAGGCGGACATACGGATTTTAAAAGCCCTGTCCGGCGCAGCCTCAAGCCGGACGCTCATTTGTCCTCCTTTTTTGGAGTTGCGTTGGGCTTAGAATCTTATTTGCTCGGACGCAGCATCGTTTCACAAACTATGGACACGAAGACTGCTGGTCAAATTATGCGCGGACCGGTGCTTCTGTCACTCATCTGATAATTTCCTGCGCAATTTATGAAGGAACCACGGACTGACATAAAAAGAAAACAAACGTTTTTGTAATCAGGAGGAAATACACGTGAAGTTGATCTGTTTGCATCTCTCCAGCGTGTGTTGCTGGCCTAGTCTAAGTAAATATCTGTCTATAGCCTACCTGTAATATCTGTCTGCAGCTTGCTTGCCAGCATTTCCCTTTGAAAAAATATTGAAGGGAATCCAGTCCAGTACACATGTTTGGCAAGTAGCCTAGGCTACTACAGACACAGGTGAAGAACAGTCAGTCTCAGCCAGCACCACAACCAGATATGTACAGCCAGCTTCAAAAGCAAGCAGCCCAGACCCTAAAATTGGGCATTTATAGCTGTGAAGGTAATTCATACACAATTATTGTCTTTTGCCAAAATATATTTGGTAACTTCTGTAGACATCTAAAATGGGGTGGGTGTTCAAATTAGTAGAAAAAAACGATTGCATAAAACATTTTTAAGTTGTCGTATGTATCTTTTTTGCCGTGGTATAGTCTTAATTTTTCCATTTAGATGTCTTAAAAAGGTCTTAAAAGTCTTTAAATTTGGACTTAGAAAATGTGCAGATACCCTGTGTGTGTGTGGTGGTGGAGATGTGTATGGGTGAGACGGAGTGTGTGTGTGTGTGTGGAGATGTGTATGTATGGGTGAGAGGGAGTGTGGGTAGAGGTGTGTGTATGTGTGTGTGTGTGTGTGTGTGTAGGTGAGTTTGTGTGTGTGTGTGGGTGACTGTGTTTTTGTTTGTGAGAGAGAGAGAAAGCGAGAAAGTGTGGGGAGAGGTTGTGTGTGTGTGTGTGTGTGTGTGTGTGTGGAGATGTGTATGTATGGGTGAGAGGGAGTGTGGGGAGAGGTATGTGTGTGTGTGTGTGTGTGTGTGTGTGGAGATGTGTATGTATGGGTGAGAGGGAGTGTGGGGAGAGGTATGTGTGTGTGTGTGTGTGGTGGTGGAGATGTGTATGGGTGAGACGGAGTGTGTGTGTGTGTGTGTGTGTAGATGTGTATGTATGGGTGAGAGAGGGAGTGTGGGGAGAGGTGTGTGTATGTGCGTGTGTGTGTGTGTGTGTGGTGGAGGAGATGTGTATGGGTGAGAGGGAGTGTGTGTGTGTGTGTGTGTGTGTGTGTGTGTGTGTGTGTGTGTGTGTGTGTGTGTGTGTGTGTGTGAGTAGATGATTGGGGAGTAATATTCAGATGTATCATGATGTGTCTCCAGGCTGCAGGGCTGTGAGCTGACAGAGAAGAGCTGTTCCTATCTGGCCTCTGCTCTCACATCACTCTCCTCAAGACTCAGACTGCTGGACCTGAGTGGGAATGACCTGCAGGACTCAGGAGTGGAACTTTTATGTTCTGCTCTTTCTCATCAAAACTGCAAACTGGAGGAACTATGGTAAGCACCATTTCATGTAGTGATTGTATGTGAGTGAGTATATGTGTGTATGTAGGAGAGTGTGTGTGTTTCTATGATTGTGTGTATATACTGTGTGTGTGTGTGTGCATATGGGTGTGTGCATGTGTGTGTGTGTGTGTGTGTGTGAGAGAGAGAGAGAAAGAGAGCTAGAAAGTGTGGGGAGAGGTTGTGTGTGCTTGTGTGTGTGTGTGTGTAGGTGAGTTTGTGTGTATGTCTGTGAGAGAGAGAGAAAGTAAGAGAGAGAGAGCGAAAGAGTGTGTGGAGAGGTTGTGTGTGTGTGTGTGTGTGTGTGTGTGTGTGTGTGTGTATGTGTGTGGTGGAGAGATGTATCAATGGGTGAGAGGGAGTGTGGGGAGAGGGAGGGAGCTGTAGGGCCCCATCATGACATTCTAAAGTGCATCGTCACTCGTCAAAAGTCTATTCAAATTTAGTAGGATGTCCAGTCCACATTGGGAGGGGTTTCGTTCTCAAAAGTGGAGCGCATGGCGTAACAAGGTGTTCCTAGGTCTTTTAATCAGTCATATGGGTGTGTTTGGGGCGTAACATCATTTTAAACCAATGAGAATGACATCTGTCATTCCCTTTAACGGAGCAAAGCGCAATATGTCAAACTAGATGTACCGCAGAGCGGTACAAAATATGACCGCCGCCCAGTCCAGCAAATTTTTTCCACAAAAAGAAATCACGCTGAAAGGCCTATATGATTCTAACTGTCTCACTAAATTGCATTATCCACACTCAATTCTCACTGGTATCTGCTAGACAACAAGTACCAAAACATGATTAGTTCATAGATTTCACATATAAAATTCATTTTATACAACCCCACCTCCATCTTGCCTGTTCATAATTCTGAGAAATTCTTGATTGTTTGTGTTATGTTTATGTTATGTGTGTGTGTGGGTGTGTGGGTGTGTGTGTGTGTGAGTGTGTGTGTGTGTGTGTGTGTGTGTGTGTGTGTGTGTGTGTGTGTGTGTGTGTGTGTGTGTGTGTGTGCGTGCTTGTGTGTGTGCCTGCGTATGTGCCTGTGCATGGAAGCGTACATAGGTCTACTGTGTGAGTATGTGTCATACGCAGTGCCGGCCCAAGCCTTTTGGGGGCCCTAAGCAGAATTTGATTTGGGGGCCCCCTCCCACAACGCAGTCACCTGTGCTTGGTGATAATTGACAACTTCACACTATAATGTCATATTATAAATTAATACAGTGAGGTTATGTATTAATACAGCGACTGATAATGAACTACTGTCCCCCTGGACACAGATGCATAAGGACCCTCTCCCCCTACCCTCTTTGTGCAAATGTGGGTACAAACGGGTGTGTGTGTGTGTGTGTGGGGGGTGGGTGGGTGGGTGGGGGGTTAGATGTGATTTCCTGTATTCTGGTGCATTTTTGGGATGGTCAGCTGGAGAAGGGCAGTACCTAAATTTGTTCAGATTCATAGCCTTTTGCTTTTTTACTTATTGGTAGTGAATTCACACAACTACTTGGGGTTCAGGGTCCCTTGACCTCTTGGGCTCGGTAGGCTCATTCAGTAATCCATCCTTGCTCACATGCCAAAAATGTTTTGGGGCTCCAATCTAGACTTCTGGCCCCATGTGCTTGGTAAACCAATGTATTAATATAGTTGTTATTTACACCAACCCTGTCACCTTTTAATCTTAGAGGGTACTAAAATCACAGATTTATTTGAAACATTCATATTCAAAGTGAAGCACTAAGGGTGGTTTACTGAAGTTGAATTGACAAATAACAAAATACAACAGCATTTGTATTTGTTGTAAACAAGTACATCAGTTTAATGACTTGTTTTTCAACAGATTTGCTGAACAAATCCGCAAATGTGCCTTAAATGAGCAATTTTCAACTACAAAATAAAAACAAAATAGACAAACATTAATAATCAAAAATAAAATGTCCCAAAAAATAGATAATTATTCCTACTTCGTTCCTGGTTTTTAGGCATCTGCAACTCTGCAGTGGACGAATCTGCAATGATTAAATAAATACATAAATAAATAAAAAGAAAAAACGATGTTAAATGTGTCGTGTCATATTAACAGGCTATGTAACCATTTGCCATCAAGAAAACCTCACCTTCTGGTAGGTAGAGTTAGGTAGAGGTAGAGATGTGCTCCAAAGGACTTCAACAGTGTCTCTGAAAAAAAAAAATATTGCATAAGTGCATAGTTGATCGAGCAGAATGAGTTTATTTTGCTATCATTACTTACACTCAAATAACAAGCAATTCCACATGTAACAATTCATATTCTATTGGCAAATGAGGCATACTCAAAAGAGTATACTTAATTGCAGTATGGTGAACGCTTAACATGGTGATCTACTGCAGCCTAAATATTAGGGTAGCACCGCTACATCACTTGCCACTATCTTAATCAAATGTAAATTTATTTTCATCACAGAAGTCTCCCCACCCAACATGGTATATTTTTTCTCAAACACTACCATCTCTCTCCAAAGATCTTAGAGCAGAGCGGACGTACTGTTCCATCTTTGCCTATGAAGCTGGAACGTTACCGATGCCCAGAGTCGCGCTAGTCAGTGGGTTGGGTTGGGACTGGGAGCCTGGGCTTAGTCTGTTGTTGCTATCAGACTTACCACTATGTCACATATTATAGAGCAGTAATAAACTATCAACACTTTCAGGTGCGAAATCAGAAACAATCCCTCTGTGGTAAATTTGCCTTCAGCTACGTTTTCATGTAGCTACTGTAGTGCTAATGTCCACTTCAGTCAGCTAGCTAACTTTAATTTACGACATAATAAGCCCACCTAGAGCTAGGGTACATGCTTGATTGAACATCCAAAACAATCCCAATATCCTTGACATCTGAAATACATCTAGATAAATATATATTAATGGGAGACATTTCTCTGTTGATGGTGGAGATTTAGCTCTGGTGATGGCTTATATTAGATCATGACAGATAGCTAGCTACCTCAAGCACAAAACATACTGTAAATAATCATGCAAAACATACCTGTATCTTGCTCGTTTTTCTCCTCCTCTGTCATTTTCTTCGTTCTGTTTTCGGCACCAGAGGGATACGTCCTTTTTTGTGACTTGTCTGAACATTACCGTCTCTTCCGATTGTTGAACTTGATGCAGTGTCTGCACGAATTGTATATGCACCCGAGGTGTCTACTTTATGCGCGTGACTCAAAGGCTGGCAGACACAGTAGCAGTAGGCAGGCATATTAATCATGAAATCATAATTTTCTTGATTTGAATGATAATTGTTTCATTTATTCATTCATTGAAGGCCCCAAGCAGCCGCTTAGTTCGCTTATGCCTCGGGCCGGCCCTGGTCATACGTATGATTACTGTGAATGTGTGTGTGTGTGTGTGTGTATCTGTTTGTGCACATGTGTGCACATGAACTGGGTTAACATGACCCCTGGAGGCAAATATACGGAAAAAATGGTCATCCTAGGTCCTACAGTTCTCAAGATATTCACAGAGAACTGTGTCTGGCCTACCCTCCTTTCGGGGGGTCCAGTCCAGCGGGGGGGCTACAGATCGATCAAAACGAAAAATGACAGTTCCATGCTATCCATGTGGGGGTACATGCCCACCAAGTTTTGTGTACCCCGGTCTTTCAGTGTCCCGGGAATCCTTGTTGGTGTACGTCACTAAATGTACACATAAATTGTTTTATTGTAAGGCCCCCCATGAACGAAAGTACACAAAACGTGGCATGCATTCGGAGGGTGTCATAATGATCCTACACTTTCAATTTCGTGCAGTTTTGACCATGTCAGCCAGAGATATTGTGATGAAAACACCTAATTTTTTGCTTTTTAATTTTTAACTAGGTGGCGCTATACATGAAATAAGTGGTAATGGGATGGGTTGACATGGCCCCTTGAGATCAACATACAAAAAAAAGGTGGACCTCCTAGGCCCTACGGTTCTCGAGATATTCACAGAAAACTGTCTCCGGCCACCTACAGGCCAGTTGGTGTATAGTAACATAAATTAATTTATTGTGTGGCCCCCCATGAACGGAATTCCACGAAACTTGGCGTGCATTCAGAGGGTGTCATAATGATCCTACACTTCCAATTTCATGCAGTTTTGACTATGTTAGGTCACAGATACCTGCGATTACAACACCTCATTTTTACTTTTTTGTGTTTAACTAGGTGGCGCTATACATGAAATGAGTGGTTATGGAATGGGTTGACATGGCCCCTTGAGATCAACATACAAAAAACAAATGGTCTTCCTAAACCTTACGGTTCTCGAGATATTCACAGAAAACTGTGTCTGCCCTACCCTCCTTTCGGGGGGTGCAGTCCAGCGGGGGGGCTACAGATCAAAACGAAAAACGATGGTTCCATGCTATCCATATGGGGTTACATGCCCACCAAGTTTCGTCTACCCCGGTCTTTCAGTGTCCCGGGAATCCTTGACGGAAATTTGGACATGCGAAAAAGAAAAAAAAAAAAAATAATCTGACTAAACCTATATGACAGCCGCTTCGCTGCGCGGCGGTCATAATAAATGCATCGGTATTTTGGCATTCAACGGCGCATTTGAAGGAGGCTGCTTGCGAGACCGTATGGAATAGTCATTCTTAAACCATGCTTTACTAAAACCTAGCATAGCCTTCACGCATTTGCACTCGTCTATTATTTGAACTCATTGGCAAAGTGAAACTAACTTCACCAAGGAGTCAGTCAACGACAAGACAGTTATATGCAGTTACTTTCACTATTGACTGACAATGGGTTACCCACCGAAAACATAGGCTGGAAAAAGCAACACTTACCCTAATGTTGCTCAAATGACTGAATAAAACAACATTTATCCTGCAGAGGAGTTGCTTATAATATAATATATATGACATGCGCTCTTAAAATAGCATATGAACAACTCGCCATTGACTTCTGACCAGGTTTAGGTGGTGTATGATAGTGATTTTTAGACAATGCGCAAGTCCCCTCCCTATAGGTTGTTAATTGCCACACCCCTGGGCGCAATGCTTAAAAAATAAACGTGCAAAATACCGAATTCAACTTTCCGCGGGTGAATAACGAGTATTACGCCATGCGCTGGTGACCCAAAATACAGCCCAGAAAGTGTGGGGAGAGGTTGTGTGTGCTTGTGTGTGTGTGTGTGTGTCTAGGTGACTTTGTGTGTGTGTGTGTAGGTGAGTTTGAATGAGCCAATCATCCCCCTGTGTGATTGGCTCATTCAATCTGGCCCCCTTATCATCCCCCAGTGTGATTGGCTCCTTCACTCCCTCTCTCTCCACCTCAAGCTGGTGTGTGGTGAGCGTTCTGGTGCATAATGGCTGCCGTGCATCACCCAGGTGGGTGCTACACATTGGTGGTGGTTAGTGAGGTCACTCAGGTGGGTGCTACACATTGGTGGTGGTTAGTGAGGTCACTCAGGTGGGTGCTACACATTGGTGGTGGTTACTGAGGTCCCCCCTTCCATGTGACGCGCTTTGAGTGTTGAGAAAAGCGCTACATAAATGTAAAGTGTTGTTGAGGGAGTGTGTGGTTGATGTGGTATTAGATAGATAGATACTTTATTAATCCCCAAGGGGAAATTAGTGTGTGTATAAGTATATAGTATAAATACTAGGCCATCCTTAAAAATATTTTTGTTTGCAGTAACCCGACCGACCCTGTCAATTTAGAACCGACCCAAATATTTATTTTTTTCCCCTTTTAGTCCGACCGACTTGCCGGTTGTAAACTTGCGTTAATACCGACCGATTGTTTTTTTTTACTCTAAACAACCAATACAAATGCAATAAAATAATATTTCTTTTAGTAGGCCCAAGTATTGTGAATATAAATTGCCTACATGCAAACGTAGCTCACTTAAATAAAACCCTGTGGCGTCATCTCTACACCATTGGTTTTACGCATGTCACACTATGGCCTACGCTTCGTTTCATTCACACAAACTGATAACGCTTTTACTTGGCACGAAGTTCTGGAAGAACTGTGGCCAGATCTTTTCTCATCCCTTCTCCCCCTAGTCTAACGGTGACCGTGTCGGAGTATTGAAATTGGTTGTGGTCTATTCAGCATTTCTCAAAATATGGGTCCGCAACATGGAGACTGCTGGTCCGCGGAGTCGTGGAGTGAAATTAGGCCCGGTGCTTCATCTGATAATTTGCTGCGCAGTTGATCAAGAAACCGCGGATCGACGAAAAAAGAAAACAAACGTTTCTGCTATCGATGTCATTAAACATGGAGCCCTACAATAAAGTGGTGGTATGAGCATTCATTCAATGCGCGTCTGCGCGAGAGAAACTGAAACGAATCGATAACGTTGGTATCAAAGCTCCGCTTCAACCTGTTGGAAGGCTATTTATTTAACGAAACTTAATAGAACGACGTTGTTTTTTGGAACTTCCTTAGAAACAGAGCAGAGACTGTATAATACACTGTATAGCATTGAGTATTGTATAGTCAAATTTCAATATAACGTGGCCAAGAGCTATTGTAGCCTTCTTTCTGGGTACATGTAGATGAGCCCTATGACCCCAAAGTCTGCCATGACCGGGCCTCAGGTCAAAGAAGTTTGAGAAAGGCTGGTCTATATAACCTGCATCAGAATGAGGTTTGCAATGGTGCGCCTGAAGGCACGGGTTGAAGACCCAGTCAGTTACGTCACGATATGCACATTTGTGTAAATTCATTCTTACATAATCACCATGACCAAAATTGTACTTTTTTTTTTACTTTGAATCTTGGAAAAAAAAAATATTGACCTACCTACCGACCCATTTTTATTTTTTTTTGGCTGTTACTGCAAACAAAAATATTTTTAAGGATGGCCCTATTTTGATCCAGTGAGGGAAATTTGGTCTCTGCATTTATCCCAATCAGTGAATTAGTGAAACACACTCAGCACACAGTGAACACACAGTGAGGTGAAGCACACACTAATCCCGGCGCAGTGAGCTGCCTGCTACAACAGCGGCGCTCGGGGAGCAGTGAGGGGTTAGGTGCCTTGCTCAAGGGCACTTCAGCCGTGCCTACTGGTCGGGGTTCAAACCGGCAACCCTCTGGTTACAAGTCTGAAGTGCTAAGTGCTTCTACACACAGATGCTTTCCATCAACGCATGCCAGTGGGTGTTCCCGACGGTAGCTATGCAAATGACTTGAAGTATAACCTTAATTTGATTGGCCGGTGCCGTCTGTCGGTGCAGCAACAGCTGAACTTCTCAACGTTAGCGACAGGAGAAACGCGACGCAACGGACCCACAATTCAGTTGGGCAACGGATGACGTGAGCCCATGTAAAGTGAATGGGATGCGTCTCCAGCACTGCAACGCACGCAGCTGTGTGTAGGAGCCGTAACCAGTAGGCCACGGCTGCCCCAGATTGGGGGAGGTGTGGCTTTGAGTGTATGTAGGTGGGTCTGTGTGTGGGTCTGTGTGTGTGTGTAAGAGAGAGGTTGTGTGTGTGTGTGTGTGTGTAGAGAAGAATGTGTGTGTGAGAGAGAGGGAGTATGTTTGAGGAAGTGGGGGGAGAGGTTGAGGGTGTGTGCGTGTGAATTGTAGATTGGGGGAGGTGTGGCTTTGAGTGTATGTAGGTGGGTCTGTGTGTGGGTCGGTGTTTGTGTTTGTGTGTGTGTGTAAGAGAGAGGTTGTGGGTGTGTGTTTAGAGTATGTGTGTGTGGTGGAGATGTGTGTGAGAGCATGTGTATGTTGGAGACAGAGAGTGTTGGTGTGTATGGTAAGCATCATCATGTAGTGTTTATATGAGTGATTATGTGTGTGTGTGTGTGTGTGTGTGTGTGTGTGTGTGTGTGTGTGTGTGTAGATGTGGATAGGAGAAAGTATTTGAAGGTGTGGTCAGTGAATGTGTATGATGGAGAGTGTGTGTTTGTATGAGGGGGCGTGTGGTTGATATAAAGTGTAGGGGTCATTCCACGTCAGTTCAACCAGGGCCCACGCAAATCTGAAAACATTACCAGGTGTACCTATGTTACCCAGGAGACACACTGTAAAATTACTCTTATGTAAGATCAATACTTTCCAAGATACAGCCAGTTTTATAGGGGGAGGGGGGTGTCGATTTTGTTCGGCCTCTTTTTTTTGTCAAAGTTCACAAGCCCACAGCGCAAGAACTAAACCAATTAGGAGGCTCAAATTTTGCATGCTGGTACATAAATAGGAATAGTATGTAGCAAAATCGTCACGTTTGGTCTGGATAATCCTGCATGGTCATAGCTGTCCCTCAAAGTTGATACAAATCTTATGAGAGTTTTTGGCTGGGCTCTGTTTAAGCCTTCAGAAGACATATTTGTACTCAACATAGGCTCTTGATTTATTTTCCTTACTGAGATAAGTAGAAACACTTTCACAAAAAGCAATGAACAGAAAACAAATCCCTTTAGGGTCTGAACAGCAGACCTCACTAGTCTGAAAAATCATTTTGGTTATAATTTTCAGAGCACCCAAACACCTTGTGGGAATATACAACGATTTTTTAAATAAGTTTTTCTTTATTCTCCATGATCCCTTCTTTTTGAAAACACCAATTTGACTTGTCTTATGCAAATCTTTCTTTTTTATTTTCCACCCTGAACATGGGCAAAATGCCCTGTTGACATCAATATGTTTTATATAGTCACCACACTGCCACCTGTGGTTGTATAGAGTAACCTGTGGTGTCAAGCTTCCAGATTTTTTTTGAAGAGGACAGACATAAGTGGCAACTGGTAAAGAGAGATAGCCATGATTATAGCGGTGTAATTATTGGGCTAATACTGGACGTTGTAGTGTTGTCAACCTAATCACAAGCAACATATTAAATTAATCAAAATATTAGCCTTTTTATCATCCAATATGGCGATTCATAGACTTTGCAAATATTATGCAAATATTGATAAAACTTGATCTGTCATCTGTGTATGCAGTAGCCTAGGCCTAAAAACAAAAGTAGCCTCTGAGCAGCAGATCAGCCAGTCCCCCGCTGAAAATTATGAGCCCGAAATTAGCTATGACTACAGGGACAAGTAGAAAGGATAATAGAGTTAACCATGAATTAAAGTTATTTTATGTAAGAAAGAACAGTACGCTATATGACAGCAGTAGGCTACATGATCAATATGCTTTGTTTGCTCAGAAGTGGGTGTAGTAAAGGAGCAAATCACCAAACAACAACATGATAGCTGACCCATGCAGAAAAAACATGTAAACAATACAGTAGTTCAATATGCCTGTTAGTGGAGTTGTGGGATACATTTCAAATGCTTTATTTCTTCCTTCCTGTTTTTGTTAACTTATCAACCTATCCTTGTGGAATAGTGGAATATTGGTACTAATAAAAACTACAGGATAGTAAGAGCTGAAATGTTGCCTTATTTATCCAATTTCCACCACCACTACGTGGGCCGGTCTTGCCTGAAGCTCCCGGATAGTAAGAGCTGAAATGTTGCCTTATTTATCTACAGTACGTGGGCCGGTCTTGCCTGAAACTCCCGGATAGTAAGAGCTGAAAAGTGGCCCCACTCCGGCCCTGCTTGCATCTCTTGATGGTTATGTCATATTTGTAACTCAATGTGTCCATTTCTTTCAACAAAATCCATCATCATTTAAGGAGTATGTTTTCCTTTTTTGTGTTTTGTGTGTTTAATTGTGTGTTTGTCTACAGTATGTGGGAGAGAACGTGTTTGTGTATACAAAGATGTGTGTGTGGGGATGTGTGAGTCTGAGGGAGAGGTTGTGTGTGTGTGTGTGGGTGTGTAAATGTGTTTGTGAGTAGATGATTGGGGAGTAATATTCAGATGTATCATGATGTGTCTCCAGGCTGAGTAACTGTAACCTGACAGAGAAGAGCTGTTCCTATCTGGCCTCTGCTCTCACATCACTCTCCTCAAGACTCAGACTGCTGGACCTGAGTAAAAGTGTGCTCTGTAGGAGTGTAAATAAACTGAGTGACTCAGCTGTAGAGGAGCTCTCTGCTCTAGTGAAGGACCCACACTGTAAACTGGAGGAACTAAAGTGAGTAAATATCTAAATACTGTACCTTACTCATGTCTTTAGAACATGACACCCAACATGGATGCTTGTCTGATTTTCTGTCCTCAGATTCTCTCTTTCGTCTGTCTCCACTGTGTTCCTGCTTTCCTTTCATCCATCTTTCTTCCCTCTCTCTGTCGTTCCTGTCATCCTCTCTTTCTTTGACTGCCCCCTGCTTTGACATCCATTCATGTGCTCTGGACTATATCTAAAACAAAAAAAAGCTTTCCCTGGAAATGAAATTGAGCCTAGAACTGATGCCTATGTAGAGTACTTAAGAGGCTGCCAGCCAAACAGTGCAAATATAAAAGATTTATTAGTCTATGTGAGATTACCGTTTTTGTTCAAATAATTCCTGATTGCAACGTGAATGTGTTATTGTCTTTTTTTACATGTCTCACAGTATACACTCGCAGTGTGTGTGTGTGTGTGTGTGTGTGCAGTGTATAGTGTGTAAACTAGAGAAACTAATGAGTGTTAACACATTAATATTAATTACCTTCTAGAGTGGGTGAGGAGCCTAATGTGCCTATCTTCAGAAAGGAGAGTCCAGCAGCAGCAGCAGCAGCCTTCACTATCAGCTCCCACTCCTCAGATGCTGCAGAGCTGCACCTCAGAGACAAAGCCCAGCAGGACCCAGGAGCACAGCTGCTCTCTCTGGACACTCACAAGTGAGTCTGGTGGACAACACACACACACACACACACACACACACACACACACACACATCAATACACACACACACACACATCAATACATACACACACGGACACGCACACACATCAATACATACACACACACACATCAATACGCACACACACACACATCAATACGCACACACACACACACACACGCACACAGAGAGAGAGACTCCTACATGTGTCTGAAGCACTACATACATACACACACACACACACATCAACACACACACACACACACACCACACACACTCCTACGTAGGTCTGATGAAGAACTACACACACACACACACACTCACTCCTACATAGGTCTGATGAACTACACACACACACACACACACACACACACAGACAGAGAGAGAGACTCCTACATGTGTCTGAAGCACTACATACACACACACACACATACACGTTATATACTTTATTTGATTCCACTTTACAAGTCAAGTTACATTAGGAATCAAATCTTCTGAATAATCCAGTAAATTAAAGCAGTTCAGAAATCGATCATGAGGTTCAGGGGTATACTGTAGGAAACATGGTCTCTTCCAAATAAACATGGTTCCTATAACTGCTGATATGGAACAGTACTTCACTAGCTGCTTGGCCTTAGTTCTATATAGTCCCCCAATGCAACGTCCACGGACCACCAACCTATGTACATGACCTAGGCTATCAAACACTAACACAATGAGCTGGCATTTGTATCCTAGATTCTCGATGGCAGAAATCAAAGGCTGAATTAAACCATTCAGAGTGGACAGTGGTGTGTTTATAGGTCTGCTCTTCCTCTGTGCGTGGGATCTGAGCAGCTATGAGGTCCACAAGTCTGTCATGTCTGGCAGTATACACAGCCCTTTAAGAGAGCTACAGCTGTTCATGATGTGGGCTGCTGACTCCAGATGTTGGGGGGGTCATGCAGCATGCAGAAGGGTGAATGGATGGAGGGAAACCACAGTGCGAGGTTGTACTTCGTGAGGATTATCTGAAGACGGGCTTTTACACAGAAGGTACTAACCACTCGGTGAGTTTAGGGTACCCGCGGAGTCTTAAAAGTATTAAAAAGTATTACATTTCATTTTCCTAAATTAAGGCCTTAAAAAGTATTGAATTTCACCTCAAAGTCTGGAATTTTTTCACGGAGGTCTTCATTTTTCAAATGATCAGTAGATTTAGTCTAATATCCTCACGTAGCGTAAATCAGACAAGGATTAAAGTTCTCCGTCGTACGACAGATTTCCGTCAATTTGATTTTAGAAATGTCATATTTGAGATCGATGCAGATCCGGTGAGAAAAAAAAAATAGGAGGGGGGGGTCTATCACCTTTTCTTTTCCTTTTTTAAGGCAACTACAAATATTAGCTCCGATGAATGAATGTGTGTGATGGTAAATATTTAAAGACCTAATAGTGTTCTTGAGAACTTTCTTCTTCAATCAGAGACCGCTCAAGAAGATACGTCAGCCATGAGTTTCGCTTTGTTTATGTTGTAGCTTTGTCTCATTGGCCTGGGGCGGTTGCTTAAAAAAAAAAGAACACGTCTGGAGGACGGTCAAAGTTGGATTATAGTGACACCATCGAGACAGCTGATGAGGTTGCCCAATCCGTTTAACTTTTTTGGATATGATATTGTGAGCTCTATGTGCGAATTTGGAGGCTGTGTTCTTTCCGTGCATCAATGTAGACAATTTCTTACTATCGCGAACTCTTGTCAGGGGAGGTCATTCATTTTGGGTGTCACCTTTGACTTGAACAGATAGCCTGCTGCCACCCGATGTAGCCTACTATTATTGTTACAGTTTTTGATCAATGCAACTAACAGTATGTGTAAAGCGACGCAATATAAACCGTAGCCTATGCCTATCCCGTCTGTTTTCACAATTTGCGACGGAAGGTTTTGACTGAGCATGTTAACATAAAATAAAAATATCGCGAACTGTTGAGTAAGGGGGTCAGTCGTGTTTGTGACACACAGACAGCCTTGTAGCCTATTTTGCTTAGGCCTCATTTTAACGACAGTAGGTTGTGAGCGTATGTTGACAAAAAATAACCATGCAATTAAAATAGTCAACTTAAAACTTTGCTATTATTAATGTATAGCACAAAACCATAACCAGTAGGCCTACCAGAACCTCGCATATTAGCGTCATGATTTGTGTGCGTCTATTTGGCAAGGCCACTAGCTGTCATGGATGCGTTGCTAAAGTCAAGTCAAGTTTATTTATTTATATAGCGCATTTCATGTCATGTTCATGTTGGCATGTTCAAACACTTGTAAATAGTAATTATTTGAGGTTTAATCTTACCTTTAATAATTTGTATTCTATCCGAATGGGTGCGATGTAGGTATTAAATTTCATCTGAAGTGGTATTAAAAAGGTCTTAAAAAGTCTTAAATTTAGGTCTGACAATTCTGGGGGTACCCTGGAGTTGCACAGTTTTGAAAATTAATGTTAAGGGTTGTTTTAGGACATGTTTGAGTATGCCTGTTGGCAGCCACTCTGAGTAGTGAAAGGCGATTCAAAACGAGTCAGAAAAGTCGAGACAGGACCAATCGTCAAAATTTCGATGTCCACCACTCTAGTTCATCCAAAATAAACCAGAAAAGGGACTCAAAGTGCTAAATACCGGAATTTTCCTTTAAGGGAGAGGTGTGTGTGTGTGAAGGGAGAGGTGTGTGTGTGTGTCAAGGGAGAGGTGTGTGTGTGTTAAGGGAGAGGTGTGTGTGTTAAGGGAGGGATGTGTGTGTGTGTTAAGGGAGAGGTGTGTGTGTGTTAAGGGAGAGATGTGTGTGTGTGTGTTAAGAGAGAGGTGTGTGTGTGTTAAGGGAGAGATGTGTGTGTGTGTTAAGGGAGAGGTGTGTGTGTGTTAAGGGAGAGCCATTTCCTCACCACCTGTACAGT
This sequence comes from Alosa pseudoharengus, assembly GCF_046254945.1. NCBI lineage: Eukaryota > Metazoa > Chordata > Actinopteri > Clupeiformes > Clupeidae > Alosa > Alosa pseudoharengus. The sequence goes on along the minus strand of NW_027468598.1, from coordinate 37,374,314 downwards.
TGTACTGTCCATTTCATGTAGAATCTTCTGTGGAATGTGGACATTTGAAAATAGATGTTGGATTTTGGAAAATGCCATGTCTCGTACTGCTTGCAGCTTGTGGCCAGGTCATTAAGGTGGGGAGGACAGGTGTGGTGTGGCCAGGTCATTAAGGTGAGGAGGACAGGTGTGGTGTGGCCAGGTCATTAAGGTGAGCAGGACAGGTGTGGTGTGGCCAGGTCATTAAGGTGAGCAGGACAGGTGTGGTGTGACCAGGTCATTAAGGTGAGCAGGACAGGTGTGGTGTGGCCAGGTCATTAAGGCGAGGAGGACAGGTGTGGTGTGGCCAGGTCATTAAGGTGAGGAGGACAGGTGTGGTGTGCCCAGGTCATTGAGGTGAGGAGGACAGGTGTGGTGTGGCCAGGTCGTAAAGGGGTCTGACACCCGCAGGTAATCAAAGGTGATTACAGGTGAGAATCAGGTAGCTGAAACACAGGGACGTGCACAGGAATTTTGAGGGGCAGTTGCTCTGACCTGAAAAAAGGGCACCCCCCCAAAAAAAAAAAACTCACAGGCTATATGAAGGACTGAGAATAACAGGGTCTTTATTAAAATATATATACACTTCTATATATATAAATATAAGTAAAACACTGAAATACAGCACTCAATCACCTTAACTAATAACACAGAAAAACAAAACTTGAGTCATGAAAATCACCAACATCAATATCCCTATCAATATCCTATCAAGTCACTGATAGGTTTCTCCAAATGTGGGCTCATCATCTGACCAATTACATATTATTGTTATTGCCATTACCACTAGTGCTATTTATGTTCTGCTCAGGAAAGATCTTTGAAATGATAGCCTATGTTTTTTAGATTACAATTATTTAGCATGTAGCTCTTTAACCCTGTACTTTCTAGCATGGTCCTCTCATCTCATATTTGGTGATCATCACTTGGGCCTACCTGCCCTATGTGCCTCCTCCTGGTCCACATTCATTTTCCTCACATGTTCTGGAGGCTTGTGACTGCTCCTCATCTTAAATGTAATGTAATTTTGAAACATTGCCATTAGTAGGCTAAAATATGAGTCTGATTAATTAATCAATTCGCTTACACAGTGTCATGTCATCTTTATCACAGAAAGTTTCTGTCTCACCTGCTGGTTGGCTTTTTCGCAGCCAACCCAGCAGTGATGTGCTGCCCTTTGCTGCCTCCCTGAATTGTCTCTCCCTTTCCTGAATCCGCCTCTTTTCAGTGGGCATCTTGGCTTCAAACAATACCCAAAATAGTGAATAGGATTTAGGCATTTAACCATTTTGAATAAAATAATTAATGTGATGCATTACTTCCATCATTCATTCTACTTGCTAAAACAAAATGTGAGAAACTAACTATCAGCATACGTTTAGCTTAGTTTGCCTAATGCAGGGGTGGGCAAACATTTTTGCTCAAGGGCCACATTGGGTTTTGAAAATTGGCCGCCGGGCCGCACAGTAGGCTAGTAGCATAATTTTCAAGTTAGTTCTGCTGCAAAGGAGATAACTAAGAGTAGGCCTATAATCTCTATTTAACATGATGTTTTGACATTGTAAACGTTCTCTAAGAGTGAAAAGCAGTTTGCAGTAAAGCTAACCAATGTCGTCTCTGTCACAGGAAAAAAATAGCGAGCAGCCTGATAAGCAAATTAAATGCTCGGCGGGCCGGATGAAAGTGCTTGGTGCGCGGGCCACAGTTTGCCTACCCCAGGCCTAATGCCTACCAAAACTGGCTATGTGCTAACGGGCTGCTTGTCTGCGAGCTATCTGTCTGATTATTTAGGCTAAACGTGGCAAACTCAGCCAGGATTTATGAAGATTTGAATTCATTTCATAAAACTTGATGATGATCGTTCTTTTGTTATACATCACAAACTCACTTTTTCTGACAACGTGGTTTCGCAACAATCTCCTTCTAAGGCCGCTCATGCAGGCTCAGCTCAGGTGCCGGTGAAGCGTACAGCGCTTCAGCCACGTAAACAGAGTTTGCCCTTCCCCTACTGACTTTCACTTTCTGTGCTCGAATGGGAGTGAATGAGGCTTTGCGATTTTTTTTTATCTAGGCCTACGTGAAATTCTGCATCCATTGTAGCCTACGATTTATTTATTTATTTATTTAGTTTCCCCTCGGAAGGGCAACGTGAGTCGAGAAGGCCATATGGACAGTTGCCCGGGCAACCTGAGCAACCCCCCTGTGCACGTCCCTGCTGAAACAAATACAGGAAGCAACAGATACCAGGCCTGTAACTCTGTGCGTGTGTGTGTGTGTTTGTGTGTGCATGTGTGTGTGTGTGTGTGTGTGTGTGTGTTAAAGGGAGGAGCACCACAGTGATGCCCCACAGAGGAGCTGTGAATCCTGTGCTGAAGTTCCAGACTCCAGCCACTGGGTCCTGATGAAGCCTGAAGTCTCCACAGAGAAGAGCGTCTCCACCTACAGCCTGAGCTCTCCTGCAGGGAGCTACGAGTGCCCAGAGTCTGGTCTGCGCTGGACGTGTGCTGGTCCAGTCACCCTGCAGTACTGCTTCATGAACTGGCATGCCTTTGCTGCAGAACTGGCCCACATGCAGTCCAGACCAGCTGGTCCTCTGATGGACATCAGGGTCATGTCAGGAGAGCTGGAGGAGATCCATCTGCCACATTTCCTCTGTTTGGGGGGTTGTGAGGCGTCTGTGCGTGATGCTGTGAGGGTCCTGCATGGGCGAGACAGTGGAGTGTGTGTGGAGGAGTGTGAGCTGACCCGACACCATGCCAGACTTCTCCACCCCTCCTTCTCTCTACTTGGAGTCATCTCCTATTTGAGATCTTGGCTGTTTCCCACGGTCCACTCACTTGTGCTGGTCTATGAGGGCAGCTCGTCACCCCTGTCTTACCGCACCTACCTCCTGCCTGAGGATCCCCATCTGAAGCGGCTGGTGAAGAACGATGAGGACGAGTTGGGCGGTGTTTGGAAGGCAAAACCTCCACCTGTCAGGCCTCTTCAGATGGAGGACTTCTACAGCCTGAGGACTGACCCTCGCTCTAAGGTCAACCCAGAGGAGCTGATGCTGAGGTACAGCGCCACCACCCCCAACTTCTTTGAGGTTTATAAAGCTGCTGCCTCCTTCCACATGGAGCTGTTCAGCTCTGCAGACAGCAGGGGGCAGTGTGTGTGGAGAGCAGAGTTCCAGTCACGTGATGACCAACAGGCCAGGCAGGAAAGGACCAGCAGCTCTCCCCCAGAAGGTACACACACACACACACACACACACACACACCAGTGTTTCCCACAGAATTGGATTCAATTTGTGGCAGTAGAGTCTAATTGAGTGCCTGTCACTTTAAGACGTTTGTGAGGGAACCCTTGCAATAAGCCATTATCACGCTGATACGACGTACTTCCGCATTCATGATTTTTGTGCACTGCCACTTCCGGTGAATCATTCATCTCTCTGGCGTACCCGTGATGGATGAGCCCAAGTTTACTTATACTGCATCCCTGGTAAATTTACCTAAAATAACTTTTTCTGACGTACCATCGACTAACTGAACAACACTGCATCACAGCCCGCTCCAAAGTGGACAAGGGATACAGTTTCTTTTTCGAGAACTTCATCTACGACTATGAAGGTGAGTGGCTAGCTAGCTAACATAACATTACATTAGCTAGGTAGGTTAGCTTATGCTAACGTCAACTCAGATGGTCGTATGGTTATAACGTGTTTAACCTACGTTAAACCCAACTAAAGTAAGATTATTCAGCTTTAAACGAGTCAATGCACCCATTCCATTTATTCTGATAGGAAGAACTTTAGCCTCTGTCAGTGTCAGCTAGCTAACGTCAGCATATGAGCCTTCTTTTGCTAGAATCAACAATCCACAGTATTTATGCATTAATTATAGTTTTGTCCACCAGTGTCCAACATCGTTGACAGGGTGATGGCTGTCAGGTCTAGGTGTATGCAGAGCCGGTTCAGGACTTGGTTGTTAGGGAACCAAAGCCATCAGCGTATGCAAATCAACACTCTATCAAGCATACACAGGTAATGTTAATACTGTAACAATATCATACTGTTGGCTACCATATGATATAGAACACTGCAGTGAGCAATTCTCCAGAAAGACTCTTGACATCAGAATTGAAAACCAAAACAAGCTAAAGAGATGTGTGGATAATTTAACACTTACTGTTTTTAATTTTATGTTTTAGGATCCCTCCCTGACCCGCAAGTCTTGTCTCTTGGAAAAGGACTGAAAAGCCTCAGGCCGCAACCACTAATATCATTAGTGCTGCGTGGCTTGTCTCAACTCACCATGGTCGACTCCAGGTTCGGACCTGTGCCGCGAGGTTCATGATGAAGTGATAAAAGACATGAAAAAGAAGGTGGACCTGTACTTCTTTGGTACATATATGAATGTGTATCTACAGCAGAAAGTGAAATGAACTGAATGAATAAAGGATTTTATTAATTCCCTTTTCTGAGTACATTACTTACTACAGTATTACATATTTACATTATGTACGTTATTACATATTTATTTACATTATTACATATTTATTTACATATTTGCATTATTTACATTATTTTGAATACCTTCATGACAGACTGACTAGAATTTATTATAGATGAATGACTTTTCATTCAATTATGTACATCTATACAATGTTTTCAGTATATAGTTAAATGCATGGGATCGGGGAAACACTACAGGGATGTAGCCTTTTAAATCAAGTGGTCCCTGGAAGTTGGTCATCACACAACAGACGGTCCACAGCTGGTTGACTGTCCCAGACAAGGTTAGAGGGAGAGTGTGTTCCCAGATGCGGTATTCCTTGACCCTGCGTATTGCTGTGAATCTTGTGTAAAAAACACAAAATCTGTGAAAATGCACCCAACCCACTTTCAGCTGTGACAGCTCTTATCAGCTCCTTGACTTGGTCTTCCAATTGCTGTATGCGTGCAACAGCAGCATCCAGTGCACCTGTATGAGATGAGAGAAAAATGAAAACATTTGACCCAGATTGTTTGTGACTTGCATATTGGAAGTAGTTTGGACCTCTAAAGCTACGTGAAATAGCTTTTTATAGCTCAATATTCACCTTTACGTTTAATCAAGTAAGATATAAAATGCAACGTTTGTACTTGGGATGAAGCTTTTAAAATTGTAGTATTAGTCAAATGCTGGGACATCAATAACACTAAACATTTTGTGCCAGTGTTCTGAAAAGCTGACCTACCCACGGTATGACGTACTAATAACCCGTTCTGTGCTTAAACCATAGGTAGCACATCCTGATAGACATTTCTTACCTGTCAGGGTGTGCTATCTATGGTTTAAGCAAAATATAATGAGCAGTAGGGCATTCTGATAGACATTTATATTATCATTTCTACCTAACAGCAGTGGTGGAGGAAGTACTGAAACTCATTACTTAAGTAAAAGTACAAATAAGCAGAGAAATATTTACTCTAGTAAAAACATGAGAGTCTGAAAATTAACGGGGTAGACAAGGGAAACGTCTGGTGGATCGTAATGCCAGTTCTGCTGGTCCAGATTGAACAATAAATGTTGTTGAGAAAGGTACGTAAAGGAACGATGGTGTTGTAGAAAAGTAGTAGAGTAAAAGTACAGATAATTGCTGCAAAATGTAACGAAGTAAAAAAGTCAAACGTATGCACTATAGATTCTACTTAAGTAAAGTACAAATACGTGGAACATTTACTTAAGTAAGCTTAACGTTACACAGTAACGAAGTATACTTCGTTAAATTCCACCACTGCCTAACAGGATGTGCTACCTATGGTTTAAGCATAGTATGGGGTACTGGTAGGTCATCATGAGGAGGTAGGCCAACATTTCAGAACATCGGCAAACACTGACATACCTGGTTTAGGAGCAGAGGCGTAATCATGTTCTGTCATCACCACCTAAGCTGGGACCTCCTCCATCTCTTCCTCACATGGCAGGGGCTGCTCCAGAGGAAGGGCTGGGCAAACGTCATGGCCTAAGCGAGTTGATGCTCTTTTATAAGCGGACTCCCTTCTTGGCAGTCCCCAGTTGTTCCACTGAAAACGGGAGGGCACAACCCGATTTTCAGACGCTTGATGCGACCCCGATTGGTAAAGTTATCCTCGTTAGCCGCCGGATAGCACCTGTAGCGTTAGTGTAGTCTGATTCACTAAAGTGCCGACTACAAACAAACGTGCTACCTTGTTTTATTTTAAAGTTGGGCCATTCATCCCGGCGAACCGCTTTAATTCACTTCTTCCTTAGACTCAATTCAGTCGGGAATCCATGGGTTGGCGTTGTTTGTTCTATGTACAAAGCGGAACAGAGCAGTGACATCTAGCCTTCATTTCAGCCATTGCTGAACTGCGCCGGAAGTGTACGTGCACAAAATTAAAAAATCCCGCCCGTGAAACCCGGAAGCGTGATAATCCCCTATTGTAAAGGGTACTACCAGAGAATGTCTAATAAGGGGAGAACTGCCACTCTCGGAAAACTTCCGGTTTCTAAACTGTTCTGAACTGGTTGCAGTTCCTTCTGTGGTTCCACATGAGGGCGCTCGTCCACGAGTGCAGAATGCATGGAGGTCTATGGAGCTGTACCCCTCAAAATCCACTTTTCTCGGGATATAATTTTTTTCCAAGTAATTTGAATATTGTTTTCGAAAGGGGAGGCAAAGATAATACACTTGGTTGAGTATTATATTTTTTAACGTCACTTAATTGTTCTAAAAAGCCTTTCAAACGTGTCAATGACGTCATTCATTAGCACAATGCTAGCGTGTTATGGGCAACAACGACCCAACCTGTAAGAAATCAAAAGGACATAAGTACTCGTTCATTCAACTTTTGACCTATAACCCATGTTGAAGTTATACAAACTACAATCAAATCTGAGATTTGTCAACGACAATCAGGTGAAAGAGGCAAATTTAGCCGTCTAGCTCCATTGACTCCCATTCATTCTGCACTCATGGCGATCGCCCCCAGTGGAACTCTGGTGGAACTGCAACCAAAATTCGGTACAATGGGACTTAATACGGAGTGGCAAGGCTCTCCGTAGACGGGCTCTGGTTTTTTTTTTTTTTTTTTTTTTTTTTTTTTTTTTATTAAACTTTAGACAAACAAACAAGGCACCGTATAACTTCACAGGACACAACACAACAAAAACAAAATAAAATTAAGACAAGGGGCTTAATTAACAACTAAATTGAAGACAGACAAAAGAGACACTAGGTGCAGGGCTTTTACATCCTTCACAAACATTAAAGATCTATACAAGGAGTTAAACTCATTCTTCCAATGGACTAAGCATGGGATAGTTTTAAAGAAACGACATTTATGGATAAAAAACTTTGTAACTAAAATCAAAACATTCAAAACAAAAGATACATTCCGCTCATCACATATACCAAATCGGATTACTTTCCAAGTTAATGGAGGGGTCTCAAACTTCGATTGAAGCCAGCACCACATATCTTTCCACAAAGTCTGCACAGGATTACATAGGAAAAACAGATGTTCCAAATTTTCTGTTTCTTTTTCACAAAAAGCACAACCGTTCACATCAAAGTTAAATTTTGATCTTAAAAATTCATTTGTTGGGTAGTACTCGTTTATCATTTTAAAGTGCACTTCTTTCATTTTAGGAGGGAGAGGAAATGCAATGTAATGTTTTCTAAACACCTTAACCTCCTCAACCTTTAAGTCTTTCATAATATACTGTCTTTTAACAACATTAGGGTAAAATTCTTTCAATAATATATTTCTTATAATTCTGTTTGTGCATGTACAATCGAATATATCTCTTTCTGCTATATGGAGTTGTCTCATCTCAGGTGATGTCTTAGAATAAAAGCGATCTTCTTTAATCAAAGATTTCAAAGAAACTGGTATAGCTCTAAGGATGTTATTGTACTTCTTTGCTGTACAGTTAATGCTAAATCTCATACAGAAATCTTTATGCTTTAAGACATTTCCACAATCATCCATGAAATGGACAACAGCCCATACCCCTTTTGCTCGCCATTCATCCATATACACAGATTTTTTACAGAGCCTGATATATCTATTATTCCATACCGGTGTGTTGTGTGGTGTAAAGTTATGCTTGTACATTAACTTCCAATAGAGAAGGACCTGCTGGTGGAAAGCAGAAAGTTTGACTGGTAAAGAGCTACATTCAAAATCGCAACGTAACAAAAAATCTATCCCCCCCATTTTCTCAAAGATCCCATTGGGAAGAATAAACCAAAAGGAATCTCTATTATTAACAAAGGATTTTAACCATTTCAGTTTCAAAACACCATTCATCACATCAAAATCAATCACATTGGCTCCCCCCTCTTCATAGGATTTAACCATATCACATTTTCTTATATAATGACACTTATTTCTCCATATAAACTTATAATTAATATTGTTAATAGCTTTGATCATTTTCTGTGAGATGGGTAAGGAAAATGCTGAATATATTAGTCTGGATAGACTGTCCATCTTTGTTAACAAAATTCTTCCAAAGATAGAGATATCCCTTTGGAGCCATCTATTTAGAATTGATTTACATTTATCAATGTTATCTCCTACATTCTTATTGTCAGATATTGTTCTATCTTTACAGATAACAATGCCTAAGTATTTCACTTCACTTTTGATCGCTATATTACATACTGACTGCAGGGGGCACACATGTAGTGGCATTATTTCACATTTATTTAAGTTTAGCTTTAGGCCAGATGCTTTGGAAAATTGACTGATCATTTGTAAGGCTAACGGAAACTGACTTTCATTTTTCAAAAATAAAGTTGTGTCGTCCGCTAACTGACTTATTACTAACTGTTTACCCATTACCATTAATCCCTCAATATAGCTGTTCTTTATGTAAATAGCTAACAACTCTGCAACCATAATAAACAGCAATGGTGAGCAACTGCAACCCTGACGTATACCTCTGTTAACTTCAAATCTAGAACAAGTGCCCTGTCCTAAAGACACAGAGCTATTGATCTTGTTGTACAACATCTCCACAGTATTTATAAACTTTTCTCCAAACCCAAAGCATTTTAAAGTCTTCAGTATGAAATTATGCTCAACTGAATCAAACGCTTTATAAAAATCTAAAAATAAAATATACCCACTCTCTTGAAGCATGTCATTGTAGTCTAGGAGATCCAAAACTAGCCTAACATTATTATGAATTGATCTTCCCTTCAAAAAACCTGATTGAGTCTCACTAATTATATTAGACACGCCTTTCTTTAACCTCGCAGCAATAACCCCTGATAGAATCTTGTAATCTGTATTCAATAAAGTTATTGGTCTTAAATTATCTAAAATTCTTTTATCTTTGCCTGACTTTGGAATAAGTGTAATCAACCCTTGTTTCATGCTTGCCATCAGTTCTTTACTCTCTATACATTCTTTTAAAGCGTTAAACAGTAAACATCTTAGATCTTTCCAAAAGAACTTATAAAAATTAGCAGTGAGCCCATCCGTTCCTGGAGATTTATTTGCAGCCATCTTCATAATAACTGTATCCAATTCCTCAATTCTAACCTCTGCTTCACACAAATCTTTGAAGGAATCCTCAATACATGGGATATGATTCCGGATTTTATCTAAGAAATCATCAGCACCTTCTATTGAATACTCTGATGAGTATAACTTCGAATAAAATGTGAAAACTTCATTTTCTATCCTCTTTACATCTTTGCATTCAATCCCATTTAACATAAGACTTGTTATTGTATTCCTCTGTTGTCTACTTTTCTCCAAGTTACTAAAATATGAGGAATTCTTCTCTCCTGCCTCAATCCATTTGGCTCGTGACCTTATAAAAGCACCTTGGGCTCTCTCAAGATATAAATCATCTAATTTGGTTTGTAACTCCATCAGTTTGTTTTTCTCCTGGCTATTTAGCTCACTCTTGCTACAACACTGAGTAATCTCTTGAAGCAGCTTACATTCATATTCCCTCTTTTTTTTGTTTAAGTCCTTGGAAAAGTTTACCGTAAATTCTCTGATTTTAAATTTAGTAAATTCCCATCTGCATATATTACCTACAATATAATCATTATTTTCAGTTTCTCTTATTATTCCTCTTATCTTATCACAGTAATCTTCATTTTTTAACAAATGGGCATTAAACTTCCAATATCCTTTGTTTCTAAATTCCTTCCTTGTGGGTTCTAATATCAGATCTATAAAGCAATGATCGGTCAGGGGCGCTATGGAGATTTTAGATTGAGAAGTGCACTTCAGGATATTATCGCTCACCATCCAGTAATCTATTCTCGATTTGCATCCGCCATTAGGCTTAAACCATGAATAACTCTCAGCTCTGGGATTAAATACCCGCCAAGCATCCATTAAATTGTTATCTGTCACAAAGCTATTAACCATGTCATTACACTGTAACCTTCCTAAGCGAGGAGGCCACCTATCAACCCATTCATCTGGTGTCATATTCCAGTCACCTCCTACTAAAATATGATCAGTGGGATACAACATTTTCAGTTCTGCTATCACGTTAGTGATGTTCTGCAATAATCTTTTGTTCTGACCATCATTATTGTACCCATACACATTCGTGACAATAAGCAGCAAGCTTTCACTTTTCAACACCACTGTTAACCAGTGCCCCTCTACATCAGCTCTATGTGTTAAAATTTCCCCTGGACATCTGTTAAAGCATATAGCCACACCTCCAGAACGATTAGATCCGTGACTAAAAAGAATCTTATCACCCCATTGATTAGACCAAAAGGGTGCATCAGCAACGGAAGAATGAGTCTCTTGTAGAAACAAACAGTGAGATTTCTGCCCCTTACAGAATAGAAAAAGTGCCTTTCTCTTAACAATGTCTTTCAAACCCCTAACATTTAAAGAACCAAATGAAATTTTAACATTCACCATGAATAGTAACACTAACAGACAAACCAACAATTAGACAAAACTTGTCAATCAACCCACTCACTAGCTAAGTAGCCTAAACGGTAACTTTTCATAAGAGCTCCATCCCTTTAAAATGTCCACTGTTCAACATATTGTTGTTAAGCACATTAGCATTCACCTTTTGAGTTCATCCGACTTCCTCCAACCGCTTTCCATCAATATATCCATGGGGCCCTCGGAAGAAGGCTCGTTTACCCTCACGCCGAGCTTGTTCAATTCGGGGCCAAAGCCTTTCTCTCTCTTCCCAATCCTCTCGTGGAAGCACTTCAGCAAAACGAATGCCATATTCCTTGCAGACCGCCGCATCTTTGCTCAGACGCCAAATCTCTTCTTTCACTCGCCTTTGGGTAAATAGAACTATGACGTGCCTGTTCTTCTTTTCTATCCTTTGCCCCAGCCTGTGCACAACATCCACAGCATCCTCCAACTTAGCCTCCATACATGGGGCGATAGCGCCAAGGATTTGGATAATTTGAGCTCTGATATCTTCACCTGGCTGCTCTTTCAATCCCTTGATCCTTAAACACCATCTCATTCTGTATCGCTCCTGTTCTCTCACCCGCTCCCTGAGATCGCTGTTGTCTTTGCAAAGTTGTTCATTGCGTCTTTCCAGCTTCCTAACTTTCTCTTTGCATTCTTCCATCTCTTCTGCATTAAACTGTACAGCCTTAGCTAGGTTAGCAAGCGTAATGCTATTTTGCTTTGACTGCATAGTCAAATCAGCCAGCTGTTCATCTACTCTTTTTTCAAGTTTCAGTATCGCCTCCAGTATTGTGGTGTTAGATACCTCAGTGGTCTCACAATCATCTAAGGATTTGGATTTTTTCTCTGCAGGTTTCAAATTCTTACTTGGCGTTGAAGGTGTGGAGTCCTCTCCGCGCTCCCTCTTACTTTGCACAGTTACCTCCATGGCATAGCCATGCTCAAACACATGGCTACTATCTTTTCTTTCCCCATTCGACATAGATCCTAGTTTTTTGGGGTCAGTTTTTGGCTTGACGCTTTTGTTTAATTTTTGTGCAATCATTTTGACAATATTTAGTGGATTTTCACAGATAATAAACTAAATGGGATGATAGAGAAGAGCTCTGTAAAAAAGCAACTGCTCAGTCCGCCATCTTGCGCGCCCCCCAGACGGGCTCTGGTACTACCAGAGCCCGTCTACGGAGAGCCTTGCCACTCCGTATTTAGTCCCATTGTACCGAATTTTGGTTGCAGTTCCACCAGAGTTCCACTGGGGGCGATCGCCATGAGTGCAGAATGAATGGGAGTCAATGGAGCTAGAGGGCTAAATTTGCCTATTTCACCTGATTGTCGTTGACAAATCTCAGATTTGATTGTAGTTTGTATAACTTCAACATGGGTTATAGGTCAAAAGTTGAATGAACGAGTACTTATGTCCTTTTGATTTCTTACAGGTTGGGTCGTTGTTGCCCATAACACGCTAGCATTGTGCTAATGAATGACGTCATTGACACGTTTGAAAGGCTTTTTAGAACAATTAAGTGACTTTAAAAAATATAATACTCAACCAAGTGCATTTTCTTTGCCTCCCCTTTCGAAAACAATATTCAAATTACTTGGAAAAAAATTATATCCCGAGAAAAGTGGATTTTGAGGGGTACAGCTCCATAGACCTCCATGCATTCTGCACTCGTGGACGAGCGCCCTCATGTGGAACCACAGAAGGAACTGCAACCAGTTCAGAACAGTTTAGAAACCGGAAGTTTTCCGAGAGTGGCAGTTCTCCCCTTATTAGACATTCTCTGGTACTACATACTCGCCGCTCCCAACCGGTAGCGCGAAAATGTGACATCAAAATTGCGTCATTTCCTCTGACGCACAAGAAATTTCAGCCTCACACAGGCAGGTCGTGCACAGGAGATTTTTTTTCAGATGCATGTGACAAGCAGGATGAGCTTGAAGCCAAGATCAGGGACCATGCGTGCCTCTATACAGACATGAACCACGTTCAGGCATTTCATATAGCCTAGCCCACATCTTAAATAAACATGATGTTTGAATAGTCAGTTTGAGAAGAAAGGGAAATTAACCTGGCTAGGTTACCAGCAAGAGTTTGTGATTTTTAAATAGTTTGCTGGATATGTTAATGAAGCTACCAGAGGGAGATGTAACACAGGGAATTGTATATGCTCCTATAGACACCAAGAGTTTGTGGGGCACTAACCTTGTTTTGAGATAAATGCCTTTTATTCGCGATCTCTTGGATAAGTACTTCATTACCCACAATCCTGCACAATCCCACAGTGATGACTCTGATTGGTGGAAAGTACGTTATGGTCTAGTTTGAAACTTTCTCAGCGGAAAAATATAGACAAAGATGACATAGTTTTTTACTGCCTATGGCGAAAATCTTAATGTGATTAAAAACTTTCTTGACGAATATTGGTACTTGTATCAACAAGGATTGGGGTTTATACATCACAAGAACTTAGTCAGGGCCAATACACTATCAAATAGACCACTGTAAATGTTAGTTTAAACAACTTTTCAGGTAGGCTAGCACTAGCCGACAGGCTAACCTTTAGCATTTCCGACATTGTATGTCATTACATAATGCAGCTAACATTAGCCTACATGCTGCAACACAGGTATGAAATATATTATGTTTTAGTAAGTGTCCAAAGGGGTGAAAGCCACTTTAAATCGGGTCACATTATTGACTGTTGTGTGTCCGAGAGTCAGTTTGTGGGTTTTGTAAGGGTCAGCAGCATGAGGGACAAGACCTACAAAGTTGTGGTGAGTTAAGCAGGGAGGTTGGTAACGTTAATGCTGCTAGCAGTGCTAGTTAACATTAGCTAGGCTACTGTAGCCTTCATATCAATCATTAACCTAGGAATACTTCGTGCATTTAATGAACATTTTGTATAATAATTCACGGCAAATTAATAAACTGAATATGGTGGTCCAAGAGCAGTCCATGCATCAGCCCGACTGAGCAGTGATGACAGCATAGGATGAGTCAGGTAACATTACGAAGCACTGCCGTTAACGTTAACCGCTTTCACACACACGATATAAAATACACGATGATAAATATAAAATTCAATATCAAAACACTATTATTTACACGATTACTCCTGAAATAACTGCTATTAACTGCACATTCCCTGTATAAAAATCACTGTTTGGAGGAAAGGGTTTGCGCGCTGTCGCCGGTTTTGAAATGATTTCGTGCTGATTCGTGCATTGGTTATATATTATTCAGTGAGGCGCGGTGGTTTATGGGATGATTAGTTCCTTCGCTCGGAAATGAAAATATGTACACAGTCTTGTACCTTTGACTTTTTTTGGATTTTCTCTTCGTTTTTTCACTCGAAATTATATGTTGTATGCTTATGAGTTATGCCGTAGCTGGTTAGCCTAAGACATCCTGTAAAACTCTTTAGATACGGATTTTTCCAAACGTCAATGGGACAAATGAATGGGAATCTTACATCCGGCACCTAACCGCGTTTTGGCTGTGGGCGGGACTGTGCAGCTCTATTATTCAGTGAGGCTTGGTGGTTTATGGGATGTGTAGTTCCTTCGCTCAGAAATGAAAATATGTACACAGTCTTGTACCTTTGACTTTTTTTGGATTTTCTTTTCGTTTTTTCACTCGAAATGATATGTTGTATGCTTATGAGTTATGCCGTAGCTGGTTAGCCTAAGACATGCTGTAAAACTCTTTAGATACGGATTTTTCCAAACGTCAATGGGACAAATGAATGGAAATCTTACATCCGGCACCTAACCGCGTTTTGGCTGTGGGCGGGACTGTGCAGCTCTATTGGGTAGGACTGTAGCCTACACTGGTTGCTGTGGCACAGTCTTGAGTGACCGAATTCGTTTTTCTTTGTCATATGAATGCTGTCATTTTGTTAACATTACTGTTAAGGAGATGCTGTAGGCAAAGTCTATATTTCAACCTCGTTAGTAGGGCTGCACAATTAATCGAATTTTAATCACGATCACGATTTTGGCTTCCCACGATCAAATTTGCGTGATCGAGCGATATTTCAAATGTGTGCTCTACCCATAGAACCAACCTGGCAACCCATAATAATAATAATAATAAAATGTATTTATATAGCACTTTTCAAGCACAAAGCACAAAGTGCTCTACAGACAAACAAACAAACAAAACAAAGCAAAAAACAAAACAATAGTAATGATAACAACAAAATAATAATAATAGTAAAAATAATAATAATAATAAAAATGATAAAATAGTAAACTACCAAACTACAAACACAAACTTAACTAAATATATATTTTAAAAAAAGAAAATAGAAAAGGTATACAGTATAGTACCCAAGACAAAATAAACAAACAGAAATGATAATAATGATAATAAATTAGCAGAGACATGAGTGGAATCATTCACTATTTAAGGAAAGCAATTTTATATAAGTGGGTCTTTAGACTAGATTTGAAAACAGCCACAGATGGTGCAGATTTGATGTTATAAGGGAGGCTGTTCCAAAGCTTGGGTGCTCTAACTGCAAATGATCGGTCACCCCTAGTTGACAGTTTACTTTCTGGAACAACTAAAAGTCCCAGGCTGGAGGATCTGAGGGGCCGAGCTGGACAGTAGGGGGTTAATAAATCTGTTAAATAGTCAGGTGCCAAACCATGTAATGCTTTATAGGTAATAAGGAGGATTTTAAAATCAATCCTAAAACTCACTGGCAACCAGTGAAGATTGGCCAGAACTGGGGTGATGTGTTCCCTAAATTTAGACCTTGTCAAAAGTCTGGCTGCTGAATTCTGAACAGTTTGTAAACGAGAGATGGAATGACGATTTAAACAGGTGAATAAGGCATTGCAGTAATCAAGTCTAGATGAGACAAATGCATGTATAATTCTCTCTGTGTCCTTTAAAGAAAGCATTGATCTGATTTTGGAAATGTTTCTCAGTTGATAATAACAGGACTGCACAAGGAGTTTTACATGTTGGTCAAATTTTAAATCTGTATCAAATAAAACCCCTAAGTTTCTAGAAGTAGTCTTGTTATTTGAGGCTAAATTTCCAAGAAAAGTCTTAGCTTGATTATAGACTTTGTCAGGGCCAATGAAAAGGACTTCTGTTTTGTCAGAGTTAAGCTGTAGGAAATTCTGAGACATCCAGTCTTTCACATCAGCTATGCAATCCTGCAGTACAGTTAGCTTGTTAAGCATGTTTGGTTTGACTGAGAGGTACAGCTGTGTGTCATCAGCATAGCAGTGAAATGATATGTTATGGCGGCGAATTATGTGGCCTAGAGGTAACATATACAGGGAAAACAATATTGGTCCTAAAATTGAACCTTGGGGAACACCGCAAGTAATAGCTGAGGTAGAGGAAGTACAATTACCTATTGAAACAAAAAATGTCCTGTTGGACAAATAGGATATGAACCAGTCCAAAGCAGGACCCGTTATGCCAACCCATTCTCTTAGTCTTCTAATTAAAATAGCATGATCAATGGTATCAAAAGCAGCGGTGAGATCCAGCAGCACCAAAACAGAGTGCTCACCAGAATCAGCTGCCATTAGTAGATCATTGGTTACCCTGATAAGAGCAGTTTCAGTGCTATGCATAGGACGAAAACCTGACTGAAATTTCTCCAGGATGCTATTGCCCTTTAACACTTCAGAAAGTTGCATCAAGACCACCTTTTCCAGAATTTTGGAGATAAAGGGCAATTTAGAGATTGGACGAAAGTTTTTTAGAATGGAAGGATCAAGGCCAGGTTTTTTTAGGAGGGGCTGGACACTGGCTGTCTTGAAAAGGTCAGGGACACACCCTGAGGAAAGAGAATTATTTAAGATTGATAGCAGACTAGGGCCTATAGCACTAAACACTTTTTTGAGAAGAGTGGCTGGTAAAATGTCTAAAGGACTAGATGATGGATTCATTGCTGCAACAATGTCAGTGAGAGTCTGTATAGAGATAGGTCTAAAACAACTCAGGTTATTAGGGAGAACGTTAGAATTATTAGTATAGAACGCTCCGCTACAAAACAAATCAAGCGCTCCTTAAACCTGTCTGACCATGTGCCTGCATGCAGCCTACCAATGACAGCTGTTCCCTGCACTGCTCAGCCTCATGCACTGTGGACTAGTGACATTATGTTAACTATTAGTAGGCTAGTTAGACTATACAATAAACGACGATCAAATATCAAATGTGTGGCACAGCAGAAGGCCAAGAGCTTGTCCCTCGAAGCGGATCATCCATTGTTCGAAAATATTTCGGATTTCAGGAAAGTTAAGTTAACCAAAAATATAAGCAAAGCAGGGCTCTCAACTCATACCGTGAAACACATCACATGACGTAAACCACACATGCCTTTTTTATCACGTTAACTTTTAGTCCTTGTTTGCTTCCTCCGATAGCCTATACTGTAATAAGAGTTGAGCTAACGACGGGATCCGTGAATTTTATTCATATATTTTATAAGCTACATGTGCAGCCTACAATGCATATGCGTTTCAAGACACAGCCTACTTAAAACGAGTGAACAATAATGAAAATGTAGCCTACACGTCAGTGTTTTACATATCTATGACTAGTGACTAAATGACTAATGACTAAACCAGGGGTGTCCAAACCGCGGCCAGCCATGCACTTTAATCCGGCCCGCCGTATTAGTTTATCATAGGCCGCTCGCTATTTTTTTCCAGCGATAGACGACGTTGTGGTTAACTTTAGGCTACTGCAAACTGCTTTACACTCTTCTTAGAGAACGTTTACAATGTCAATGTCAAAACAGCTTGTCACATCGAGATATATAGTATCTCCATTGCAGCAGATCTAACTACGTTATGCTAGTCCATTTAATTGGGGACGTATTTGAGCGTGGGAGAGAGGGCGATGGCAACAGTAGTTCCCAATACTGGCCATTTATAAACTGTGAGAGGGCACAGCCATAGGGCACAGCACTAGCCATAGGCTATATTTGAGTGGAGCTGGCAGAGTCTTAAAGTGACAGTGCACCATTTATAAATTAATTCAACAGCATCAAATTAACAGTATTTCTTTAGAAATTAACAAAATTATTTTGTCATTTAAATAATACAAAACATTATTATTATTATTATTATTATTATTATTATTATTTGTGTGTGGCCCGCTGGCCAATTTTCAAAACCCAATGTGGCCCTTCAGTCAAAAAGTTTGGACATCCCTGGACTAATGATTACAGTAAACTCATGAACACGAAGCAGAGCTTAAGTGGCTAATGGGGAGCGTTGGGAGGATTCCCGGTGGGCGTTTTCCCAAATATTAACAAAGTAGCACGCACAAAGAAGTTGTTTGGAAGTTTGGAAGTCGCAGTCAAATCTATATTTGCAGTAATTTAGGGGAGTAAATGTGAGGGGAAGAATTTGGGTGAGCCAGATAGCAAGTCCAATATGTTTAGGGAAAAAATATTTTTGTCAATAAAATTTATTAATAATCGTGATAAATAATCGTGATCTCAATATTGATCAAAATAATCGTGATTATCATTTTGGTCATAATCGTGCAGCACTACTCGTTAGTGTAGTAAAAAAAATCAGAACTATTCACAAGGTTTCTGGGCAGCATATTTATGTTCTGTTAGCAAGCGAACTTCTCATGACTACCGACAAAGTAGCCTACTGCCAGCTGACGAAGCTCTTATTTTAAAACATTACTGAGAGACAGACACTGTACAATCAAGAAATCTTGCCACTGAATCCAAAACTATGTTTAACATTATGTACAAGGCTTAGGCTACAATGGACTATCATGTTGCAGGGGCTGCTAAAAACACAGAGAAACGCACTGAAAACTCGGCCAATCACAGCCCTTGCTGTCGAATGCGCCGTCTGGTTCGACCGTGGAACTCCACAGCGGACTATGCTGCCCCCAAGCGGCTGCAGTTGTACTTACATTTCACCATAAACCATGATCGCGAATGAAGTGTCAATTTTTAACTGGGACCCACTGTACATGGATTTCTATGCAACGTCATGAAAACATGTGTGCGCAACTAAGAGGCAGAAAGCACCATAGAACAGCATAGAGCAGTGCTCTCCTTGAATAGAATAAAATGAGTTGTTATGCTGAAAACTGCTCCAATTCACGATGGTTAGAGAATGTTCAATATGTTCAATATCCCTAACGGAATGCATGTCTTCACCAAAAATGACAAAATACAATGTTATATTAATAAAGAAAATGAACGGCAAACTCTGAAATATAGTCTGAAATGAAATGTTATATCATTAAGACAACAGGGGTATACAAAAAATTCCGATTGTAGCTTACAGCAGCCGACTATTTAGGTTAAGTTTATAACGTTGTGGACGGCCACCAAGCGTCTTCTGCCCCATGGCTGCGCGCGCATCTAGTTTTTGGTAAACGAGAAACCTGTGTATAATTACAGAAATAAATGTATAATTTTCTACATAAAAAATATAAAATATTATGTAACTCTTTCACCAGTCACTATAGATAGCCTATATAAAATGATTAAAATGTGCTATTGTCTAACTACTATCCATGATTAAAATGTGCTACTGTGCAACTTGATCTAACTATGCTGTGTAGCCTACATAATCAGATTTTAATATGTACAGATATGTAGGCTATATTTAACATTTAACATTTATTTTCTATTTAGTCTGTTATGAAATCATGCATTGACCCATCTAAGCACAGCTCAGTTTTAAGAAACTTAAATAGCCTACATGCATGCTTAGCATTTTGTGAAAAGAAAACATTAAGACTACATTGACAAACTCTTAACCGTGAGCTGCCTGTATATTCTCTGATTCTAATAATTACAGATATCTAGGCGATGTAAGCACAGCTCAGTTTTAGGAAAAGCCGAAAGACCATGTTGAATTTTGCTACAATTTATTTCAAAACCGGATTACTCTGGAACAACTAACTATACACCGGAATGCATTACACCTTTGTGTTCGGTAAGGTCTGCTGTTTATTGTGATATAGGCCTATGGTTTGTCATGTGTTGCGTGAAGAGTGTGTAGGCCTACGATATTCCACAGAGACGAATGGATGTGGGGATGGCGCAGAGAATAATTATTAAATCTCTTGAAGTTATTTTTCTCGCAAACTGTTTTTCACAGCAAATAGTGGCTAGCTAGCACCGTTTAAAAGCTGAGAAAAGGCTCTTTCATGTGACATGATAAGTAGCCTACTTCTCGAGCAGTTCAACAGAGAAGAATGGGTGAATTTGGACGCACTTCATATGCCTTGTAGTGCGCCATGCTGCGCAGGAGACTGCGGCTCACTGGTAGTTATTATAGGTAACTTCAAATCAGCGCGATTTACCCTTATAGGCTACTGCACATTACAAGATCTGTACGAGATGATCCGCAGCACTGAAGTGAGAAATGATTTAACTCAGGAGCTAGCCACTATTTGCTGGACTAGGCTATCGAAGTTGTGTGGAAAATCCTCCTAAAAGACGGATAGACAGCCAATCTGAACACTTGTGCACCAACCAGCGGAATATTCCACATTGCCAGCCTTCGCTGGGCCTAGCAAAAAAGCTACTTAAGCTATATCGCGGCGGTCACTCATCTAAACTCTTAAGTAGCCCAGTCTGTAACCTCATACGCTGCGCATTAGGGCTGGGACAACGCGTCGACGTAATCGATGACGTCGACGCAAAAAATACGTCGACGCAAAATATGAGCGTCGATTCGTCAAGCATAACGTGTGCTGCAAAATATTTTTAATTTTACATCTTCAGTGTTTTCCATACGTTGACTAATCTGTGGCTGGGCACCACGAAATCAAAACCGGCCACCACACATTGATGTTCTATGTTGTAGGGCTGCTATTTAAATTAAAGATAAGATAAAATAATTTAATTGAGCTGCACTTTTTACTCACACAGCCTTTCCTCGCCCCGCCCGCTCTCTCTCGTAACGAGCCCGCTGCTCCTCCTCTGCATGTGCATTTAACAAAATATTCAGGATTGTTGTTGCCACATAGAAGCACTGCATAGAACACAGTGGGCTAAATTGCTATTAAATCCGCTTAGCATCGTGACCATGCTGCACAAATTTGTTCAAAACCACTGCATTAAAGTTAAAGTAAACTCTGCTAGGTCTTATCACAACATAGTAGCCTAAATTGAGGAGACTAAACGAGGTTAAGCTACAGTGTGCAATCAAGCAGTTGCCCTATCTCAAAGCTAACATTAGAATACTGTTTGGATGTCAAGTTTAGCATGCTTACTTGCAGCTGCTTGTATTACTCATGCAGGGCTCATTTTATTGACTCTGTTTGCAAAATCCCGATGCAAATGGAGAAGTGTTTTCCAAGACTCAAAAGTGCTTGTCCAAAGGAGAAGTACGAACTGTTATTTGAACAAACTACGTCATGAATTGCATCCACACATCAGCAGCCTTTTAACTGTGTTAATGTTAATTGCAAGGATTCCCACACGAACGTCTTAAAATGACAGGCACTCAATTGGACATACACTAGCCTACTGAACTTTATTGAATGCTACCTCTGACTAAGAATGCATTACTTTGCACTTGTACTTGCACTTCAGTCTTTTATTTTGGAATCTTAAGAGCAATAAACATATATTGCAATGTTAAAGAATACATGTTTTTTCATTCAGATATGTAGGCCTAAATAAACATGTATAAGTTGCTATTAATGAATTAATGGGGAGATAATCGATAATCGAATCGAAATCGAATCGGACTGAAAAAATGAATCGTTAGATTAATCGATGCATCGAAAAAATAATCGCTAGATTAATCGTTTAAAAAAGAATCGTTTATCCCAGCCCTACTGCGCATCCCACGTTATTAGGCTAGACTACGGCAGCGGAAAGAAATTGTTTATTTTAACACGGTGGAGAAGGACGCATTTGGCGCTGTGTTTGTAACACGTCATCCTTCATAAAACCAAAATATTTCCATATAACAGACGTGCTTTTCCTTTTAGTCACCAATCCCTCTTCACCCAAGTGTAGCCTACCTCGCTCAACTCACTATCTTCAGCCATCACGACTTAGCTCCCGCCTCAACACCTAAAACACCACACACCTAAACTGGTAGGGGATCAACGGGCTTCTCGGGGAGCATGACAGCATCGGTTTGGTAAAATATGTTGACATTCAAAAATGTAGAAAATGTATCAAAATGTATAGAAAATTAAGTAATCTTGGCAGTATGTCTATCGCAAGCATTGATATCGCGATAACAATAGATTTTAGATATATCGTATATATATATATAATCTCTTTCCAACTTAGGAAATTACACAAACTCATCTCTCAGCACCAGCCAGCTAGCTACAGTGTTTCCTCTAGGATTTTTTTAAGCAGTGGGGGCAGGCCTGTCCGAACCCCCCCCCCCCCCCCGTCCCACGGAACTGACAACTGACACTTCGCTGCAACACAAACAGTTATATATGTATTCACCTCTATTCACACACAATGAGGCATTATTTTCAGTTGTGATTGAGCTGTATATTTGAAGAATCTACAACAGGTCTGCACAATGAATTTTCAAAGGCAATTGCGACTATTGGGGGGCCGCCACTATCAAATCAACATAGAGGAAACACTGAGCTAAAAATTCCCTCGGGATGAATACAGTATCTATCTATCTACTGTATCTAGCTGCACACACCTTGGAAACTAGATGGTAATGATGGTAGTTGTGAATAGCAGCAACTGAAGTCTGAAGTATCATCACAGAGGGTAGTTTTTACTGCCATTGAGGCCAATGCCAATTCAGGAGAATATTGCAACTAGTGTCGCGACCAGCACGCGCGAGTATAAATGGTTACGGCGCTCCCGTGACGTCACATTGTCGCGCTACCGGTCGGGCGTGGCGAGTATGTGGGACGCTTAACACAGCTGAAAGGCTGCTGATGTGTGGATGCAATTCATAACGGTTTCTACCTAGTTTAAATAAAGGTTCGTACTTCTCCTTGGGTCTTTTTTTGAGTCTTGGAAAACACTTTTCCATTTACATCGGGATTTTGCAAACATTCAGTGTCAGAGTCAATCAATTGAGCCCTGCATGAGTAACGAAATTGACAAGCAGCTGTAAGTAAGCATGCTAAATTCAACATCCAAACAGTATTCTAACGTTAGCTTTGAGATACTGCTTGATTGCATAGCTTAACTTAGTTTAGTTTCCTCAATGTAGGTCTACTATGTGATAAGACATTAAAGGAACCGTATGTAAGAAATGTATTTCAAATAATCATAAAATGGCCCTGATATGTCACTAGACATTAAGAAATCATGTTCATTTCAAATACTTATATCACTGACAACAGTAGTCTGGCCAGGATATTGCCATTTAAAAAGTGAAGTTGCAGCCCTCAACTGATGTTGTTGTGTTTTGTCATGTCATGTTGTGTTTTGGCCTGATGCGCCACCCTCTACCTATCTACTAATCACAAAGTCAGAAGTGTTTCGGCATCTGGGTTGGCAACCTCGAGTCAGGGGGGAGGGGGAGGGGATATACCGCTCTACAGTAATTTGAAAGTTATTGCAGTACCAGTGTTGGCCACAATCTTACACATGGTTCCTTTAATGCAGCAGTTTTGAAAAAAATTGCGCAGCATGGTCACGATGCTAAGCGGATTTAATAGCAATTTAGCCCGTCTTCTATGCAATGCTTCTATGTGGCAACAACAATCCTTCAACAATCGTGAATGCAGAGGAGGGGCAGCGGGCTCGTTACGAGAGAGAGAGCGGGGCGGGGCAAGGAAAGGCTACGTGCGTAAAGCGCAACTCAATGAAAGGATTTTATCTTATCTTTAATTTAAATAGTACAACATAGAACATTAATGTGTGGTGGCCGGTTTTGATTTCGTGGCGCCCCGCCACAGATTAATCAATGTATGGGAAACACTGCACACACACACACACACACACACACACACACACACACATACACACACACACACACTAGCTAACTGCAACCGAT
Source organism: Alosa pseudoharengus (assembly GCF_046254945.1). Classification (NCBI taxonomy): domain Eukaryota; kingdom Metazoa; phylum Chordata; class Actinopteri; order Clupeiformes; family Clupeidae; genus Alosa; species Alosa pseudoharengus. Next base: position 37,350,397 of record NW_027468598.1, on the reverse strand, counting down.
AACAACATAACATCAATTGTTTGAGTATATGTGTGTGTGTGTGTGTGTGTGTGTGTGTAATAGACTTCAGGTCCTCAGCTCTCAGCACACACAGTCCATCTGGAGAGCCACAATCACACCTATTCTGATTACTGATGTTTTGTCCTCCAGCGTCTGCACCTTCAAGGCATCCCAGTCCAGGGCAGGATTTCTTCTCCAATCACAAGGCAGCTCTGGAGACTCGTCTTCCTGTCCTCGCCTCCATCCTGATTCCGCTCCAGCAGAGGCGGGTTCTTAGTGACCTGGAGCGGGAGCAGGTGGAGAGCAAATCCACCAGCGTGGAACGGAACCATGTTCTGCTCACCATGATACAGAGGAAAGGTGCCACAGGCCAACGGGTGTTCTACGAGGTTCTAAAGGAGGTCGATCTCAATCTGGTGAACGACCTGGAAGGAACCACCTGAGTCTTACCAAGGACAGAATCTCTTTTGTCTTTTCTCAGAGCACACAGCCTTTAAAGGTTGTATCAGCGATTTCAGCCCAAACATAAATGATCACATTCATCTAATCTTTCCTACCGATCCGCTAGCTGCCTGCCCCATAAGCAGGCCGTCAAAAAAACGTGTCTCTGTAGGCAGCCTAGGCTCCGAGATCTGTACACAAAAACAATTGCTACCAACAAGGGTTGTCAACCCACTCAAAGGCAAAATAAAGTGTTTCAACCAATAACCGACGAGATGCGCGTTTAGGAGCGTTTTAATTGTACGGGAGAGAGGGGGGGGGGGGGGAGTAGCGAGCTAGCTCTCTGTTTTGTTTGAACATCAACAGAAGTGACGTATCCCTGCTATCACTGATACAACGTTTAAGGATCTCCTCTCATCTCAGAGATCCAGCCAAATACTGCTCCCATTCACAATAGATCTTCTAGCATCTCTGCAGGTGCTCTGCCAAATACTGCTCCCATTCACCATAAATATTGTAGCATCTCTGCAGGTGCTCTGCCAAATACTGCTTCTCTTTTCCAGAGATCTTGGAGTTTCTGTGAAGTTGTGCATGAACCAGAGGTGTGTTAAAATTTAGCTATCAGTGGCGAGCATGTTTGAGCGATGTTTTAAACATTCCATTGTAGCGGTGAGCTCTCGTCCAGACCCACTGAACGTTTTAGTTTAAACATTCCATTGTAACGGTGAGCTAATGTCCAGCTCCACTGTATGTTTGTGGAAAACTCCCTCCTCAGACTGCTTGCAAGTGTTTACAAATGTTCGCCAAAAAGTCAAGAAATACAGAAACAAGAGAGCAGAACCCTTTGCCCTGACGAAGGCATCTGCACCTGGAGGCCCAAACATGTTGGCAACATATGATTTTAAGAGTTCTACGATGAACTAACCTAGCATATTAATTAAAGCTATTTTAATATGAAGAGGAGTGCCTTGGTTCGACCAGTTATTTGAAAGCTACATGTTGTCTTTTCTACCCTAGAGCATCTTCATTATTGTTAAACCTGGTGATTGTGTGTGTGTGTGTGTGTGACTGTAATAGTGATTGTAAATGTGATGGTGTGTGTGTGTGACCGTAGTAGCCTGGTGATTGTGTGTGTGTGTGTGAGTGTGTGTGACTTTACTCTAGGGTTTCAGTTAAAGCAGTGTTATTTACACTTTACTCTAGGGTCTGAGTTAAAGCAGTGATGTTTAAAGCAGTGTTGTTTACACTTTACTCTAGGGTCTGAGTTAAAGCAGTGTTGTTTAAAGCAGTGTTGTTTACACTTTACTCTTGGGTCTGAGTTAAAGCAGTGTTGTTTACACTCAGAGGTCGTCAAATGGCGGACCGCGCAAGTCCTAACCATCAGTCCCTTCTCAGCATGTTCTCCTCTTCACCACTAGATGGCAGCAGCACTTTGTCCTGGACTCAGACTGAATAGTTTGGAGGGGGAAGTGAAATGGAACTACTCATAATGACTAATGCCATTGTATGTGTATGCTAACAACAAGTAGACAATAATAGAACTGAAACTCAGATAGGGTGTACAATATATATTCCATGACTGAAGCACTCTGCAAACAGCACATTAGCAGATACTGTTTCTGTGGGTAAACTCTACCTGTGCACGATGGTAACTAGCCTACAGCAATTTGTAATAAATATCAAACACATAGATTTGCTGAAGATCACTAAGGGCTGTATTTTGGGTCACCAGCGCATGGCGTAAAGTTCGTTATTCACCGGCGCGAAGTTGAATTCGTTATTTTGCACCTTTATTTTTTAAGCATTGCGCCCAGGGGTGTGGCAATTAACAACCTAGGGAGGGACCTGGCGCATTGTCTAAAAATCGCTATCATACACCACCTAAACCTGGTCAGAAGTCAATGGCGAGTTGTTCATATGCTATTTTAAGAGCGCATGTCAACAGTCATATTGGCAGGTGCACGCACCATCCTTCTATCATTCATGAACGCACACCAGCGCACGTCCATGCAAAGCATTACAAATTGCACGATTACAATGGTAAACATAATTAGAATAAAGATATTACGAAATACTGTACATCTCATGATGAGTAGTTATTCACCATCATTTGCAAATGGGTAATGACGGTTAAAAGTGATTAGGGGAGAGGCGAGAGACAGGTATGGAGCACAGCTGAAGACGCACTGTCACGAGATATAAGCAACTCCTGCAGGATAAATGTTGTTTTATTCAGTCATTTGAGCAACATTAGGGTAAGTGTTGCTTTTTCCAGCCTATGTTTTCGATGGTAACCCATTGTCAGTCAATAGTGAAAGTAACTGCATATAACTGTCTTGTCGTTGACTGACTCCTTGGTGAAGTTAGTTTCACTTTGCCAATGAATTCAAATAATAGACGAGTGCAAATGCGTGAAGGCTATGCTAGGTTTTAGTAAAGCATGGTTTAAGAATGACTATTCCATACGGTCTCGCAAGCAGCCTCCTTCAAATGCGCCGTTGAATGCCAAAATACCGATGCATTTATTTGACATATTGCGCGTTGCGCCGTTAAAGGGAATGACAGATGTCATTCTCATTGGTTTAAAATGATGTTACGCCCCAAACACACCCATATGACTGATTAAAAGACCTAGGAACACCTTGTTACGCTCCACTTTTGAGAACGAAACCCCTCCCAATGTGAACTGGACATCCTACTAAATTTGAATAGACTTTTGACGAGTGAAGATGCACTTTAGAATGTCATGATAGGGCCCTAAATCCCAGCAGTGACTGGTGGCACCCAAGACAAAACACCAGACTACGACATCGTTACGTAAATGTGAGTTTAAATTCTTCAGAGCAGAGGTAAGCAAAACTCCATCTTTATGTAAATGTGAGTTTATATTCTTCAGAACAGAGGTAAGCAAAACTCCATCTTTATGTAAATGTGAGTTTATATTCTTCAGAGCAGAGGTAAGCAGACTCTGACAGATGTGCTGGTCAGTATTGATCCTAGAGTGGTCCTAACAGAAAATGTCTACATGGGATGTTATTTCAAAAGTAACAAGTCCTGTAGATATAAAGTTTATTCCTTGAAGTAACCAAATAACATAATAACAAATAACATGGTGGTCATATGACTTAGGCGGTCGGGCTACATTTAGTTTTAATTAAGTGTGTGTGTGCGTGCTAGTGCACATAAGAGATGCCATTTTAAATGTGAAGAGATCATATTATGGAGATACGGCCTATCTGTCCCATACTTTATTGTGCATGTTAACAATACACAGGTTCAATTCACTCCAGTTAGTTAGGACTTCACAGAGTGATTCACCAGTTAGTTAGTTAGTTAGTTAGTTAGGACTTCACAGGGTGAGATTCACCAGTTAGTTAGGACTTCACATGGTGAGAGAGTGAGAGACTGAGGAGTTTCCTAAGCTGTGAGTTTTATTGAGTTACATTTGTAGAATATTCCACATTAGAAAACAGACACTCTGGGTTTGTAGTGAGACAAAGCCCTGGAGTCCTGTGGGCCAGAGTCCAGCTGTATTGGTGCCCAGGTGGCACTAGAGTCCAGCTGTGTTGGTGCCCAGGTGGCATTAGAGTCCAGCTGTATTGGGGTCCAGGTGGCATTGTCTGTCTGTCAGTGAGGTTCATCCAAACTCCAGCTGGCCAAACACACTGATTAGAACACACTCAAACAGACCAATCAGAACACCCAAACACACCAATCAGAACACCCAAACACCAATCAGAACACCCAAACACCAATCAGAACACCCAAACAGGAGGAACTCAAGGGCTTAAAGGGAAAGACAGTCAGGTGGAAGTGTCATATAACGGAATAAATAATTTGCTATTGAATACGTTTGTGATTATATTATAATTGTGGATATAAACAGAGGACACAACATGAATGTTTACTGTGAGTTCAAGTGCATAGTAGAGAGACGTCAGTGTCCACACACACACACACATGGAATCTCCTCTGATGTGAGCTGACTGATAGGCCTACTCTTTAGGAGGACATTTTTAAAACAGGAGGATAGAGTAGAGAGGACTGTACATGTCTGTCACTCTCCTCTCTCTCTCTCACACACACACACACACACACACAGTCAGGCGTTCCTCCTGCTGGTGTGGCTTGTGGCGGATGAACGGCCCGTCTCGTGCTCCGGTCTGTATTTTAACCAACAGATGAGCCACGTGACGACCACCGAGACCATGGCGAGGATGCTCGCGACTGAGAGGCAAATCGGTCCAGCGGGCGAGGGTGGCCCGCCGTGACTGTGCACGAGAATTAGGCCCATGAATAGGAGCACGAGCATGGACAGGAATGAGAAGATGACGCAAACACAGCCGGTCGTGAGTGCGAGCCGCTTGCAGTCGTTACAACAGTCCTCTCCGCCATAACGGCGACTCACTGATGAAACGGAGTCCCGCGAAAGGGTGGTGGCTGCCGAGACGGTACTGGTTGGCGTGACCGTTGCCTGACTCGCACTGGCTGTCGTTACTGTTGCAGACGTTGCACCGGATGCGTCCTCGCGCCTGAGGGCGATGAGAGCTGGGTGCAGTGGAGGGGGGCTCGCGGGAAGCGCGTCCTGCGGCAGTGGGTCTGAGTCGATATAAAAGGGAAAGTCCTCCGTAACCTTTGTGTTATTGGGTAAATTCTGAATCCGATAGTCTGGCACGGGAGTCCGGTGTCTGCATAGTGGACACGAGATCCGCCAGGGTCTCTCCTCCCGCAGGTGCAGCGCGTGGAGGCACTCCTGACAGAAAGTGTGCAAGCACTCCAGGATCTTGGGCGCGCGGCGATCGAGGTCGAAGTAGTTGTAGCATATCTTGCATTCGTACTCCTCATACGGTAACGGGAAAGCTAACACCGAGCCCGGGGACGGAGGAGGAACCGGCCTGCTCACCGTTCCTGCTACATCCGCCTCTGCCATAGCATCTCGCATCACTCACATCCTCACGAGGAAAACAATAGAGGCAGACCGCAGCTGGGAGTGACGGGAGAGATTAAACCCCACGGGCCCTCAGCACCCCCTACGGCCTTCACGAGTCGCCTTTGGCGATGAAACAGAGCCGAGCAGCAGTCGGTGACTGTAACATTCTCCCAAATAATCCCCCGTGACGTGAAAACGCCCGGCTGGCAGCAATAGCACAGCTCTCCGGCTCAATTGCCTAACGCGCCTTTATGTTATTCTCCAGCAGACAGAGGCAGTGATGTAATCCCGGTGATGTCTGGCTGCCGAACGGGAAGTAGCGCGAGCTCTCCGCCGCCTGTCTGTATCTTCTGGCGGAGCGAGGTGAAGCGGAAAACGTCACAGCCCAGCCCGGTTCTCTCTCCGGTGTTCCATCCGACACAAAGACGTCAGAAACCAGCCCGGTTCTCCATCTGACGCCAGAGGCTTCCGGAAGACGTAGAGGGGAGGGGATCACATGCGCGATGCAATCACACACACACACACACACACACACACACTATATACACACACAGACGGTGTGTCTGAGACCAGACAAAGAGCCCAGGCAATGAAATCTAAGCGGCCTGGACGGCACGAGCCACAGAAACGCAGGTGAATATGAAGAGGCCGCGTGCGTGCCTGCCTACTTGCTTCCAGGCTCCTCGCGCCTTTTCAGCTGTGCCACGCCACAGATTGATATCCTGCTGTAGCCTAATTGTGAAGAGCAGTAGATCAGTCTTTTGAAGCGTAAGAAGTCAGTACATTTGTCACAAGCTCCAAAACACACAAAATATACATTCAAAATGTACAAGCATATAAACAAGCCGTGTTCGCCCATATGTGCCACGACATGCCGCATCATGAGTCTTTCTAGTGTGTGTGTGTGTGTGTGCAGAGACATTCAGTGGTCATCTCTGTCTGCGTGTATGTGTGCAGAGACATGGACACACACAAACCCCTGGTTGGGTGCGCCCTCCTGCCGCACCCAACCACCCCCGTCCTGTGAACACCTGGGCAGGTAAATGTTTGAACTTGGACTGGCGGTCCCAGAGGTTGCTTCCTTTCCGCAGTTTCTGAACTAATCTCTTATGGGCGTGTTTATGACACCTGCGTGTGCATCAGAGCGCGCTCACCTAAAGCTCACGTCATGGTTGCTGGCCAACTTCGCGCATTGGTAAATCAGTGCAGGTAATTCTCTCTCACACACACACAAGCCTGTGCACTCGACACACATCACCTCGGCAGGGCGTACGCGCAAACAGGTGCGGAAGCGCTCGCGCCAGACTCTCCGTTGTCAGTGGGGACTATGCGGGGACTTATTACGCACCTGCACAGCTCGGAGCTCGTGGCTCGTTTCCAAAGGGCATGTGGTCTTTACCCAGCCACGAGGGCCGAGGATAAGTCTGTCCACGGTCATTCTGTGGACGGCCACCCGGTCCCAAACGGAAATGCCAGTGGTCACAGACACCGAGCTGAGGCAGGCACCGGGAAGCTAAACGGGAGCACGAGAGCGCAGGACAGCAACTCAAACTACAAGTGCTCTGTCAGCAGCGGAGACGCGAAAGAAGTAAGTTTGTGTTTCTTTTTATTATTGTTATTAATATTAGGGAGAAAAATTAAAGTTGAACTGGTTACGAATGAATGTAATGTGTCATTGGCATTTCCACGCACGCACGCAGTGTCAATGTCGGGCCGTCGGGCACACACTCTCCCGACTGGCTTTTCTTGTTTCACGAGTAGTTGTC
>NW_027468598.1:37305760-37338260 GCF_046254945.1 Alosa pseudoharengus | reverse complement strand
ACTTTAGTAAAAGTAAAAGTACCACAATGACAACCCTACTTAAGTAAAAGTAAAAAGTACCTGCTTTTAAATGTACTTTAAGTATTAAAAGTAAAAGTATTTGCATAATGATTTATTCTCTTAATATCTATATTCTAAAACGAAAAATCAGTATGGGCTGTGGCATTTTAATTAAGCTAGTTTTAGGTTATACTCGACTAGATAGTTTTAAGCTAATGCAATTGTGCTTACCATCTGTGGCACAGTTTACATTCTGACCTACAATTCTAGAGACTGTAATTCTGGTTACCTAACTAGAGTGATCTGCTGAGTAATATCATTCAGCAAAACACGAGAGCCTGAAGGTTAACGGGGTAGACCAGGGAAACGTCGGGTGGATCGTAATGCAAATTATGCTGATTGAACAGAAAAGTTGCTGAGAAAGGTGTCTTTATGATTAGGTTCAGTTTCACTTGCGCAGACGCATAGACATTGAATGAGCGTTCACATTACTACCCCCCAATTGTAGGCTATGCATCTTTATTTGATCACACACAATTAAGGAATATTTCCTAATCTGGAAAATTTTACGTTTTTTCCGGCCACCGGTTCATTAATAGTCTACCATTCATTTGTGCCGCAAATGATCAGACGTGTGACAGAAGCATGGGCATAGCCTGTAACTTAGCTGATCCGCGGATAGCAATCTCATCGGAGGGGAGGCCCTAACGCTGCAGATAACAGACAGAGAAAGGCACAGAACACAGTTGCATGTACAGTGTAGCCATGGGTCTGGTGAATATAGCCTGCAGATGGGATGGCTACAAGCTCACGCTTTGCCTGGTCTAGACTAGAAGCTTATGTTTCTAAGATTGCACGTAGCGCTCCAGAATCTTTGGTAGCAACCCCGCCCCCTGGTAAAACAAACGTGTTTGTCAGAGAGAAAAAAAAAACTGATCATAAAATGTATCGTAAAAAGGAACGATGGTGTTGTAGAAATGTAGCGGAGTAAAAGTACAGATAATTGCTGTAAAATGTAACGAAGTAAAAGTCAAAAGTATGCACTATAAATTTTACTTAAGTAAAGTACAAATACGTGGAAAATTTACTTAAGTACAGTAACGAAGTACATTCGTTACATTCCACCACTGGATACAGCTGAATAAAAGTCATGCAAACCTTCTAAACTCTAACATCAATCCAGACTTGCATGTAGTACCATTAAATATACACACACACTGATATACACCACCAGACTTGCATGTAATACCATTAAATATACACACACACTGACATACACCACCATCAAACCAGACTTGCATGTAGTATCATTAAATACACACACACACTCACACACACCACCAAAGAACGCACAGACGCACACACACCACCAGAGAACGCACACACACACACACACTCACACACACCACCAGAGAACGCACACACACACACACACGTACAGCTCCATGCATTTCACACACAGAAACACACATTGCTGGAGCGGGCACACACTTTGGAATACACACACACACCTTGGAACATACACACCTTGCAAATTTTGGAACACGCACCTTGCACACCTTGGAACAGATCTAGATCACTCCACAAGACACACACACACCCACACTGGCACACACACACTCAACTGTGCAGTAAGTAGTGAGAGAAGCACATATCAGAATAAAGCATTTAGATGACACACACACTCACATTTAAAGGAAACAGAGAGAGATCTGATAGCAAGGAATGCAGCCTGACAAGGGTGTACAAACACACACACACACCAATGCAAACACACAATCAGATAAGTGCCCAGTGCAAATACACACACACACACTAAGTTCATGAACACACGCACACCAATGCAAACACACAATCAGATAAATGCCCAATGCAAACACACACACTCTAAGTTCATGAACACACACACAGGTAATGTCCAGATAAAGATGGTCTTTATTGTCCAAAAGCTTTTAAGTGATTCTACAAAAGGATAGGGTGTTTGTGTGTGTGTTTGTGCGTGCTTAAGAGAAACACACACACACACGCACACACACACATATTGACAGGCTTTGTGTGAATACACACAGGCATCTGCCACGGCTACCTTGAGGGGTCCTGATAGACAAAGACACACCCCTCACAGCACCAAAGTCCTTCTGTCCAATCAGAGCAAGCCATTTCCTGGGGGATGATGATGATGAGCCAATCATATCCGAGCAGGAGTCTGTGGGGTGCGGTTAGGCCAAGCGCTACCATGGTTTCACAGGAAAGGCTCGATGTCCAGGTCGAGGGCAGAACAGGGTAGCGTGAGCTCGAAGCGGTTGATCACATCTGGGTGAAGGACCCCGAGGTGTCCAACACTCTGCCCGCGTGCAAAGATCTCTGCGCAGCGCCCAGGGAAGAAGGTTGAATCTGAGAGACAGAGAGACAGAGAGAGACCAACAGAGATCATCCAATCAGAGACCAACAGAGATCATCCAATCAGAGACCAGCAGAGAATATCCAATCAGAGACCAGCAGAGATCATCCAATCAGAGACCAACAGAGATCATCCAATCAGAGACCAAGAGAGATCATCCAATCAGAGACCAACAGAGATCATCCAATCAGAGACCAGCAGAGAATATCCAATCAGAGACCAGCAGAGATCATCCAATCAGAGTGAACAGCAGATGAATCTTTTGCAATGTATCTAGTATTGCAGGATCACACTATCGGGATATTATGGTTATGGAGGGCACTCTGTGTGTTACCATGACACCCAGCATGATTAACATTCTAATTGGATCGGCAGTTTTATTCCAAGAGAGCCATTTTCCCGATTGTAATCAGAATATGTAAACCCATTTGTTGAGCTAATGGTTTTAAAGTTGACATTTTGTAGATCAATATGCTCCGACTATTCAACCGGAAATCCTCTAGGAACCCTTACAAAAATCAAATGTTTGCGGAGGATTTGCAACAAACTTGTGGGTGATTTGTGGGATGGGTTCACTAGAAAATATTGCCAGAACAGATTGAAAGGGTCTAAAACAGTGCAACTCGTAGCTCCTGTACCTGTGTGAAATCCTCTAGAACAGATTGAAAGGGTCTAAAGCAGTGCAACTTGTAGCTCCTGTACCAGTGTGGTCCGAACACTACGGCCTTTCTTTACGGCCACCCCCAGACATCAGCTGTCCACGCCCCCTCTCTCTCTCTCTCTCTCTCTCTCTCTCTCTCTCTCTCTCTCTATAGCTGTAGGGAAGTGGCATTTTTGTAACATTGCTCTTTTTTCACTCTCCAACAACTCAAATATGGTCTCTGTAGATACTTTTACACATAAACCTGATGTGACCATCCTTCTCTTTATCATATATTTTATTTAGAGTCATAACCTTAGTTAAATAAATTTTATGGCCATTTAAAAGTGTGAGAGGTTACCAAAATGCCATAAGTCCTATATCCACCATTTCAAGGGGGATTTAAAATGTTTTTACAGATTCTGGATCTCATTTGGTGCTATACCTTGACCATAATAATTCCCTCCTATTCACTCCGGTTTTTAATTTTTGTCAAAATATTTGGCCGAAAAGAGCCCCTTGGATCATATATGTTACTATGGACTTGAAGCTTTTATATTGTGTGTGTTCCTTGCAAGTTGTGCATTAGTGAGGCAAGTGTTTTACCATCAATTCCTGTTGTAGGGGACCCCCTTAACACCCTCAGTTAGTTTCAGAAAGATTGGTTAACTTTTAAGGGATTTATTTAGAATTTCTGTATTTAGCTGACGTTACCGAAATTCCACAAATTGTGATGAAGAAGTTTTGCTGTCTACAACAGTATTAAAATATAATATTTGCAGTTTTCTTTGTGTAAAAGGGAAAATCAGTAGTCTGTGTAGTAAACCAGTGGTTTCTGAGCAAAAATCAAAATTTTTATCATTTTTATTGAGTATATAATCTATTGTGGCATATTGGTAACGTCCCTTATTTTTGCTATTATTCTACTTGTATAACACCAAAAAAACAAATGATCACCACAGTTTTGAACAATATTGTATGATACTTCATTTCATCTAGGAGAAATTCAGAGGATGTGTTTTAAAGGAGAAATATGAACTAATAATACGTTTCTGTGGCATTTCTGTAACACTGCCTAGGGTTAGGTTTAGTCAAACTATGAACAATATCAAAAAAACATTTACATCATTACATCACTGAATCACATATCTACTTGACAAATACTACTTTTGACATTTATGACAATATAAGTAAAAAATATAGACATTTCGACATATAAATGAATGAGAATGAATGGGAAATATAAAATGTTTGTGATTTCAGCCTGCATAAAATTAAGGGGGAAGGTATCACTATAGCTTTGGACAGTAAAGTAACACTTATAATATTGTTGGAAATTTTTTTTACAAAATATATTGGAAGAGAGCACTACAAAGTAAAAGTGTATTTTGTGGCATTTCTGTAACATTTCCTAGGGTTAAGTTTAGACTAACTGTGAACAATGTCAAAAATGTACATCATTGAATCACATATCTACAATTGACAAGTACTGAGAGTAGAGTTTTCACATGTCTAGCAGTCTGTGTTCAAAATGTACTGACTGTGAGTTCAGCTGGTCAGTTTGTAATGCCCATGTGCCACATATGAGGTCAGATATTTTGCATGTAGAAGGGTGGAATATGACTTTGCATACATTAAATGACATCTACACATCAAGAGCTTTCAGGAAATATATGATACAAGGCACCTAGGTGTAAGTATCCCAGAGATGCATCCTAAAATGTACTGACTGTGAGTTCAGCAGGTCAGTTTGTAATGCCCATGTGCCACGTATGAGGTCAGATATTTTGCATGTAGAAGGGTGGAATATGGCTTTACGTGCATTAAATGAAATCTACACATCAAGAGCTGACTGTAAGTTCAGCTGAGGTCAGATATTTTGCATTTAGAAGGGTGGAATATGGCTTTGCATATATCTCAAATAAAGGTGTTGGAGCCTATACATGAAACTTGCTGCTTTTAAAAAAATCACTGTAATCAGTAAACATTGAAATAACATTAGGCTACAGGATGAAATTGGGTGCATTTTCCATGGGTTCAAACAGCATATTTGTATAATACCAGCATATTTCATGGCATAGCATTTTCTGAGCAGAGCTTACAAATAGGGAGCCTACTGTAGGCCTATTTCTCTAGCCTAAATGTAGGCCTAAGCGATCTTTGGAGTAGAAGAATGTATCCATCTCTTGAGCAAGTGTGCTACAATTGGCACCAATGTGTGCGTCTGGCTGTCTTGTTTCATTTAATACCTTTACCTCAAACATAGGAGCAGATATACCCATAGTTCAGCTTCTGAAAGACAATGATGATAAATTGTATCTCCCGCGATTATTTGCGCTATTATGCGCTAGACTTGAATTACGTTCATTCTTATAGCCATAGCCTAGAGGAAAATAGACATCCAAAAGATGAATCTGATTTATTGAAAACAATACTTGGTGGATGATTTTCCACCATCTATGATGTAGGAAGTCTTTAAATAGGCTGACATAAAAACTGAGAGTGAATGTTCCCTCTTTGGATAAATGGATAAATCCTACTCCAAAGATCACTTAAATTTAGGCGAGAGAAATGGGCTATTTAATTGCAAGTTCTGCTCATGTTATTTCAATGTTAACTGATTACACAGTGTTTTTCTTTTTTTAATCCAGCAAGTTTCATGTAGCCTATAGGCTCCAACACCGTGCACGTATCATGGTGTTGAACGCATTCCATCGCATTTCCATTGCGAAGGCGCTCCCTTAATTTCGTAATCTCAACCAGCGCTCAATTCCAGAGCCAGACCATGCCCCTAAAGACGACCCATCACTCGATTCTTGCAGATGGGTCATTTGAGCTTTTGTTACACCCCGCTACATCGTATATTTAAACAGAAAAAGTATAATTGAGTGCAATGAGTTTTGTGCAGGACGCAATCTGCGCGACACTTGACATTTCAGTCTACCACGCAAAGACTTCAAAATTGGCCTTTGACTGGACCGGATACAAGATAGCCAATGTCTGGTCAAGATATAGGATTATCCTGCATTGGCATTGCATGGAGGCAAAGTTGTCATTTTAATGTGCATTGATATCATTGATCAAACATGAATCGTTGATATCACTCACGAAGCAGTTGCTGAATATCCTGTGATGATTTTGTTTGATAATTTGTTATGATAAATGTAGCTTAGAAATAACGATGAACAATCAAATATAGAATGTCTCAACCTTTATTTTGGCATGCTAAATTATTTAAAATACAATACAATAAAATACATGTTCAAATTCGGCCTTTACCCGACATCAAACGCAATATATTATTTCACCTTATAGTGGCGCTGGACCTTAATACAGCCCTAAAAACTGATATTTACCGGGGGGCGGTGGTCGTCAGGGGGGGGGGGGGGGGCCTAAGGGAATTTTTTAAGCCTTAGGGGAAGGGCCAGGAGAAATGTTTTGGCCTGGGGGGAGAGCCGAGGAAAATTATTTTTTCCTGATCCATGATATTTTTTCCTCCTGATCAATGATCCGTTTTCGATATTTTAAAAGGCCATTATACGACTTTTTAAAATTGTTAGTTTGGACCCCCCCACTTTTGCTGTGCGAAATACCAGTGCTGTTTTCAGCATATGTTTAGTGCCTCATTGTCATTTTCATTGGATTCTCCCATTTGCGCGTAAATCGCTCGTAAGCTTTTTTAGTTTTTTTGTTACACGCATTCTCCCATTCCGCTTCTGTCACACACACAGCGACAAGCGTCAAATCCCCCGCAGTGTTGATAAGGAAAAAAGCCTTATAGGTACGCCAAATAAATAATAACCTATAGGTTTATGCTATGTAAAACTCCCCATTAACAGCATCGTGTCACTAACCACAGCTAAGACTGCACAATCTCGTATTCACTCTGTTGGATATCTGAAGCCAGTTTGTCTACTTAGATACTGTAAATCCTCAAATTATGGTCGGGGTCTTAAGACAAAGTACAGGCCTTTAGGGGCAGAATTGTATTCGAGACGGCCCTTTATTTCTTATGCAAGTTTTATTTTGAGACATGCGTTTCTTGGAGCGGCATACTGGTAGGCCTTCAAAAGCATGACATTTTCGGTTTAGTTTGATATTTAATTTACTTTTCGACTGTTTGATTATATTGTTAAATGTTGGGACTGATGGGCACTGAAATCTGGGGGGTATTTGATGATCACTATTACGTTCCATGTTGAAAGAGTGTCGGGATTTCAAACAAACCATCCGCTTTCATGCGTTAATTGAACGTCCGCGGTCCTGTAATGGAAACCTTATTGCGTAGCCAAGTAGCCTATTGATTTATTTTTAAATTATGCATGATTTACTTTTTATTAATTTCGTAGGCTGGAATGCTTCGAGTCGCGGCAACTGTGTTTAAATGTAGTAGCGTGTTTCAGCCTCTGGCGAGCTCTAGCAAGGCGGCAAGCGACTGAGCTTGAGAGCGACATGTTGGAGAACCAGCTGGAAAGTCAGTGGCCGAATGCACGCAAGAGTTGTATACATAAGAAACACCCAGAGTTTGGGGGTGCCAAAACGCGTAACTCTCCCTCTATCGAGCGTAAATGACACAGGGGAGAATTCTGGCAGAGTGAAATATGCGTAATACGCGTTTTTTGACTGTACGCACGCACTTGGGTTAATTCCCCTCTTAGTGTTTTGTTGTGCCTATAGGCAATTCCATGGAAAATTACGTTTTTTGTAACATCCATAACGCCAATAAAATGTGATGGTATGGTATGATGTGAATGATTACATGAAATTTGAGCATTTGCTATTTTTGGCTGAAGAATGTACATGAGAAAAAATGAAATGTACAGAAAATTAATGTTATCATTCACATCATACAAATGCCAAGGCATTTCACTGCCGTTATGGATGTGACAAAAAGTCCACTTTCCGTGGAATTGCCCTCATACAGTGTTGGGAGTAACGCGTTATAAAAGTGGCATAATGTAGGCCTAATGGGCCTAATTTGCTGTAACGTGGTAGGCTAATGTAAGGCATTAAAAAATGCATTTTAACCCGAAATGAAGTGGTATTTTGTTTTTATAGGCATATACAAATTCGCCAACAACGTCGCAAGATCAACAGAGGAGAAAAAATCAGTGTAAATTGTAGAATGTTATCTCCTGTCAGGCCTAGGCTATAGGCTACTTTCAAGATGATTGTGGCTGCATCAAGTCGGACTCTACATTTGCGACATGGACATAAAGGCCTGCTTGAGCATATGGAGGCAGAACATTCATTCATATCACAGAGGGTAAGCCTCTGACTCTGGGTGGAATGCCGCCTAGATTAAAAAAGTTAAAGCGATTTTGGAAGGCTACACACCTTCCAAAATCGCCTGTTTTCCGTTGTATGTTGACAGCTGCTGGACGACGATGGAACAATAACGATTTTTTTTAAACTCTCAATTAGGCCTACTGTAACTGTGTGTCAACCTGGCGTTCGTTAGGACCGTACCACTGGAGGAGGGACCGCTCATAAACTCCCCTTAATTGTTGCAAACATAGACTAGATATAGTTGCGACTTCCGAACAGTTTTTGTGAGTGCTACTTTGTTAATATTTGGGGAAACTGCGAGTAAGGGGCTGCGACCTTTCTACATGTAGGCTGCTGAAGTGCCGCGAGGGCGCAGAAAATGAACTTTTGATAGTCGAATACATTGAATAAGTCAACTAATCGCGGCAGCATTAATGCAGCCTTGCTTACTGATAAAGCCTCGGATACGACCTGCCTGCTTGGCTATCCCTAACTGTATCCCTAACAAGGTGTGTCGGACATGGGGAGGGAGAGAAGTTAAGAAAATGTGTTTAGTTTCACAGTGTGCTGTGCTTGCAGGGGGGTGGGGTGGTCAGTGTCTGTATAGAGAAGGGCCAACTAAAGATGCAGAAGAGCTACTGTAACTGCTAATGAAGAGTGGAGTGGTGCTGGGATGAAGAGTTCTGTAGTGGGGACAGGCTGTAGCTGGCTGAGAGAGAGAATATAGACACCATATGATAATTTAATCTCCTGTTGATGTATAAACAAAATGTTTAAAATTTTTTGCATGATTACACTAAGAGGGTGGTAAGTAACTCAGATTATATTTAATTGTATAAAAAAAGCTTTTTATTTCATATGTTACAAATATTCCACTCCAAAAAGGAATGTTACTAAAATGCCACTTTGGTTACAGAAATGCCATTTGGACGTTACCAAAATGCCACATGATGTTACAGAAATGCCACTAAGGTTACGAAAATTCCACAAAATAGGTTACCGAAATGCCTTTACAGCTCTCTCTCTCTCTCTCTCTCTCTCTCTCTCTCTCTCTCTCTCTCTCTCTCTCTCTCTCTCTCTCTCTCTCTCTCTCTCTCTCTCTCTCTCTCTCTCTCTCTCTCCATCACTCAATATCTGGTTTCAACTGAGCTTTCAGGCTGACTGTGAGTGCTTGATGATGAGATTGTGTGTGTGTGTGTGTGTGTGTGTGTGTGTGTGTGTGGTGTGTCTGTGTGTGTGTGTGTGTGTGGTGTGTGTGTGTGGTGTGTGTCTGTGCTTGATGATGAGATTATGTGTGTGTCCCGGTGAGTGTGCATGCAGGATGCTGGAGATGGATTGTGTGTGTGCTCCCACGTCTGGGGTGTTTGCCTGTGGCTCTATACCTGCCTTGGAATGTACTGTAGACGTGTGTGTGTGTGTGTGTGTGTGTGCGCGCGTGTGTGCATGTGTGTAGGTGAGTGTGTGTGTGTGTGTGTGTGTGTGTGTGTGTGTGTGTGTGTGCGTGGCGTGCGTGCGGTGTGTGTGTGCGTGTGGTGTGTCTGTGTCTGTGTGCGTGTGTGTGTGTAGACTGACTCCAGCTGCATCCATCACTCTCCTGTCTGGGCATCATGTTTCTGTCCTTCTCCTCTCTCTATACCCCCCCCCTATCTGTGCATGTGTGTATGAAACACAATGACCTCAGCACCCCCCCCCCCCATCTCAAGGTCATGGGGGATCTGTATCAAGCCTGTTATTGATCACTGAGCTCATCTCAGCTCTTCAGACAAAGGGAGTGAAGGGAGAAATACAGCACTTTTACACTGTATTTTATGACACACACACATTCGATCGTGTCTATGTGTGCGTGATTCCACAAAATATAAATATATCTGTGTGTGTGTGTGTGTGTGTGTACTTGTGAGTGATATTCACAAAGCCACTGACCACCTGATTGCCTACCTTCGGCTGCCTGGATGTGGTATCCATGGTCACGACCCGGGTTGACCTCCAACAGCTGCATGACCCGATCGAGGAGGCCGTGGATGACCTCGAAGCCCGGAGACTTGTTATAGAACACGGCACACAGCCGGCGGTTATTCCGCGCTCCCACATCTGACCACCAGGGGGAGAGAGAGAGGAGAGACGTCACAGGTCATGTCACATTTATAATCACTGCAGTTCAGTTACAGTGGAATTCAACATTGATTTCTGATTCTGAACAGCCAATACCACAAGATACATCTCAGTCTCAGTCTCAATGGTCTTGCTGCTAAATTGGATTGTGTGTGTGTGTGTGTGTGTGTGTGTGTGTGTGTGTGTGTGCGCATGCGTGCGTGCATGCGTGCGTGCGTTGTCTTTTGCATCACAACACAACACACACATCAGTGAAGTCAAATCCGACTGACATGAATGCTGAAGACACCAGAGCATGAGAGAGGGTTGGAGTTCTCAGAGACGTCTGGGTTCTATGTGTGTGGGTTCTGTGTGTGGGTTCTATGTGTCTGGGTTCTATGTATATGTGGAGCCTTGCTTAGAGAGATGTCTGGGTTCTATGTTTGTGGGTTCTATATCTATGATCAGCCTTGCTTAGAGAGACGTCTGGGTTCTATGTTTGTGTGGAGCCTTGCTCAGAGAGACGTCTGGGTTCTGTGTTTGTGGGTTCTATGTTTGTGGGTTCTATATCTGTGAGGAGCCTTGCTCAGAGAGACGTCTGGGTTCTATGTTTGTGTGGAGCCTTGCTCGGCGCATTGAAAATGAGAGTTGAAACGCATCACCATTTCATCTGCTTTCATGTATGAAAGCCACCAGACAA
Source organism: Alosa pseudoharengus (assembly GCF_046254945.1). Taxonomy (NCBI): domain Eukaryota; kingdom Metazoa; phylum Chordata; class Actinopteri; order Clupeiformes; family Clupeidae; genus Alosa; species Alosa pseudoharengus. The sequence goes on along the minus strand of NW_027468598.1, from coordinate 37,327,160 downwards.
ACTATTTGGGAAGGCAGACGTTATTACTACAACAACCCATATGTTGGTGATGCTGACGTACGTTATTACTACAACAACCCATATGTTGGTGATGCTGACGTACGTTATTACTACAACAACCCATATGTTGGTGATGCTGACGTACGTTATTACTACAACAACCCATATCTTGGTGAGGTGGACACTCAAACAGCTAATAACAGCACAGACAGTCATCAACAAAAAAAATACGGTTTCAGGCACGCACGCATTACCCAATCAGACACGCATATTACATATTACCCAATCAGGACACGCATATTACATATTACCCAATCAGGCACACATATTACACAATCAGGGACACATATTACATATTACCCAATCAGACACGCATATTACCCAAGCCTGTTATTGATCACTGAGCTCATCTCAGCTCTTCAGACAAAGGGAGTGAAGGGAGAAATACAGCACTTTTACACTGTATTTTATGACACACACACATTCGATCGTGTCTATGTGTGCGTGATTCCACAAAATATAAATATATCTGTGTGTGTGTGTGTGTGTGTGTGTGTGTGTGTGTGAGTGTGTGTGTGTGTACTTGTGAGTGATATTCACAAAGCCACTGACCACCTGATTGCCTACCTTCGGCTGCCTGGATGTGGTAACCATGGTCACGGTACCCAATCAGGCACGCATATTACATATTACCCAATCAGGCACGCATATTACATATTACCCAATCAGACACGCATATTATTCAATCAGGCACGCATATTACATATTACCCAACCAGACACGCATATTACCCAATCAGGCATGCATATTACATATTACCCAATCAGAATCATAAATGGGACACAGGAACACAATGACACACAATATCAATAACAAACAAGTAAACACACATACACACACACACACACATACCTACACAGGTACATAGACACACACACACACACGCACAGTTACATAGACACACACACACACACACAGTCACAGACACACACACACACACACACAGACACACACAGTCACAGACACACACACACACACACACAGACACACACAGTCACAGACACACACACACACAGTCACAGACACACACACACACACACAGTCACAGACACACACACACACACACACAGACACAGACACACACACACAGTCACAGACACACACATACACACACAGTCACACACACACACACACAGTCACAGACACACACACACAGTCACAGACACACACACACAGTCACAGACACACACACACAGTCACAGAGACACACACACACACACACACACACACACACACACACACACACACACACACAGTCACAGACACAGACACACACACACAGTCACACACACACACACACAGTCACACACACACACACACACACACCTCTCTTGTCATCCTTCAATACGATGTCGGAGATCTCAAACAGCTTGAGAGGGAGGGGCATCTTGCGATTGGCTGCCAAAGTCTTCAGTAACCCTGGCAACAGAGTGGTGCGCGCCACCTGCAGGACAGACATGGAACTACACTCAGTAAGTTCTGGGACACACACACACACACACACACACACACACACACACACACACAGCTACTTCACACCACTGTGCAAAACTTAATAATTTCACGTCTAACACATTCTTTTAAGGATCCAACCGTAATGAAAGAGATCGACCATCATTATTGATCTTGAGCAAAGCTGCTCGATTATGCCAAAAATCATAATATGATTATTTTGGTCAATATTGAGATGATTATTCAACATTACACGGCTCTTCACAAGGCAAGTAGAACTTCTACCGTAAAATATATTCATGTAATTACCGCTGCAAACATATAATTACCGCTGTCAATGGCAACGGGTTTTGTGCTTCTGATACGTCTTTCATATCACTACGCAAGGACTGGAACTTCATTCAAAAGTGAAAGCAGACGGTTGATCAGCTGTGTTCTAAAGAATGTTTGATTCAAGTTCAGCGTGTGTTGTTGCGAACTATTTGTTTCACAGCAAATGCCACGATGAAGCGTAACAAATACGCTATAGTCTAGGCTATGTAGGCTAAGTCATATCGTGGGGAGTTTATTATTTCGTTTTGGCAAGTAGCCGTGTAGTAAGCGGGATAATGTATAGAACGCCGGTCATTACTGGGAAAATAAGTCCCTTCAGGGCGGGACAAGACCCCTCCACTGTGCGTCGGGGTCCGGCTCGCCCTGTCAGGACTTATTTTGTGTGTAAAGGGTACTGTGTGTGTGTGTATGTGTGTGTGTGTAAAGGGTACTGTGTGTGTGTGTGTGTGTGTAAAGGGTGCTGTGTGTGTGTGTGTAGAGGGTGCTGTGTGTGACAGTGTAAAGGGTGCTGTGTGTGTGTGTGTGTGTGTAAAGGGTGCTGTGTGTGTGTGTGTAGAGGGTGCTGTGTGTGACAGTGTAAAGGGTGCTGTGTGTGTGTGTGTGTGTAAAGGGTGCTGTGTGTGTGTAAAGGGTGCTGTGTGTGTGTACACCAAACACACTTTACACAACATGAAACAATACTTCAAACAAACACACAACATCGTTTATACGCCAGGGAGATGTGGCGGGTGACTGTGTGCGTATGGGTGCATGTACTGTATGTGTGTGTGCAACCGAGTGGAGTCTCTCCCTCTCTTGCATTTCAAGTGGCGCACCAAAACGTCTCTAAAGTCCGATATACAGTAGGGAGAAGGGGGAAAGTTCAACTTCTCACAGTGTGTATAAAGGGTCTCACCTGAAACTCAGCGGTCTTTGGGTTGGCGATGTGCACAGCCTTCACATCCTTTATCTTCTTCCCTAGCTTCTCTGCTATGTCCTCCTGTGAACACTACACACACACACACACACGCGCACGCGCACGCACACGCACACGCACACACACACACGCACACACGCGCACACACACAGGCGCACACACACGTGCACACGCACACACACACACACAGAAGTGTATGCTTGGGTCTATGTGAAATTTCTGTGTGTGAAGATGTGTGTAGGTGCATGTGTACATACAGTATGTCGGGGGGGGTGTGTGTGTGTGTGTGTTTCATCAGAGCAAATGTCATGTCTCAGTGAGTCTGGTAATATGTGTGTGTGTGGGTGAGCGTGCGCATATGTTTGGTGCTGGTGGTGGTGTGTGTGTGTGTGTGTGTGTGTGTGTGTGTGTGTGTGTGTGTGTGTGTGTGTGTGTGTGTGTGTGTGTGTGTGTGTGTGTGTGTTCTTACCAGAGCAAATTATTATGGCAATACGTGTGTGTAGGAGAGCGTGCGCATTATGTTGGGTGGTGTGTGTGTGTTTCTTACCAGAGCGAACGTCAGTGCCTCAGTGAAACCAGCAGCAGCCAAGTCAGTCCTAAGCAACTCTGTCAACTTATTCAACGGGAGCTAAAACACACACACACAAAGATAAGTAAGTATACAAAATCAGCAAGGAACTACACTGCACTGCTATGGTCAATTGGACCCTCTAATCTGATTAGCTGTGCTATGTAGGTTTTGGGCGTGGTTATTAAGCCTCTCTCACCTGATTGGCTACTGTGTAGGTTTTGGGCGTGGTGCGGATGATGTTGTTGAAGCCGTAGGCGATGGCGGCGTCCTCCATGATGTCACAGGCGTGGATGACATCAGAGCGCGTGGGCGGAACCTCCACCCTGATCTCGTCGCCCTGGCCGGTGACCTCCGACCTCAAGCACATGCGTGTCAGCAACGCAGCGATACTCTCTGCAGACTCTCTTTGGACGGGAAGAGAGACATCAGTGTGTGTGTGTGTGTGTGTGTGTGTGTGTGTGTGTGTGTGTGTGTGTGGGGTTCGAAATTAGCAACCACCAAGTGCCAATGGGAATTACATGTTTGTATTGGCCGTTGAATAATGGCAGGTACTGTGACACTTTGGCTGCTTATCAACTGCGAGAATAGGCTACTTCAGTCTGTCACGCTAAACTGGCTTGCCATATCAACTCCGCTACTTCAGTCTATCACGCTAAACTGGCTTGCCATATCAACTCCGCTACTTCAGTCTGTCACGCTAAACTGGCTTGCCATATCAACTCCGTTACTTCAGTCGGTCACGCTAAACTGGCTTGCCATATCAACTCCGCTACTTCAGTCTGTCACGCTAAACTGGCTTGCCATATCAACTCCGATTCGCATCAGTGTTCTGTTCGCCTAATGTTGACATGAGGACAATACATTTTAGTCTTAGTCATTACTCACATGCATCTGCTGAGAAACGAAGTACATCGCCACACAATGCAAACATTTCAGATATTGTTTAGAAATGTAGGCTATTACTTCCTCACTTTCACTTTTAATGATGGCCAACTAACTACTGACGTAATGATATGAGACGGAATTTATAGCTGAAAAATAAGCTGTTGCCGATGTCATATTTTTGCAGTGGTCATTAGTAACGATCCTTGGTTACCTTGGTTACTGACCAAGACAGAGCAACGCGGCACCGTGTATATACAGCTCTGGAGCAACGGAATTCGTTCGCTCTGCTTCAACACCGATTACAGGCTACAAAACTATTGGACCTCCAAACATTGGGAAGGCCCGTTCAATTGAATTGGGAAGGCCCGTTCATTTGGACATTGGGAACATTGGGAAGGCCCGTTCATTTGGACATTGAGAAGGCCCGTTCATTTGAACATTGAGAAGGCCCGTTCATTTGGACATTGAGCTGGGGCTAATGATAGGCCACTTTCAGAACAGTTAAGAAAAGTAACGTTAAGTTTTGGCTGGTAAAAAATATTTTTGGCCGGCCACTTTGGCTAGTAGGCCAAAAAGTTAATGTGTGTGTTGTGTGTGTGTGTGTGTGTTTGCATGACTCACTTGATGCCCACTCTGCGGTTGACAAAGTCTCCTGAGAGAGTCTCCGTCCTGTAGACCAGCTCCTGGGGACCCCACACACAATCAGTAAGAACTCGCACACCTGCTCCCTTTAGTGGACGACACGGTGGTCTGTTGAGGTTGTAAAACGGCCCCGACGCGAAGCGGAAAGCTAAGGTTCATCAGAATCCTGGGCCAGTCATTAGTTCTAAATGGATGGTTGCTACGGCCAAAGGCCAGTCGTTAGTTCCATCTCTCCCGTTGTCAAGCGGGCATATCCCAGGATTCTGATGAACCTTAGCTTTCCGCTTCGCAATTTCTGTTAACAGACCACCATGTCGTCCATTATCCCTTACATAACTGCCCCCCATAGTATGGCATTATAACTGCCCCATAGTATGGTATTATAACTGCCCCATAGTATGGCATTATAACTGCCCCACAGTATGGCATTATAACTGCCCCATAGAATGGCATTGTAACTAGTAGTGCAGATGAGTGCTGAATGCAATGATACGTACAGGGTACACACAACACCGCCCATCAGGATACAACACTTCAGCCTCCTCCACCCTACAGGGAGAAGGGGGGAAGAGAGAGAGAGAGAGAGAGATCAGAGGACAGTCAAAGTATTTGAGTTGCTGTATTTGTGTGTACTACAGTGTGCATTGTGTGCAGTGTGCAGTGTGTGCAGTGTGCAGTGTGTGCAGTGTGTGTGTGTGTGTGTGTGTGTGTGTGTGCAGTGTGTGTGTGTGCAGTGTGTGCAGTGTGTGCAGTGTGTGTGTGTGTGTGTGTGTGCAGTGTGTGCAGTGTGTGTGTGCAGTGTGTGTGCAGTGTGTGTGCAGTGTGTGTGTGTGCAGTGTGTGCAGTGTGTGCAGTGTGTGCAGTGTGTGCAGTGTGTGTGTGTGTGTGTGTGCAGTGTGTGCAGTGTGTGTGTGTGTGTGTGTGTGCAGTGTGTGCAGTGTGTGCAGTGTGTGTGTGTGTGTGTGTGTGTGCAGTGTGTGCAGTGTGTGTGTGTGTGTGTGTGTGTGTGTGTGCAGTGTGTGCAGTGTGTGTGTGCAGTGTGTGTGCAGTGTGTGTGCAGTGTGTGTGTGCAGTGTGTGTGCAGTGTGTGTGCAGTGTGTGTGTGTGCAGTGTGTGCAGTGTGTGCAGTGTGTGTGTGTGTGTGTGTGTGTGTGTGTGTGTGGTGTGTGTGTGTGTGTGTGCAGTGTGTGCAGTGTGTGTGTGTGTGCAGTGTGTGTGTGTGTGTGTGTGTGCAGTGTGTGCAGTGTGTGCAGTGTGTGTGTGTGTGTGTGTGTGTGTGTGTGCAGTGTGTGCAGTGTGTGTGCAGTGTGTGCAGTGTGTGTGCAGTGTGTGTGCAGTGTGTGTGTGTGCAGTGTGTGTGTGTGTGTGTGCAGTGTGTGCAGTGTGTGCAGTGTGTGCGTGTGTGTGTGCAGTGTGTGTGTGTGTGTGTGTGCAGTGTGTGTGTGTGTGTGCAGTGTGTGCAGTGTGTGTGCAGTGTGTGTGCAGTGTGTGTGCAGTGTGTGTGCAGAGTGTGTGTGTGCAGTGTGTGTGTGTGTGTGTGCAGTGTGTGCAGTGTGTGTGTGTGCAGTGTGTGCAGTGTGTGTGTGTGCAGTGTGTGCAGTGTGTGTGCAGTGTGTGTGTGTGTGTGCAGTGTGTGCAGTGTGTGTGCAGTGTGTGCAGTGTGTGTGTGTGCAGTGTGTGTGCAGTGTGTGTGTGTGTGTGTGTGTGTGTGTGTGTGTGTGTGTGTGCAGTGTGTGTGTGCAGTGTGTGCGTGTGCAGTGTGTGCAGTGTGTGTGTGTGCAGTGTGTGCAGTGTGTGTGTGTGTGTGCAGTGTGTGTGTGTGTGTGTGTGCAGTGTGTGTGTGTGCAGTGTGTGTGTGTGTGTGTGCAGTGTGTGCGGTGTGTGCAGTGTGTGTGTGTGTGTGCAGTGTGTGTGTGTGCAGTGTGTGCGGTGTGTGTGTGTGTGTGTGCAGTGTGTGCAGTGTGTGTGCAGTGTGTGCAGTGTGTGTGTGTGTGTGTGTGTGTGTGTGTGTGTGTGCAGTGTGTGTGTGTGTGTGCAGTGTGTGTGTGTGTGTGTGTGCAGTGTGTGTGTGCAGTGTGTGTGTGCAGTGTGTGTGTGCAGTGTGTGTGTGCAGTGTGTGCAGTGTGTGCAGTGTGTGTGTGTGTGTGTGCAGTGTGTGTGCGTGTGTGTGTGTGCAGTGTGTGTGTGCAGTGTGTGTGTGTGCAAAACACATTTCTTACGTGAAGGGCTCCGCACAGTACTCGCTAAACATGGTCACCATCATGTCCAGCACAATCTTTGCCTGTAAAAGTGTCACACACACACACACACACACACACACACACACACACACACACACACACACACACACACACACACACACACTAATATGGTTAATGACAGGAGTACATTTTACATAGGACTGTAAAGCCAGTGTGTGTGTGTATGTGTGTGTTAGAGCTTAGATCGGGCCCAAAAAATCAAGCCCGACCCTACCTGTGCACATTGTGCCCGAGCCTGACCCAACACATTAACTGTAATTATGAGCCCCAGCCCGATTTAAACCCAACATTTTTTAAATATGTGGGCCATTATAATAACTGACGTTCTCAACTACAATTCCGAGCTGTTTGAGCTACAGAAATCCGTTTAGAATTATATTAATGAATAATGCAACGGAGGATGAAGAATGTTTGTTTATTCAGAATGGAATGGATCGCAAATGAATCCGAATGTAGAAACGTAAGCACTTACAACGTAAAATTATGTCCCTGCAGCAAAACTCAAGGCATTTCTCTGTGAGGGCTTGCCTCGCTCTCAGGTGTATGCTTGGAGAAGTGACAAAAGAGGACATTGAAGGCTGGCTATCATTATTTCTGCCATGGCAAGCCTGCTTCATGTTCATCTTAAAGTCTTTTTGCTGTCATAGAGGTGAACATCGTGCGCACTTAATGCAAAGTGCATAGCATACCTGACAAATGCATAGGTTACCTCCGACTTTTCTCCAAACTTGCTCCAAGTTATTTCTCCTGTTTTTATTTCTTTCTTTACATCTTCAAGCTTTACGTTGCACTGAAGCTACACAATACAGCACAGCAGGTGTGATGCGTGAGCTACACAATACAGCACAGCAGGTGTGATGCGTGAGCTACACAATACAGCACAGCAGGTGTGATGCGTGAGCTACACAATACAGCACAGCAGGTGTGATGCGTGAGCTACACAATACAGCACAGCAGGTGTGATGCGTGAGCTACACAATACAGCACAGCAGGTGTGATGCGTGAGCTACACAATACAGCACAGCAGGTGTGATGCGTGAGCTACACAATACAGCACAGCAGGTGTGATGCGTGAGCTACACAATACAGCACAGCAGGTGTGATGCGTGAGCTACACAATACAGCACAGCAGGTGTGATGCGTGAGCTACACAATACAGCACAGCAGGTGTGATGCGTGAGCTACACAATACAGCACAGCAGGTGTGATGCGTGAGCTACACAATACAGCACAGCAGGTGTGATGCGTGAGCTACACAATACAGCACAGCAGGTGTGATGCGTGAGCTACACAATACAGCACAGCAGGTGTGATGCGTGAGCTACACAATACAGCACAGCAGGTGTGATGCGTGAGCTACACAATACAGCACAGCAGGTGTGATGCGTGAGCTACACAATACAGCACAGCAGGTGTGATGCGTGAGCTACACAATACAGCACAGCAGGTGTGATGCGTGACCTGTGTTGCGCAGATGACATCACAAATGACATTTTGTAACTCTGAGCCAACTTTGTACACACTTGTTACTTTGGCCTACTTTGTAAAATATATAATATTATTTCTGACTATGGCATAGCTTTACCTCCCCACCCAAGTAGGCTAATAAATAAAAATTAAAAAAAATAATAATAAAAAAAAAATGCTTGATTAATGACCCGGCCCGGCCCGAGGATAGAGCTGGAAATATCGGCCCGGCCCGCGGGTCAAGTGTGTCAAGTTCGGGCTCGGGCAGAGAATCTAAACTCTAGTGTGTGTGTGTGTGTGTGTGTGTGTGTGTGTGTGTGTGTGTGTGTGTGTGTGTGTGTGTGCGTGCATGTGTGTGTGAGTATGAGCATACTTACCTTTGTGAGATCTGTAGCTGTGCACTCAATGAAAACATTTTTTGTGTTGAGAGAGATTTTTGAATGGTTCCCTGCAGACAAACAGAGAGAGAGAGAGGAGAGAGGGAGACCTTAAAGCTACTGACTGACTAACAAATGCTTCTGTATAAATGTGTGTGTATGTTACCGTTGATGATCGGGGGCATGGATAGCACCACTCCGTTGCTGTCGTAGATCACTGGGTATAGAGGCTCATCCTCGATGATGTGCAGGTAGTGACGCAGGTGACTATCCGTCTGTTCCACAAAAACATTAACCGTTACCGTGGCAATGTCTAAAATAACAAAGACTGCTGCTAGGGCAACCCCTCCCTGTAGCCATGTCAAAGAAATCATATTGATCAATCAATTAGAGCCCAAGTTACAAAGAGCTGATGTGTCTATTGGCCAATCGTGGCTAATCAGACCCTCCCCCTGTGTGTTATGGCCAATAGGAGCAGACCTTGTAGAGGCCCATGAGCTGATTGGCTGTGTACTCGCTGCTCTGGTTGAGGGGTGTGAAGCGGATGTCGTTGGGTGCTTTGGCCGTGTATGTGAACGGACCACTGATGGTGTCCAGGTCATGGGTTCCTATGGCAACTAGGGTCCTCTTCCTGGAAGGACAGGAACAAAAAGAAAACATCAGCTGATACACAGCAATATCAGAAGCCAATCAGGACACAGACAGCAATATCACCAGCCAAACAGGACACAGATAGCAATATCAGCAGCCAATCAAAACCCACACACAATATCAGAAGCCAATCAGGACACAGTATGAGTTTTAGGGCTTGAAAATGACCAAACCAGACACAAACCAAACCAGTTGCGCCACCATTTTCTAGCACTTCTTAGCCTGTCGGTTCTGTGTAGGAGAACCCAGTAAAAGCTTATTAGCCTGTCTGTTCTGTGTAGGAGAACCCAGTAAGCGCTTGTTAGCCTGTTTACAGCATGTTCAGGAGCTTCAGGCTAGATTATGACCTGTAGATGTTCAGGTGGAGTTTCTAGAGCCTGGCCACGATTAATGTAATGGCCCAACTCGAGGGGCGGCACCAAGCGTGCATTTGAAAATCTCACTGCACGCAATTAGATAAGACTATACGACCAATGTTTACTGACTGATTCCGGACTTTGACACAATTGCGACTGTCATCCGTTTAGCTTGCCTTTGGCCCGCCTATATCAGATACACCGATGTGATTGGCTCCCCGCGATACAAGTGGCAAAAGTAACGTGCATCATTACTCATTGCCAGAGTGTCTCGCAGAGACAATTCAAATTGTGCTCTTGCGAGAACTCTGGATTTTCCAGGGTAAGAGCCTAGAACATTATCTGCAGGAGTTTTTCTAGATGTTCAGAGACTAGAACCTGACCTGCAGACGTTCTGGTGGAGTTTCTCCTGCAGTTCGATGAAGCTGTCATAGCGTTCCTGGGTGAAACTGATGTTCCTCAACACTGCAGCCACTGCATGAGGCCTCACTGCTGCCGTCTAGACACACATATTTACACACACACACACACACACACACACACATATATATTATATTTACACATCCTTGCATGCACCCGCACACACACACAAACACACACATTTACACATCCTCGCATGCACACACACACACACATTTACACATCCTCGCATGCACACACACATATACATCATTGCATGCGCGCACACACACACACACACGCATATTTACACATCCTCGCATGCGCACACACAAACACACACTTACAAATCATCGCACGCACACACACACATATTTATACGTCCTTGCACGGGCACAGAAACACACACACCTATTTACACACATCAGTACCACAAAAACACACTACTGACAGATATTCTCTCTCTCTCACACACACACACTGACCTCTTTTGTAATGATGAGCTTCTGAGCTTCCCCACCAGAGGCTTTCACACGCTTGTACCGAGGAGCCTCAATCCTGTTCAAGAACGCACACACGCACGCACGCACACACGCACACACACACCTGTAAACATGGGTGCTCAAACATAAGTAGAAAAAACACATCCAAATACATGTGCGCACACACACACACACACACACGCTCACCTCTGCTTGAACACCTGCAGGCCTCGCACTAGTCCTTCGAGGCAGAGCAGGTCGTATCGGTTGGCGGGGACGTCGATCTTGTAGAGCACCACGTCGGACGCCCCCGATGCCTTCTCCCCACCCTGCTCACGGCTGATTATGTCCCGCTCCGACGTCTGACAACACCAGCGCCATGACAACCGTTAGCACAATCCACAACAACCACCTCAAACATAGCAAACCATCACCGAACGCAAACAGTCCCAATACACAACAAGCACACCAGCTACAACCACCTCAAATACAGCAAACCATCACCGAACGCAAACCATCCCAATACACAACAAGCACACCAGCTACAACCACGTCAAATACAGCAAACCATCACCGAACGCAAACCATCCCAATACACAATAAGCACACCAGCTACAACACAACATATCTCACACACACACACAGTCCAACATCTACACCACATCATCATAAAACACCAGTTTCAACGCCGCACAGACACATCCCATAATAACCTCATTAAAAGCACACACACAACTCTGCATAACATTCACACAATCACACGTGAGGTTCACTGTAGTGATGCAAAGCCAGACAGCTCTCTAATTTACCCCTATAGGCCTCTGCTCTCTAATTTACCCCTAAAGGCCTCTGCTCTCTAATTAAATGCCTTCCTTTCCTCTAAGACCACTGTAGCCCTGGCTTACCCTGCTACTACAGCTAGGGCGGTGCCATACTGCATTACGTATTTGCCCATACCGTAACGTGATGAATAACGTTCCAAATTGAGAGAAACTATTAAGATGGATTACAATATAAGTTAACATTATGCAATTATATATTATTTGATAAAATCAATAATTATTTTATAAACTAAATTATTATAATGATTATGAATACACATTTGTATTCCACCATCTCCCCTCAGCATATCGCTTGTTTTTTGTCACATCGCAACACTTTGTCCTCATTACATCATAACCATCACTTTACACAGTGCAGCAATTTAACACAGGATGCTTCATTTGTGATCAAAACATATCAATCACAGAAGCACAGCTATTTCACTCGGTATGGTGCAGCAGCACCTCACAGTTTCAGTGATAAACCACAACATGGGCAGAAAACATTACACACAAACACAAACATGGTGAAGAAGTAGGCTACACTTTATATCAGCACAATTATACTTACAATCTCATCCAACTCCAGTCCAAACTCAAAACACAGCTCGTCAAACTCCTCATCGCCTAGAACAGGCAGCAAGAATGATTAGTAAACATGACTTTCATTTAGTTTATGATAAATGATGAAAAAGCTAAAACTGGTGTATTGAATCCGAATATTGTATTTGACAGGCGCATTATGATTACGTCACAGACTCAAAGCAAATCAAATAATACAACAGAATAAAGAAACAAAGGCTTGTCCCAACATACTCTATTTATTTAAAGATAATTTAAATAAATCATCCTGATTTCAACGCATCTTAAAACTACAGTTGACTTTAATCATGTGAATTCAGCCCAACGGAAGTAGCGTCTGACATGATGCAATCGGTGTCTAGTGAGCATCTGGCTACACGTATCTGGGCATCCTCGTAGAAACAAAATAATGACATACACTGCTGTCTCCATACATATCCGGTTCCAAGATCATTATGAAGTTCTACAACAAACCCCAAGCAGAAATAAAAGGTGTCTCTATGGATACAAACAATGGCTTTGCCTATTGGAAACTGACACGCAACCATAACCTTATGTCGTGCTAGCATGCTTGCTTGCTGACTATCTTGCATTTCTCCTGTTCTATAAAAAGTCGTTTCTACACTAAACATGTCAAATGTAGATGTCTACGACAGTAGGCATGTTAGTAGTGGAGTTTTCTTACTGTAAGTTTTCCCCAAAGCCTGAAAGAGAAGGTCCCTTTTCACGCTGACAGTCGGCATGATGTCCACCTCAAATCGAATAATCCGTGTGGAAAAGGACCTCCGTTAGCCGGTTGTAGGTGTCCACAGTGAACGCCTGATTATTTTAGCTTCAACGTTTTAACTTTTATCTCCACTCCCCCTCCGTTTCCAGATTTTACGTTTTTTCTGTAATGTGAATGTTCAGTAGTTTGTACAAAATCTAAAAAGGAAACTTTTTCAAAACTTTTCTCCAAGATTGAAATGATGTCAAAATGGTTCTAAACATAATAGGCCTATATACGGTTCTAAATTGGCAAATATTTTAACTGGTAGGCCTAGGCTACCAATATATCAACATCTATCTACATGCTTAACAGAACTGTGGCGCACTGTGATTACTGTAAATAGCCAGAGTGGGGCGACAAGGCGTTACTGTAAGTTATTATCCGAATCAGAATTAGTTTTTATTGGCCAAGTATACTTAGGCTACATATACATGGAATTTGACTTCGGTAGGTGTTAAACTCTCTATACATTCAACAAATAGACATGTAGTAGTAACACCTAGACATGTAGTAGCAGGGCTGCCAACTTTTCAAAAAACCTTGGAGTGAGATTTGGTGGGGCCAACCAAAATTTTGCTGCATACATTTTTGTTTGGCTCATTCAGCATTATACCGTACAGTAAAAAAAACGTACATCAGTGGTTCTCAGGTGTAGGGACCAGGCATGGACGGATTATGTGCTATGTATTAAGGGCTCCCCACTAATTGTCGCATATGTGGAAGGGGGGTTTGGGGGTACTCCCCCAGAAATTTTTGAATTTGTTTAATGTGATTTCCTGTATTCTGGTGCATTTTGGGGATGGGCAATACTAAATTCAATCAGATTCATAGCCTACATCCTGATGTGTTGATATTGAGGCAATGATTCCATGCAAAGGCTTGGGCTTCAGGGCCCCCTGACACCTTGGGCCCCTGGGTCTGGGCCCGGAAGGCCCATGCAGTAATCCATCCCTGGGACCAGGGTCCCACATGAACATTGGTATCAAAGGGATCTAGCCTACTTGAGGCATTGTGAAAGTTGATGGGACATTTCAGCGGGGGGTATGGGGGTCCTCCCCCAGAATTTTTTTTTTGGACTAGATGCAATTTCCTCAATTCTGGTACATTTTAACAGGTTATTTACATACTTCTATATAACAAAATAAAGCCAGCCTACGAAATTAATAAAAAGTAAATCATGCATAATTTAAAAATAACTCAATAGGCTACTTGGCTACGCAATAAGGTTTCCATTACAGCACCGCGGACGTTCAATGAACGCATGAAAGCGGATGGTTTGTTTAAAATCCCGACACTCTTTCAACTACATGGAACGCAACAGTGATCATCAAATACCTTCCCAGATTTCAGTGCCCATCAGTCCCAACATTTAACAATATAATCAAACAGTCCAAAAGTAAATTAAATATCAAACTAAACCGAAAATGTCATGCTTTTGAAGGCCTACCAGTATGCCGCTCCAAGAAATGCATGTCTCAAAATAAAACTCGCATAAGAAATAAAGGGCTGTCTCGAATACAATCCTGCCCCTAAAGGCCTGTACTTTGTCTTAAGACCCCGGCCATAATTTGAGGATTTACAGTATCTAAGTAGACAAACTGGCTTCAGATATCCAACAGAGTGAATAGAGATCGTGCAGTCTTAGCTGTGGTTAGTAACGTGATGCTGTTAATGGGGAGTTTTACATAGCCTAGCGTAAACCTATAGGTTATTATTTATTTGGCGTACCTATAAGGCTTTTTACCTTATAAAAAGTGAGGGGGACGACTGATCTCTTCAACACTGCGGGGGATTTGGCGCTTGTCACTGTGTGTGTGACAGAAGCGGAATGGGAGAATGCGTGTAACAAAAAAAAAAAAGTTTATGAGCGATTTACGCGCAAATGGGAGAATCCAATGAAAATGACAATGAAGCACTAAACAGATGCTGAAAACAGCACTGGTATTTCACACGGCAAAAGTGTGTGTGTGTGTGTGGGGGGGGGGTCCAAACTAACAATTTTAAAAAGCTATTTTGCACTTCAGAATTATAACCATGCACACACAGGTGGAATAGTTATGGTGATATTGCAATAAGTTCACAACATATGCTACATTTCACAGTTCAGAAATGTTCAAAAATGTGTGTACATTTCAGCACTCCATGAAATTATGCAGAAGTGGTCACCTGTGTTATTCAGCTAGTTTATTTAAGATAATATATTGGTCATTGTAATGGCCATAGCCTACATGCTATTCCTTTTTCAGGATGTACCCATATCTGCATGATGTGAATGTTTGCATATGGCTTATGTCAGGCTTTATATCAATATTTGTGTCTCGTTATTTTCTTCATATTTTTGCATTAATGTCACAAGGAAGCATGCCAATATATATTCATTTATCTGTAATGGGATTGGCTGGAACCTGACAATATAAGAACCATGATAGTGGGATAATCTATGGCTGAGCAATTTACAAAAATGTATGTAGGCCTACTGACAAATAGTTTACATTAGAATACATTATAATTTCGCCCCAATGAGGCTATGTAGAAATGTGTTGCAATTTCAAAACCGGATTACTCAGGGACCACTTATTGCACAGAGGCATGCTTTATATCCTCGTATTCGGTAGGTTTGCTGTTTATTGTGAAATAGGGTTTTCCAGGGTTAGTGAAATATTAAACCGAGAGTAATGGGTAAATGCAAATATGATTAGCCTAAATTGCACGTCGGTTCAATGTTAATTCTCTCGCGAACCATTTATCACAGCAACTTGTCGCCAATATCATTGGAAAGCTTAGATTCCGCACGTTCACGTGATGTGTGATATCATGTATAGGTTTAGTTTAGTTGAACCTCATCTGCCAGGTATTTGACCTACCAGGTTGACACTTCAGCGTGAAAAATACTCAATAATACTCAAAGCATACCTGAAGCCGGGGAAATGCGGGGGGGATGCGCCTGGGATGGCTTCTGAAGTAGCATCGCAAATGAGAGAAAATTTAGAAAATTCCACAGACAGGGGGTGCTCTTGAACCCTCTCACCGTCTCTGAAAGCATAACCGTGGCTCAACAGGTAGCCTAGATCTATAGATAGGCTAAACTCATTTTTCAGGCATCTGACCGACCGGGTTGACACTTCAGCTAGCGTGAGAAATCGGGGGTGTGGCGTGTGAGCGTGTGAAACTAATCAAATGCGTGTGTCTCACGGCCAATGCGTGAGAGTTGGCACCTATGTAGTAGTAAAACATTCAATAGACTAGTAATTAAGAGGCACATACTGTACAATATAGACAACAATATATATATATATATATATATCTGGGTGATTCTCCAACTATGGTACTTTTTGGACCTGGACATTTGAAACATTGAAACATTTGTAATTAAAATATTACTGGCATAATTTGTTTCCCCAGTATGCCTAGATACCTACCCTGAAGTTGGCTGTGCTGATTTTTATGGAATAATATGTATTTTTTGACATTTTTCCAGACATTGCAAAAGCAATGGTCATTTCCACAACCGAACAAAAACAAGCCAACCTGTCTTTATCACTACCATGGAGACAGATGTGGAAAAGACGGTTGTGGAAATGACATTTTCCCACTTTCCCTCTAATATCTCATGTTTGACAAGCCTGTTAGTGTTAGTTTTAGAGTTAGCATTAAATAATCTCAAATTACACCTAATGAATATATATATATATATATATATATATATATATATTTAATATATATATAGGCACATATCAACGTATTAAAGGGACACCAGGCAACGTTTTCGTGTTAATTACTCATCTTCGTAAGTCGGTAAATGACTCATTACAGGGCGAATGAAGACTCTCTCGCCCGCCCCTACTGCCTGTAGGAAGAATATCCCGCTTGCAAGTTCAGTGTATCGTATCCGGCGACCGAAGCAGTTTCAGTTTCCATCCTGCATCCACAGCACAGAGGGAGGCTAACGAAACGCTAGCGATTGTTGCAAACGTGTGTATAATGGCAGAGCCGGCGAAGAAGCAGCGAAAACCCTTGACGGAAGATGCAAAGAAAAAAAAAAAGAGCTTCAGACCGAGCGAGGGGGAGTTTCGTAGAGAAAAAGCATCAGGCTTGCCTGGTGTCCCTTAAACATAATATACAAAATACAAATAAGGCATAGTATGAAGACAAGTACACATGGAGTGGATATAAAGTGCACAAGTAATAGTGCAAATGTATGCATGCAATGTGTGCAAGGTGCATATGTAATGTAATGTGAAGGATAAGTGGGTGAATGGCCAAAGAGGGGATGACCCATTTAACTGCAGTTCAGTACAGTGATGGCAGTTCAGTACAGCGATGGCAGTTCAGTACAGTGATGGCAGAGGGAAAGAAGCTGTTCTTGTGTCTGGTTGTTTCCGTGCGCAGGGATCTGTAGCGCCTGCCAGCGGGGAGGAGGTTAACCCTTATAAGGTGTTTGGGTCTGTGGGACCCGTTTTCAGTTTTTAGCTTAATAAAAATGATACAAATAATTATTTTTTTAAACTAAGATTCATTGGCCTTGGCTGATTTTCTATGAGGAACATGAATCAGAAAACATTTTCAATGAACCCCCCCTGCATACCCCCCCTTCACATTTATATTACACACAGGATGTTCGGGTCCACTGGACCCGGAACTAGTTAAAGAGGGTGCGTGCAGGGTGTGTGTGCAGGGTGTGTGGGGTCTTTGGTGATGTTCTCTGCCCACTTCCTGGTCCTACTAGAGTACAAGTCCTGGAGGGGGGGGGGGGGGGGGGGCAGAGGGGGCACCAATGATTTTTTCAGATGTCCGAATTATGCGTTGTAATCTGCTGAGCCTTTTTAATCTGCGTTTGCCCTGTTTTGTGGCGGCCCCAAACCAAACGGTGATGGATGTGCAGAGGATGGATTCAGTGGCAGCAGTGTAGAAGATGCCTGCAGCTCATGTGGCAGCAGTGTAGAAGATGCCAGCTCATGTAGTAGCAGTGTAGAAGATGCCTGCAGCTCATGTAGTAGCAGTGTAGAAGATGCCTGCAGCTCATGTGGTAGCAGTGTAGAAGATGCCAGCACTTGTGGTTATTCTTTTTATTTTGCGCCCTATCTGAAACATACCTTGTGTGTTGTCACAGTGCCCCACATGCAAGGGTTTATGTTGAAGCTTTCAAGCTATTCAACAGATTCAAATCTAACTTTTCAATTTTATTTCCGTTGGATAGGCAAAGATATAGGCCTAAGTACATTCTTTTTATTTGTATTGGATAGGCAAAGATATAGGCCTATGTACATTACAGTAATCTTATTTTCGTTGGATATAAGATATAGGCCTAAGTACATTAATCTTATTTTCGTTGGACATAAGATATAGGCCTAAGTACATTCATTAGCGCATTGGCCAGCACAGTGCAGTTCAGTGTAAAAACTCCTCTTGCTGGAGTCGGAATAGTTGAGCTCGACTTTAAACGCCAACACCCTTGGAGCTGTGATTACAGTTTTTCTCAAATCATCATTAACATTTGCACAACAGTACATTTCTCAAAATAATTGATGCAAACTGCACCACATAGTGGATTACATGCAAAAGTGTGTTTCTTGCTTAAAATGCTCAGTTTATGTCTCAAAAGCAAGTATTTATACCAATGAAATTGTCAGTGCAATCAAAATGTCAAGTCCTTACGCCATTGTTTATGTCAAGATAGTCAAACTGCTTTGTCATGTTGTCAATGCGCAAGGCAGCACTATTTTCTTTGTGGCATAGCTATTTCAAAACTATAAAGTTGGAGATTATCGTGTGTGGAGGGAGGTGATTGCAACATAGGCGTAGCCACGGACGGGCCTGGACGGGCCTAGGCCCGCCTACCTGCAGTCTTGCTCGTCCGTCCGGGCTTTCCATCGTTTACGTTCACCATCTATCCACCTAATCCACCTAATCTAATCCACCCGGCGGTGTCGTGTAAACGGCCTTTAAAAAGGCATGCAAGTCAGCACTCCGCTGAGAGCTCAAGAATCAGTCAAATCGCGAACCGAGGAGGTCTCTCTCTCTCTTTCTCTCTCTCTAATCGCGAACCGAGGAGGTCTCTCTCTATCTCTCTCCAACAAAGTTTTCATTTTTGCAATAGGCTTGCCTATATGGCCAATCTGTTTCAATTTGATGTGATGACCCACCGAAGCTACAGGCGTATATCTGTGATCGAAAGCGTTCAATAAATTACACTTTTTCATGTCATAAAAGTTACATGCCTATGCAGTGTTCGAATTACCCCGTCGTTTCCGGGGGGGCCCACTTTGGGTGAAATCTATGACATTATGAAATTCAGCCTAATAACAAAGGCTACTGTCGATTCAACATCCAATAGATTATAATAAGCAGGCTAGCCAGTTTATTAAAATGAAATATATGACATTATGAAATTCAGCCTAATAACAAAGGCTATTGCCAAAAATGAATTTGAGCAGAGCTAATTGTCAAATATTTTACGTGCACAACTGAACGTCGCACAACTGAAAAAACTGAAAGTTAACACAAAACAGCTGTCTTTATCACATCTCGGCTACTGGAGATAGTCCCAAAGTGGCCCATTGGTAGGCATTTTTTCCCGTTTTCCACGCAGTTGATGGACGATGCCCAGCCTTGAGCCATGATTTCACGAATGGCTAGGGTTGAACTGGACCAGGGGAGACGCATTGATGCTCAGAAAAAGAAGCGCATTTAAGCTGCGCTGCCTTAAACGATTTCTGGCTTTGTCATCAATGTCATTAAGCGCAGAGAATCCTCTCTCGCATTCTGCCGATGTAGGCTAGGTAAAAACGTGTTGCCTGCGATGACGAGTTTCTTCAGGCAGGACCCTTCCCTTGCCCCTTGCATTTTAAAGTCCCGATAGCCTACTCCTCGACATAGCCTACATTCCTTTTAACTTTTTCCACTGCTGCTAATTGCTCAATCGCTAACAACGCTCTAGCAAAATTAACTAGATGTACCGCAGAGCGGTACAAAATATGACCGCCGCCCAGTCCAGCACATTTTTTCCACAAAAATAAATCACGCTGAAAGGCCTATATGATTCTAACTGTCTCACTAAATTGCATTATCCACACTCAATTCTCACTGATATCTGCTAGACAACAAGTACCAAAACATGATTAGTTCATAGATTTCACATGTAAAATTAATTTTATACAACCCCACCTCCATCTTGCCTGTTCATAATTCTGAGAAATTCTTGAATTGTGTGCATGTACATGTTTATGTTATGCGTGTGTGTGTGTGTGTGTGTGTGTGTGTGTGTGTGTGTGTGTGTGTGTGCGTGCTTGTGCGTATGTGCCTGTGCATGCAAGCGTACATATGTCTACTGTGTGAGTATGTGTCATACGTATGATTACTGTGAATGTATGTGTGTGTGTGTGTGTGTGTGTATCTGTTTGTGCACATGTGTGCACATGAAATGGGTTAACATGACCCCTGGAGGCAAACATACGGAAAAAAATGGTCATCCTAGGCCCTACAGTTCTCAAGATATTCACAGAGAACTGTGTCTGCCCTACCCTTCTTTCGGGGGGTCCAGTCCAGCGGGGGGGGCTACAGATCAAAACGAAAAACGATGGTTCCATGCTATCCATGTGGGGTTACATGCCCACCAAGTTTCGTGTACCCCGGTCTTTCAGTGTCCCGGGAATCATTGACAGAAATTTGGGCATGCGAAAAATAAAAAAAATAAAATAAATCTGACTAAACCTATATGACGCTTCGCTGCGCGGCGGTCATAATAACAACTCGATTCAGAGGAGGGTGAGATCGGACAGGACAGGGGGCTATTATGCAGAGCAGTGCCCCTGCATTCTGGGGGTGAAATACACATTGCAACCAACGGGGAAAATAGATTATCATAGTTAGGGGTTGGCAACTTGACAATGAATGAGTGGGCCCCCTCTGACAGTGATTTGGAGCAGAACTAGTAGTGCCCTGGCCAGAACTAAGGGGGCTGGGCACTACCGGGCCCTATGGTAATTCGAACACTGTGCCTATGATAACTCAATTAACGCGCTGAAGCTGCATGCATTGTTTTGCGCCGTTTAAAATGCTTCTGCGTAATTGTCAGCTGTGTGATGAAATGCGTTCATATTCCACTTTTTATGTCTTAAACGTAGCATGCCTAGGAAAAGTCTTTGCAGTAGGATTGTCCAATGGTCAATCTGATGCTTCAATTTGTGTTTTATGTGACACGCTGATGCTGGGTTCATGCAGTTTTGCGCAAGAAAATGTTTAGCCGACTACGTCATTTGTCAGCTATGATGAAATTCGTTCAATAAGTTCCACTTTTCATGTTATGAATGTACCATGCCTATAATGCCTATGTACCATGCCTAAGGCTTTGCACTTGTCCAATATGGTCAATCTGTG
>NW_027468598.1:37275760-37278260 GCF_046254945.1 Alosa pseudoharengus | reverse complement strand
GTTTGTTTGTGTGTTTGTATGTGTGTGTTTGTTTGTTTGTTTGTGTGTTTGTGTGTTTGTGTGTTTGTATGTGTTTGTTTGTTTGTGTGTTTGTTTGTTTGTGTGTTTGTATGTGTGTGTTTGTATGTGTGTGTTTGTTTGTTTGTTTGTGTGTTTGTTTGTTGTTGTCATTGTTTGGATGGTTGTATAACCTAACTAGTGAGCAGTGCAGTGAGATACTCTATCCATTTCTCCCTCTCTCCCCCTCCTTCCCTCCCTCCCTCTACCTTTCTCCCTCTATCCTTCTCCTTCCCTCCCTCTCTCTCTCTCTACCTCTATCTCTTTCTCCCTCTCTCTCCCTCTTCCTCTCCCTCTCTCTCTACCTCTATCCTTTAATCTCTCTCTCCCTCTCCTTCCCTCCCTCTCTCTACCTCTATCCCTTTCTCCCTCTCTCCCCCTCCAACCCTCACTCACTTGTTCCTCTGTGGCGCTGGGGGTTTAGGATGAGCGCTGAGGGGTCAGAGGTCAGAGGTCATGGGGCCTGCTGCTCTAGAATGGTTCACAGCTGTAAACAGAACGTGAGAACGCCTAGTGTGGTTTAGCCCATAACTCTCTCTCACACACACACACACACACACATGCACACACTCACACACACACACACACACACACACACACACACACACACACACACACACACACACATAGTCACAGTGAATACAGAGCACACCATGTCAACTCAGAATTACTCATTTCTTTCTCTTCCATTTTTCTGCATGTTTCAGTGTGTGTAAGAGAATGTGTTTGTGTGTGTGTGTGTGTGTGTGTAGGAGATCATGGACCCTATCTATAATGTTATGTTTCTGTGTGTGTGTGTGTGTGTGTGTGTAGGAGATCATGGACCGTATCTATAAGAATGTGATGTTTCTCTCTGTGTGTGTGCATGCGTGCGTGCGTGTGTGTGTGTGTGTAGGAGATCATGGACCGTATCTATAAGAATGTGATGTTGCGTGTGGAGGAGATGGGGGCGGTGCAGAGGACTCTGTTCACTCTGGCCTACAACTACAAACTGGAGCAGCTCGCCAAAGGATACAGCACCCCCCTCTGTGACAAGTATGACACACACACTCACACACACACATGCATACACACACTCACACACACACATGCATACACACACACACATGCACACACTCCACACACGCACACACATAAACACACACACACACACTCATATTCTGAACCTAGAGGTTCAACAGCTTCTCCCCTGTGTGTGTGTGTGTGTGTGTGTGTGTGTGGGTGCATGCGTGCGTGCGTGCATGTGTGTGTGCAGGTTTGTGTTTGGGAAGGTGCGTGCGTTGCTAGGCGGCCGGACGAGGGTGCTGTTGTCGGGCGGGGCTCCGTTGTCTGCGGCAACGCAGCGCTTCATGAACGTCTGTCTCTGCTGCCCAGTAGGCCAGGGCTACGGCCTCACAGAGACCTGTGGAGCAGGAACCATCAGCCAGCGTGAGCACACACACACACACACACACACACACACACACACACACACACACACACCTGTGGAGCAGGAACCATCAGCCAGCGTGAGCATACACATACACACACACACACGCACGCATGCGCGCACACACACGCACACGCACACACACACACATGCACACACACGCACACACACGCTCACGCACACGCACACGCACACGCACACGCACACACACACGCACACGCACACGCACACACAAGCACACACACACACACACACACACACACACACACGCTCGCACGCACACGCACACACACACACGCACACGCACACGCACACGCACACGCACACGCACACGCACACACACACACACATATACTCACACGCACACATACATACACACACACCCACACACACATCATACAGTACACCTATATTTACTTATCTTTTCCTGTGTGTGTGTTTGCGTGTGTGTGTGTGTGTGTGTGTGTGTGTGTGTGTTTGTGTTTGTGTGTTTCTTGCAGTGTGGGACTACAGCACAGGGCGTGTGGGAGCACCTCTTGTCTGCTGTGAGATTCGCTTGAAGGACTGGGTAGAAGGTGAGTTAGACACACACACACATACATACACACACAAACACACACACACACACAGAAATGCAGTCTCACAAACATGATCTATACATATTGAGGTGTGTGTGCTCCTAAGGTGGTTACCGCTGCATGGATAAGCCTCGTCCTCGGGGTGAGGTTCTGATTGGTGGGCCAAACGTAACCATGGGTTACTACAAGAACGAAGCCAAGAACCACGAGGACTTCTTCACGGACGAGTCGGGCCAGCGCTGGTTCTGCACGGGGGACATCGGGGAGATCCACGCTGACGGATGCCTCCAGATCATCGGTACACAACCATGAAGGGGGCAGAACCATGAAGGGTGGAGAACCATGGAGAACATGGAGGGTGGAGAACCATGGAGGGTGTAGAACCATGGAGGGGGGGGAGAACCATGGAGAGGGGAGAACCATGGATGGAGGGGGG
>NW_027468598.1:37248306-37250806 GCF_046254945.1 Alosa pseudoharengus | reverse complement strand
GTCTGTGTGTGTGTGTGTGTGTGTGTGTGTGTCTGTGTGTGTACATATGTGTGTGTGTGTGTGTGTGTATGTACACGTATGTGTGTGTGTGTGTGTGTGTGTGTGTGTGTGTGTGTATTTACACGTATGTGTGTGTGTTTGTGTGTATGTACACGTATGTGTGTGTCTGTGTGTGTGTGTGTGTGTGTACATATGTGTGTGTGTGTGTGTGTGTATATACACGTATGTGTGTGTGTTTGTGTGTATGTACACGTATGTGTGTGTCTGTGTGTGTGTGTGTGTGTGTGTGTGTACATATGTGTGTGTGTGTGTGTGTGTATGTACACGTATGTGTGTGTGTTTGTGTGTATGTACACGTATGTGTGTGTCTGTGTGTGTGTGTATGTACACGTATGTGTGTGTGTGTATGTACTGTACACATATGTGTGTGTGTGTGTGCGTACACATATGTGTGTGTCTACTCTAAACGTTGTATCTCTCTCTCCTAGGGTGACATCATGCTGTCTTTATCCAATCGGCAGCCAACTGGGCTCCCCCTCTCCCTCCTCCTGGTTGCCGTGGCAACGGTGGGGGCCGGAAGAGTGTGGGGGGGGGGGCCTGCAGGGGCTCAAACGGAGGACCGAGCCCCCCCCCCCAGCACTGAGATGCTGAGGGCACTCCACTACATCCAGAGCCTCAGCCAGCAGGCAGCACCCGTCGCCCCGGGCAACCGCCAGCCACGCCCCAGGGAAGGGGAGGGGCCAGTGGAGGAAGGGGCGGAGCAACAGTGGCTGCAGGCGGTGCTGGAGACCCTGCAGGAGAAGCAAGGGCAGGGGGGCGGGGCAGACACCCCACAGACACACCCCCAGTCCCTAAGCCCCGCCCTGACTGGCCGGAGGAGACACAGGAAGTACCCCCTGGAGCAAGAGCGGGGCGGATGGGGCAACAGCCTGAAACGGACCAATGAGAACGCACAGGACGAGCAGTACACGCCCCAGAAACTGGCCACCCTCCAATCAGTGTTTGAGGAGCTACAGAAAATCTCCTCCTCCAAGAGCAGGAGCGAGAACAAACGCCAGGGCCCCAGCGATTACCAGGAGGAGGAGGAGGAAGAGGAGGAGGGAGGTGATAGAGATGAGGATGAGGAGGAGGAGGACGATGCTGAGAGGATGAGGAAGATGACCTTGGAGGACTGGGACCCCCTGCAGGCCCAGATGGACGATGAGGAGGACGAGGAGGCGGACAGAGGGGCACTCAGCCATGAGGAGGAAGACGAGTATGACGACCTGCTCGTCAAGAGGGCCAGCCAATCAGACATAGTTGGCAGGCAGGGGGCGGGCCAGCCCGATGACCTCAGCAGCCTGGTGGACTTCTACGTGCTGAGTGTCCTGGAGAAGACGGAGCAGCAGGAGGCGGTGAGGAGAGCCACTGAGCGGGAGGAGGAGGAGGAGCAGGAGGAGGAGCAGGAGGAGGAGCAGCAGGAGGAGCAGCAGGAGGAGGAGGAGAGAGGAGTGTCCAGTCTGTCTCTGCTGGAGCTGGTGCGGCTCTCTGAGCAGCTGGATCTCTCTCCTGACCAGCTGCTCAACCTGCTGAGGTCCACCAGCAACCCACTGCCCCAGCAGGCACCTCCACGGACGCCCGCCAGGACCCCCACACACCTGCAGGCACCTCCACGGACGCCCGCCAGGACCCCCACACACCTGCAGGCACCTCCACGGACGCCCGCCCGGACCCCCACACACCTGCAGGCACCTCCACGGACACCCGCCAGGACCCCCACACACCTGCAGGCACCTCCACGGACGCCCGCGAGGACCCCCACACACCTGCAGGCATTTCCACAGACGCCCTACGAGCTGAAGCTGCACGCAGCTAATGCCCCTGCAGCCAGCACACACACACGAGGACACACACACACACACACACACACACCCGCAGGCACACACCCGGGCCTGCTGAGCAGCCCCCACGCGCGGCCACTAGAGGCACCAGAGGACGTCCTGGCCACAGCCCAGATCCTGCGTCTACTCGGCCTGCCCGACCCCGTCCCCCACCAGCCGCCCAAACCTGCCCCTGCGCCCCGTGGCCAGCCACTGGACCTGCTGTTCTCAGAGAGGAGCGTGGACGACCCCGAGAGCGACCCCGAGGACGAGAGCGAGGCCGAGAACGAGGACGAGGACGCCAGCCCCCTGGAGAGGTTGCTGCTGGAGCAGGGGCCAGAGGGCCAGGGTCTCCCAGCCCGGAGCGCAGGGGCCGGTGACGAGGCCGGTGCGGCCGAGCGCAGGCTGGAGCTCCGAGCCCTGACCCATGTGCTGGAGGACTTCCTGGACCAGCCCGGCGCCATGGAGACGCGGCAGAGCCAGCCCGAGGACACAGCCGACGCCGAACCCGACGACACGTTGCAAAGCATTCTGGGACTGCTGAGGCCAGAGCAGAAGGACAGTTCAGAGACAGGTCGCCTCAGCTAAAGGCCAGCAAGACTGGACATGTGAATAATATTACACACACACACACACACACA
>NW_027468598.1:37240806-37243306 GCF_046254945.1 Alosa pseudoharengus | reverse complement strand
TGTGTGTGTGTGTGTGTTGCAGGCGGTATGATCCACATGGTGTGTCGGAACAAGGATAAAGCTGAGGAGGCCCGTGCTGAGATTGTCAAGGAGACGGGAAACAAGGTCAGTCTGGTTTGCTGTGTGTGTGTGTGTGTGTGTGTGTGTGTGTGTGTGTGTGTGTGTGTGTGTGTGTGTGTATGTATGTGTGTTTGTGTGTGTGTGTGTGTGTTTGGTGTGTGTGTGTCTGTGTGTGTGTGTGTGTATGTGTATGTGTGTGTCAAAACCAATGCAAAGTGTGTGTGTGTGTGTGTGTGTGTTTGTGTCAGAACCAATGCAAAATACCTGCCTGTTATATATTTATTGTGGAGTCTTATTTTGTGTGTGTGTGTGTGTTCATGTAGGAAATCTATGTCCACATTCTTGATCTGTCAGAGACCAGGAAGGTATGGGAATTTGCTGAGAACTTCAAGAAGAAGTACAAGACCCTCAATGTGCTGGTAGGAACACACACACACACACACACACACACACATACACACACACACACACACACACACACACACACACACACACACACACACACACACACACACACACACACACACACACACACACACACACACACACACACACACACACTACACCTACAGGTATACCCATTCAGAGATATGCACAGGTAGTGCTACACTCACCTTCAACCTTCCACTCAAATTAGATTGATTGATTAATTGACTGATTGATTGACTGATTGATTGACTGGTTGACTGGTTGATTGACTGATTGACTGGTTGATTGATTGATGGCAGATCAATAACGCGGGATGCATGATGACTAAGAGGGAGGTCACTGCCGACGGTTTGGAGAAGAGTTTCGCCAGTAACTCTCTGGGTGAGTTTCAGCTCCGTCGTCTTTCATGTGATGAGCTGGACATGGGTCACCGTCGTCAGTCCAGCACACTTGCTGTGTGTGTTTGTCAAGCAGAGGTCAAATAGAGGTCAAATAGGGGTCAAATCTACCTGAGCCTTTTCTTCTGTGGCTAGACCTCTTACATTCTTATTCTCTATTGTTCGTCTCTCTCTCTCTCTCTCTCTATCTCTCTTCTCTCTATATCCATCTCTCTCTCTCTATCTCTCTCTCTTCTCTCTCTCCATCTGTCTCTCGCTCTCAGCTATCTACATCCTCACCAAGAGTCTCATTCCTCTGCTGGAGAAGAGTCCTGACCCCAGAGTGGTAAGAGCATCATGGGTAAACATGAGCATCATGGGTAAAAAGAGCATCATGGGTAAATGGGTAAAGATAAGCATCATGGATAAAGAGGAGCATCATGGGTAAAGATGTGCATCATGGGTAAAAAGAGCATCATGGGTAAATGGGTTAAGATGAGCATCATGGGTAAAGAGGAGCATCATAGGTAAAGATGGACATCATGGGTAAAGATGGGTAAAGATGAGCATCATGGGTAAAGATGAGCATCATGGGTAAAGATGGACATCAAGGGTAAAGATGAGCATCATGGGTAAAGATTAGCATCATGGGTAAAGATGAGCATCATGGGTAAATGGGTACAGATGAGCATATTGGGCACTAGACTCAGTCGACTTGATGCAGATCTGACTTGATGTGATGCATGCTGGGTAGAACGCAATGCGTACTGGTTAGAAATACTGTTCGACTTCCTCCAGCCGGACAGGGACTTACCATGGTGTCACCATGTCACATGACCTTAAAATATTGCGGGAGTCTGCGCCTTCATCCAGTTCTTGCAGTTGTCTTTCCACGGACTGCATCAGCTGAAACCCGCCCTCATGACATGATCAAAGCCGTGATAGGGCATTTCTGCAACAATGGTAGGCTAGCCTACTGAAAACTTTTTGATATTCTGTTATTTCATGTTGTTGGTTAAATAGATAGACACACATATACAACTTTGACATATGAAGTCAGCTGCAGTTCATCTCAAATGAGTCTATTAACATTAACACATTAATCATGGGTGAAAATAGCATTATGGATAGAGCATTATGGGTAGAGCTGAGATCAGGGGTGAAAATAGTATTTTGGATAGAGCATCATGGGTAAAAATAGTATTTTGGATAGAGCATTAGGGGTGAAAATAGTATTTTGGATAGAGCATTAGGGGTGAAAATAGTATTTTGGATAGAGCATCATGGGTAAAAATAGTATTTTGGATAGAGCATCATGGGTAAAAATAGAGCATTAGGGTACAGATTGGACTTGATGTAGCCGCCTGCTGCCGTCTTAAGCTGACTGCATAACGTGATTATTACTGAGATTCTGATACGTTTTCAACCCGGTATTGTGCATACGGTTGAAAATCTCAGAAATAATCACGTTATGCAGTCAGATTAAGACGGTTGCAGGCGGCTACATCAAGTCGAATCCCCCTATTATGTCTGCAGTGGAGAGCATCATGGGTAAAAATATTTTTATGGATAGAGCATTATGTTTGCAGTGGACAGCATCATGGGTAAAAATAGCTTTATAGATAGAGCATTAT
>NW_027468598.1:37210806-37215806 GCF_046254945.1 Alosa pseudoharengus | reverse complement strand
GCGGGGGGGCTACAGATCAAAACGAAAAACGACGGTTCCATGCTATCCATGTGGGGTTACATGCCCACCAA
The DNA here is from genome assembly GCF_046254945.1 of Alosa pseudoharengus. Taxonomy (NCBI): domain Eukaryota; kingdom Metazoa; phylum Chordata; class Actinopteri; order Clupeiformes; family Clupeidae; genus Alosa; species Alosa pseudoharengus. The sequence goes on along the minus strand of NW_027468598.1, from coordinate 37,215,735 downwards.
GTTTTGTGTACCCCGGTCTTTCAGTGTCCCGGGAATCCTTGTTGGTGTACGTCACTAAATGTACACATAAATTATTTTATTGTAAGGCCCCCCATGAACGAAAGTACACAAAACTTGGCATGCATTCGGAGGGTGTCATAATGATCCTACACTTTTAATTTCGTGCAGTTTTGACCTTGTCAGCCAGAGATATTGTGATGAAAACACCTAATTTTTTGCTTTTAATTTTTAACTAGGTGGCGCTATACATGAAATAAGTGGTAATGGGATGGGTTGACATGCCCCCTTAAGACCAACATACATAAAAAAGGTGGACCTCCTAGGCCCTACGGTTCTCGAGATATTCACAGAAAACTGTCTCCGGCCACCTACAGGCCAGTTGGTGTTGGAGTAACATAAATTAATTTATTGTGTGGCCCCCCATGAACGGAATTCCACAAAACTTGGCGTGCATACAGAGGGTGTCATAATGATCCTACATCTCCAATTTCGTGCAGTTTTGACTATGTTAGGTCACAGATACCTGCGATTACAACACCTCATTTTTACTTTTTTGTGTTTAACTAGGTGGCGCTATACATGAAATGAGTGGTTATGGAATGGGTTGACATGGCCCCTTGAGATCAACATACAAAAAAAAATGGTCCTCCTAAACCCTACGGTTCTCGAGATATTCACAGAAAACTGTGTCTGCCCTACCCTCCTTTCGGGGGGTCCAGTCCAGCGGGGGGGCTACAGATCAAAACGAAAAACGATGGTTCCATGCTATCCATGTGGGGTTACATGCCCACCAAGTTTCGTGTACCCCGGTCTTTCAGTGTCCCGGGAATCCTTGACGGAAATTTGGGCATGCGCGGCGGTCATAATAAGATGATTCATCAGAAAAAGGAATGTTAATCGGCATGTTCTGAATAAACCAGTGATGAGCACCTGAAGTAGTGTCTGCGTCATGACGTCTCAACGGAATATGAGCTTAATCAGTTTATGGCAGCTGGAATATTACGGAATATGAGATTAATCGGTTTATGATCTTAATCGGTTTATGGCAGCTGGAATAATGCACTTACCTGACTCACACACAATTGGAATATTGTCCTTATTCCAAATTAAACCAGAATATTGTATAAGTATAAGTATTAGTATAAGTATAAGTACATATACTCTTTTGATCCCGTGAGGGAAATTTGGTCTCTGCATTTATCCCAATCCGTAAATTAGTGAAACACACTCAGCACACAGTGAACACACAGTGAGGTGAAGCACACACTAATCCCGGCGCAGTGAGCTGCCTGCTACAACAGCGGCGCTCGGGGAGCAGTGAGGGGTTAGGTGCCTTGCTCAAGGGCACTTCAGCCGTGCCTACTGGTTGGGGTTCGAACCAGCAACCCTCCGGTTACAAGTCCGAAGCGCTAACCAGTAGGCCACGGCTGCCCCAAATGCAGAAATACACTCACCGACATATCCACTCATATAAACACACACTGCACCACACACACACAAACACATACACACAGAAACACACACCGGCATATCCACTCATGTAAACACACCCTGCTCCACACACACACAGAAACACACATTGATCCATTCACACAGAAACACACTCCCAAATTGACCCATGCATAAGTCTGGTCCATTTACAAACTACTTTCCTCCTCTGTAACTGACTACGTTTCCCAGAGTTCTGTGTGGCAGGTGGAGCGGCTGCTTCCTGTGTTACCTGGATAGGTCTTGACGTGATTCATCTTGTTGAAGTCTTCCGAGATGAGGAACTCCTGCAGACAGACAGAAGAGCTCGGCTCAACACCACTTCTGCCCCAGGAGCGCACAGCACAGTTTCACTTCACTCTATGGCAAATACAGAAACTGTGCTCTACGCTCAAGCAAATATGGAGTTAGCTTCAAAACGGATACTTAGAAAATGAACCAAATGAAACCAATGAAAATGATATGTGCACATGCACACACACATATTCCATCTCTCCCTCCCTCTATCTCTCACACACACACATATTCCATCTCTCCCTCTCTCACACAATCAGAAATCAGACCCAATCCGCAACACACATTTTTTTTTTCCATTAATAGTTTACATGCAAGCACTTTATTTTGTTACTGATAGACAGAACTGACTGTACAGTATACTGAATGGTTTGCAAACTTTTTTTACTTACAATTTATGCACATTATTGTGTCCTCTGTAATTTTAGAAAAACTGACACTATAGACTTAAAAAAAGAGTTCATGTGCTCTAGCGGCAACACTATTTACTATGAATATGAATTCAGACACAACAGGAATTTGTTACTGTTCAAGAAAGATGGACAAATGTGCCGATTGACCGATGTGCCGATATTTTCCCCAAACTGTTGATATATCAATATGGATATTTTCCCCAAACTGTTGATATTTCAATATAGATATTTTCCCCAAACTGGCACACAATTTGGGAAACATGGCCTTGAAACACAGAAGTGACATCTCTACTGTCCCTCACACCCAAACACACACACACAGATCTGCTCACTGCCTGTCACACACACTCACCACAATGGCGCCGTTGTCCTGACCAATAAAGATGCGTCTACTATCATGGTGGTATGACACACAGGAACATGGAGCTGAGAGAGAGAGAGAGAGAGAGAGAGAGAGAGAGAGAGAGAGAGAGAGAGAGAGAGAGAGAGAGAGAGAGAGAGAGAGAGAGAGAGAGAGAGAGAAAAAGAGTGGTTTTGTAAGGAATCCAATGGCATGCAGTGTGTGTGTGTGTGTGTGGCTGTCCAGCTGCTCTAGCTGAAAGTCATCATCAACCTTACTGCCACTCAGTTACACTCATCTCAAAAGCAAAAGGAGAACGCAGTGTGTGCATGAGGTCTGAGGAGTGGGGAGAGAAGAGGTAGTAACTGAGGAGTGGGGAGAGAAGAGGTAGTAACTGAGGAGTGGGGAGAGAAGAGGTAGTAACTGAGGAGTGGGGAGAGAAGAGGTAGTAACTGCTTTAAATGAACAACTCAGCACTGTGAGGAGCCTGGGGACTCTCTCCTGTCCAGTGCTCTGTGTGTGTGTGTGTGTAAATGAATAACTCAGCACTAAGTGTGTAGCACTCACAGGACACTGTGTGGTAGATGCTGGGGCAGTACTGTGTGTGTATGTGTGTATGTGTGTGTGTGTGGCACTCACAGGACACTGTGTGGTAGATGCTGGGCCAGTATTGTGTGTGTGTGTGTGTGTGTGTGTGTGTGTGTGTGTGTGTGGTGCGCACGGCACTCACAGGACACTGTGTGGTAGATGCTGGGCCAGTATTGTGTGTGTGTGTGTGTGTGTGTGTGTGGTGCGCACGGCACTCACAGGACACTGTGTGGTAGATGCTGGGCCAGTACTGTCCGCTGTCCCTCTTCAGCCAAACTCGAATCGTCCTGAAAGCAGACAGGAACATTTGGCTTCATTCCCAAAAGCAAAAGTGGACCGTGACAATGTCTCCTTCGGCGTCCAATCCCTTCTTCCAAAGCCTCCGTAACAGACTATTGTAGCCAAGCATCCTTCACTACATAACAAAGTGACCAAGCTGCTACGTGACCTACTTGAGGAGGTTTCTCTGTGATGTTAGCTAGCTGCAAGTTAAACACTGACAGCTAACGTTAAGCCCGACACTAAACTATGCTGCATGCTATCCAGATTTATAGAACGCGCAACGCACACAACCAAATGTTGTTCTAAAGTTCACTCTAACGTTAGAAACTTTTAGGTTTAAACATTAGTAGATTCACTTCTTACAGTAACAAATTAATCTAGTTAGCCGTGGGTAGGAGCGCTCCCCTTTTCGTAGCCTATTCACCCATCATAGCGATGTATTAACGCTAGCTAACCAACTAGATAACGTTAGCTCGTAGTAATTCCACCCAAACAACAATTGGTTTGTCTACCACCAACCCAACGATAAAACATTTCCACCACCACCATTGTATTATAACATTTCAGAAGTTTTAACAGTTACCGTTTGCTGGCGACCAGCAAAACTCACATCAATAGCAGCTTTGAGGTAATGCCAACATTAGAGACAATATTCCTTCTCGTGAATAATGTCGTCGGGGTAGTAGCTAACGTTAGCTACCTGATTAAGGATACCTTCCTACTAGAACTAGCCTACTATTTGCTTCAGTAAGAAGTAGATCAAGTTCGTGTCTGTTTTATCAATGAAGATGGCAAGTAACCTCAAAAGATACAGTTGCTAGCTAGCGTTTAAGGTTAGCATATGCCCTCATCCAGCAGGCACCAACCAACTGACCTGTCCTCGCCGACAGTGATAACTCCATCCTCTTTGGGAATCAGTACTGCAGCGTTAACGGTATCCTGATGGCCTTCGATCTTGTTCAACAGAACCGGTCTCGAACTCTGAGGCCTGGAATGAATCTCGGCCGCCATGGTTGTTTTCTTATCTGCTGTAATTTCTCCCTTTTCCTCCTCCACTCAACCAGACGAAATCAGCTGACCACCAAGGAAGTTCATCACAACATTGGAATTCTTTACCGTAATGGACGATATAAACTCGCCTAGCTAAATATAGCCTACACTGCGTTTAACGTTGTAATTACACCAAGACAAAGGTGTTTATCTTGACGGAGGATAATTTCAACTTTTGAAATTATCAACTCAATTTACAACACATTAAAATCAGGAGACAACAAGCTCAGTCCAAAATGAAAAAGCCTACTTTATTAAATATCACACACTGTGTACAATCCGGCTAGTGTGTAGTCATCTTGAACATGTCAGGCAAATCTAACAATGTTATATTAAAGGCCTTTTCGTCAAAGTGTATAAAATGATAGATAAACACAGACAGGACAGAATATAAAACTTAAGGTATTAAAAACAATAAAACAAACACTACAGTTAGTTACACAAGCAAAAGATCCCTCTCCTCGAGTTGGGTGT
>NW_027468598.1:37196500-37200606 GCF_046254945.1 Alosa pseudoharengus | reverse complement strand
CCACAGTTTGGACTACCGCATCATCTCCGTGGGAGCGCGTAGTCGGGTCGCTGTTGACGTGGGACGCGACTGAGTGCGGTCTCTGGCCGTGGGCCCGCATTGTGTGAGCGTGACTCGGTGTTCGCAGTGTAAGTGCTACAGCGGACGTTTCCTATTACAAACCGAGCAGTGCATGACTTCAACCAACAGAGTCAAGTCAGCTAGACTCCACACACACACACACACACACCCTGGACCCGGAACAGCTGTTGTTGACCAATAGGGTCTTAAAACTAACACTGCCATGAATAGCACCTCAAGTCAAATTCATCTGATAAAAATGTTGATTGTTCTCGACTTTTCACCATCATACTACACGCGCAGTTATATATAACGACTAAAAACCTGCAACTGGCTGGTGGTGCCACAAATCTGAACTGAGGACCGTATTCGGTGCCACCCAAACTTTTGTTAGTGATTCAACATTTCCTGAAAGACACACATCTTGCTCTGTTCCACGATGCACGACCCGTGCGCTAACAACACCTGAGCCTCGAGCACGAGATCGTCTGGCGTTTTCCGTGAAGAATCAGGTGCATTTCCTTGGCTGGGAAGAATCTCAGGAAAGTTCCAGTGTATTCTGCAGAAAGTTCTTACCTTCGGTTAAAATGTGGCTGCGACCAGCTCGTACGTGCGCCGAATGTTTTGTACCTCTCGCGAGGAGTCGGAAAGTTACCCGTCTGTCTTTATTCTGAGCGCTCGTGCCCCTCCGGTGCTTTAACGGGCTACCGCCCCCACGGTTATTTTTGTCGCGTTCACCTCGTGCTGCTTCCGCGGCCAGTGGCGCTCCGCCCCTCAGCCAAAGTTTGGGCAAGTTGGCGAGCTCATGCAAGTCGGTCCAGGGACACGCGCAGACCAGTGGGCGGCCGCGAAGGTCAGCCCTAGGGCGCGTGTGTGATATTCCTCTCCTTTGTCTGGCCTAAATGACTATTTGCCTTTCCCGAATTCTCTCTGTTGTCATCACTACGTCATCCTGTGCCACGGAAAATCGGCGAGTCTTTGAGGCGCTTTCAAACCTCTGGAGTTACAATTACAACCTTAATTTAGCACGTTGTCTCACATATTCCTGTTTTCCACGTTACCTACACAGACCAGCCCTGAATTGTGTGTAAGATTGTATGTTTGTGTGTGTGAGAGACTATTGCATATTGAATGTCTGCACAGTGAAAGGGGGTGAATACAGACTACAGTGTGTGTGTGTGTGTGCACGCGTGCAGTAGACATGGGTGCACTAGATGTGGACTATGCGTCTGTACTGTGTGTGTGTGTGTGTGCACGCGTGCAGTAGACATGGGTGCACTAGATGTGGACTATGCGTCTGTACTGTGTGTGTGTGTGTGTGTGTGTGTGTGTGCACGCGTGCAGTAGACATGGGTGCACTAGATGTGGACTATGCATCTGTACTGTGTGTGTGTGTGTACGCGTGTACGCGTGTACGCGTGCAGTAAACATGGGTGCACTAGATGTGGACTATGCGTCTGTACTGTGTGTGTGTGTGTGTGTGTGTGTGTGTGTGTGTGTGTGCACGCGTGCAGTAGACATGGGTGCACTAGATGTGGACTATGCATCTGTACTGTGTGTGTGTGTGTGTGTGTGTGTGTGTGTGTGCACGCGTGCAGTAGACATGGGTGCACTAGATGTGGACTATGCGTCTGTACTGTGTGTGTGTGTGTGTGTGTGTGTGTGTGTGTGTGTGCACGCATGCAGTAGACATGGGTGCACTAGATGTGGACTATGTCTGTGTGAGTTGAATGTGGATGGAGCCTCTAGTTCAGCAGGTGCCCAGACTCAGCCACCAAACCTGCAATGCCACATGCAGGAGCCTACGGTGTGTGTGTGTGTTCCCAGATCCTCAAACCTGCCACATGCAGGAGCCTACGGTGTGTGTGTGTGTGTTCCCAGATCCTCAAACCTGCCACATGCAGGACTTACGGTGTGTGTGTGTGTTCCCAGATCCTCAAACCTGCCACATGCAGGACTTACGGTGTGTGTGTGTGTGTGTTCCCATTTCCTACAATGTGTGTGTGTGAGAGAGAGTGTGAGTGTTTTACATCCACCCTGGCTCAGCTCTCTCACACACACACACACACACACACAAACTGTCTGATTAGGATTGAATGAGGCTATGAGTGAGAGAACGATTGAGTTTATGTGTGTGTATGACAGGTTGTTCCATAGTGAAATAGCCTATGGATTGACTATGTGAAAGAGTGTGTGTGTGTATGACAGGTTGTTCCATAGTGAAATAGCCTATGGATTGACTATGTGAAAGAGTGTGTGTGTGTGTGTGTGTGTATGACAGGTTGTTCCATAGTGAAATAGCCTATGGATTGACTATGTGAAAGAGTGTGTGTGTGTGTGTGTATGACAGGTTGTTCCATAGTGAAATAGCATATGGATTGACTATGAGAAAGAGTGTGTGTGTGTGTGTGTGGATGACAGGTTGTTCCATAGTGAAATAGCCTATGGATTGACTATGTGAAAGAGTGTGTGTGTGGATGACAGGTTGTTCCATAGTGAAATAGCCTATGGATTGACTATGTGAAAGAGTGTGTGTGTGTGTGTGTATGACAGGTTGTTCCATAGTGAAATAGCATATGGATTGACTATGAGAAAGAGTGTGTGTGTGTGTGTGTGGATGACAGGTTGTTCCATAGTGAAATAGCCTATGGATTGACTATGTGAAAGAGTGTGTGTGTGGATGACAGGTTGTTCCATAGTGAAATAGCCTATGGATTGACTATGTGAAAGAGTGTGTGTGTGTATGACAGGTTGTTCCATAGTGAAATAGCCTATGGATTGACTATGTGAAAGAGTGTGTGTGTGGATGACAGGTTGTTCCATAGTGAAATAGCCTATGGATTGACTATGTGAAAGAGTGTGTGTGTGTGTGTGTGTGTGTATGACAGGTTGTTCCATAGTGAAATAGCCTATGGATTGACTATGTGAAAGAGTGTGTGTGTGGATGACAGGTTGTTCCATAGTGAAATAGCCTATGGATTGACTATGTGAAAGAGTGTGTGTGTGTGTGTGTGTATGACAGGTTGTTCCATAGTGAAATAGCCTATGGATTGACTATGTGAAAGAGTGTGTGTGTGGATGACAGGTTGTTCCATAGTGAAATAGCCTATGGATTGACTATGTGAAAGAGTGTGTGTGTGTGTGTGTGTGGATGACAGGTTGTTCCATAGTGAAATAGCCTATGGATTGACTATGTGAAAAAGTGTGTGTGTGTGTGTGTGTGGATGACAGGTTGTTCCATAGTGAAATAGCCTATGGATTGACTATGTGAAAGAGTGTGTGTGTGTGTGTGTGTGTGTGACAGGTTGTTCCATAGTGAAATAGCCTATGGATTGACTATGTGAAAAAGTGTGTGTGTGTGTGTGTGTGGATGACAGGTTGTTCCATAGTGAAATAGCCTATGGATTGACTATGTGAAAGAGTGTGTGTGTGTGTGTATGACAGGTTGTTCCATAGTGAAATAGCCTATGGATTGACTATGTGAAAGAGTGTGTGTGTGGATGACAGGTTGTTCCATAGTGAAATAGCCTATGGATTGACTATGTGAAAGAGTGTGTGTGTGTGTGTGTGTGTGGATGACAGGTTGTTCCATAGTGAAATAGCCTATGGATTGACTATGTGAAAGAGTGTGTGTGTGGATGACAGGTTGTTCCATAGTGAAATAGCCTATGGATTGACTATGTGAAAGAGTGTGTGTGTGTGTGTGTGTGGATGACAGGTTGTTCCATAGTGAAATAGCCTATGGATTGACTATGTGAAAAAGTGTGTGTGTGTGTGTGTGGATGACAGGTTGTTCCATAGTGAAATAGCCTATGGATTGACTATGTGAAAGAGTGTGTGTGTGTGTGTGTGTGTATGACAGGTTGTTCCATAGTGAAATAGCCTATGGATTGACTATGTGAAAGAGTGTGTGTGTGGATGACAGGTTGTTCCATAGTGAAATAGCCTATGGATTGACTATGTGAAAAAGTGTGTGTGCAGCATAAAGAGACTTTAGAGCCTCAGATACTGACCTTAGACACACCCCCCCCAACAATCAGCCTTAC
>NW_027468598.1:37181500-37189000 GCF_046254945.1 Alosa pseudoharengus | reverse complement strand
AAGCAACACCAAAGAGTTTTTTGTACCTTAAAATAATATTTCCAAAATTGTTTCAGTGGTTCATCAACTCGTAACAGGGTAAACGGCACTTTCTGCATTCGCTTCGCGGCCCTCTATCGGCTATAATCGCACTATACGAAACTACAAATTTGACTTGCATCTGATGTCGCAATACATCGTAGTTTCATAAAATCATGCAACATATTCTACCTTGTCTGTGGATATTGTTATTTGCAAAGCTGCGCTGGATAAACAAATAGTGCGTGCGACAGAGGAAAAGTTATTTGGTGTTGCTTTAACAGATGCCATCAAATTTAAGGATTATGAGAAGGGTGACACCTGCTGGAGAAAAACAACTAAACACTTAGTGCTTTGCACTCACTCGGTGGGGTGGCTCTTGCCGTAGAAGCGGTGCTCCAGCAGAAGACACAGGGCCCCCAGCTTCTCTGCGTACGTGAGCCAAGAGCCGTACTGCATCCAGGCAGGGTTTGCAGGTCCCTCTCCCCCGATCATCAGAAACACCGGACCTCCTGGTCTGTAGAAACTGTCATTGATAAAGTACCTCTGCAAACAAGAACGCAGCGGCACTCAGATACTAGAACTGTCATGGGTAAACTCGCTCACAGAGATCGACAGATTCTGGCTGGATCAAGCGGGCCCCGCCAACCCCCACCCCCTTACCTGCTTCCAGACTCGGGTGTCGGCGCCGTTGAAGTGGTCCAGTCTTTGGGTGAACCAGTGATCTTCCACCTCAGGTCCTGTTTTAGCTACGTGCTGTGTTGCCTCGGTCCAATCCATAAATCTACGGAAACCTTTAAACCGAGCATCACCGGAGCAGCAGAGACACAGAACAACAACTAGCACATATTTAAAAAGAGACGAAGTTACATATGCCAACACTGCCATGTTTAGGCTACTGTAGTTCCCTCACAAGCATATGATCTACTCATGTGACCAGTGACCAGACCACACGACGAAGAGCGCGTCTCTCTTCCTTGTTGGGGAGAAAACGCAAGTAGGGAGAAAAAACAAAACGTTGTTTATTGCGCCCTCTACGGTTGACATCTGGGCAAGTTAGTTCTCTCCAGGCCAATAGGCGGCGACGTAGAGCTGGGGACTTCCTGCCTGTCATTGTTGAGTACAGAAGCAACGGAAACAACCGGTAGCAAGCAGGCGAAGCGCAGTTTGGAGTCTAAAGAGAATAGAGCTTATCGCAATTATGGAGGAGGCAAAAAACAAAGAGAAAACAACTCCTGACAAAAAGGAGGAAAAAGAGAAGCAGCCGGCTGGAAAGGACAAAGATAAGAAGGAAGATCAGGAACTGGTGGGTGAAAATGAATACCTTTCGATGTGTTTTGCACAGGAACACTCTTAGCAAATTTGCCTGAGTCACTGCCTAACAACATGGTTGTGCAGGCCGAAAACGTTTTCTCTTTGAGACGGAGACAAGTGAAATGAATGAACTCGATTGTTTACCGACAGTCTTACAGCATATTTAAAGATATTCTAATCTTAAAATAGTGGAGATTATATATGAGTATATCATTCGGGGTCAGACTGTTGAGTCGACCTAGCTGAGTTGCTAATGCTAGCATTAGCTTGGCTAAAGGTAGCTGTCTGACTAGCAATAGCTTATCTTAGACACTGGACACGCTAGCTCAGGATAAAGAAGATAGACTTTTTGTCGATGTCACTGCTTGATTTTACGAGTTTACAGTGGTAACTATCTCTTTTAAAGTTAATGTTTATTGGAAAAAGATGGTCAGCTGTATTTGCCCCCAGCTAGAAACGACGGTAATTGTTAATGAAGGGTCATCATTTATGACAGTTAGCAACGCACTGACGTTAGTTAGCAATACTATGGTTCAGCAATACAATACATATCTTGCAGTCATAATAATAATATACTAATATTTATTTATATAGCACTTTTCAAGCATTGAGCACAACGTGCTTACAGACAAACATGAATAGCGCTTTTTCTATGCACAACAAAGTGTAACACAAGTGCTTCGCACACAAGACACAAATAACAAATATATAAGATCCCGAAGGAGCGGCGTACTCGCCAGCGACAGACAAATCAACAAATAATAAAAAGTCCAAAATAAATTAGGAAAGTCCATGGGCAATGACTACTGCATGTCCGCAAGTTGTCTGAAGTGAACTACAGACCAGTCCGGGGTTTTTTATGGCAGTCTAGAGAGCTTTTGAGCAGAGCCCAACCAGGGAGTGCTAGGCCGTCTTCAGGGCTCCGGAGGCACAGGTCAGATGCCCTAAGCGATTTCTCTGGGCAAACTATAACTGAACGTATAATTGATAATGTCAGATGTTATTTAATTGGGTTTTATTTCCTTAATTAAATGAAGACTACTTGTTATACCTGAAAAAGGTCTACTTTGAAAGTGTGCCTCTCTAGTGATGTGTTTGTTCATTTGTACAGTCAGATGAGGACAGACAGCTCCAAGAGGAATTGGAGATGATGGTGGAGCGACTCGGCGTGAGTATTACATGCACTCATACACACGCAGAGCTATCAATGTAATATTCACTGTTTGAATGAACTTTTGGGAGCTAGATTTGTATACTATAAGAGTGGAGTTTTTCTGCACACAGACACACACACACATGCGCGTGGTGACTGTGGTCTCTCCGGTCTGTGTTTGTCCTCAGGAGAAGGACACCTCTCTGTACCGTCCGGCGCTGGAGGAGCTGCGTCGGCACATCCGCTCGTCTACCACCTCCATGACCTCCGTGCCCAAGCCCCTCAAGTTCCTGCGGCCGCACTACGCCAAGCTCAAGGAGATCTACGAGGCCATGGGGGCTGGCGAGAACAAAGTGAGAGAGAGAGAGAGATGTAATGATGAAGAGTATAGTTGGTAGCTGTGTGACCTCCAGTGTGTGTGTGTGTGGCACAGCATGTGTGTGTGTGTGTGTGTGTGTGTGGTGTGGCACAGCATGTGTGTGTGTGTGGTGTGGCACAGCATGTGTGTGTGTGTGGTGTGGCACAGCATGTGTGTGTGTGTGTGTGTGTGTGTTTGTCTGTGATAGGCCATCTACTATTGTGGATAGTATGTAATCTAGAAAACCTTTTTAGATAGTTTATCTTCTGTCATGGTTTCTTTCCATCACTCTCTTTCACTGAAACTCACTGTTTCTCTCTCTCTCTCTCTCAGCGCTTCTGTGCAGATGTGGTGTCTGTGCTCGCCATGACGATGAGCGGAGAGAGGGAATGTCTCAAGTACCGCCTTCTGGGGTCCCAGGAAGAGCTGGCGTCATGGGGGCACGAATACGTCAGGTAACACACACACACACACACACACACACACACACACACACACACACAGTAGAGCTGGCCTCATGGGGACACGAATACGTCAGGTAACACACACACACAGTAGAGCTGGCCTCATGGGGACACGAATACGTCAGGTAACACACACACACAGTAGAGCTGGCCTCATAGGGACACAAATACTTCAGGTGAAACACACACATACACACAGTGGAGTGGGCCTCTTGGTGACATGAACATGTACACACACATACCATTTCCACACACTCACACAATCACACACATACCATCTCCCGACACTCACACAATCACAAATACATTTTCTAACATACGTATTTTGGGAGGATGTTTCTGACCTGTGTGTTTGTGCGTGCGTGCGTGTGTTTGTTTGTGCGTGTGTGTGTGTGTGTGTGTCTGTGTCCGTGTGTGTGTGTGCATGTCCGTGTGTGTGTGTGTGTGGGTGCGCGTGTCCGTGTGTGTGTCTCCGTGTCTCCATGTGTCCACGCGTGGGCTGGCCAGGCACCTGTCGGGGGAGGTGGCTAAGGAGTGGCAGGAGGTGGAGGAGGCCGATAAGGCCCAGCAGGAGGTGCTGCTGGCGCTGGTGCAGGAGATCGTGCCCTATAACATGGCCCACAACGCTGAGCACGAGGCCTGCGACCTGCTCATGGAGATCGAGCGCCTCCACATGCTCCAGGACTACATCGACGACAACGCCTACGCCAAAGTCTGCCTCTACCTCACCAGGTACACACACACACACACACACACACACACACACACACACGTTAATGCGTCCTCAGGTCCATGCACGTGTAAAGGTACTGGGGGCAATGGCTCTGCGTTGAGCCATCCCCCTGTTCACTCCGCAGGTGGTTGAGGGGATGGAACACTTGAATGTTGCTGCTGCAGTGACTAGTTAGAGCAATGAGAGCAATGATGTCCCAGTGACTAGTTAGATCAATGATGTCCCAGTGACTAGTTAGAGCAATGATGTCCCAGTGACTAGTTAGAGCAATGATGTCCCAGTGACTAGCTAGAGCAATGATGTCCCAGTGACTAGCTAGAGCAATGATGTCCCAGTGACTAGCTAGAGCAATGATGTCCTGCTTCTCACTGCACTGTTGCAGTGAAAACAGAAAAGTGTTAAAAGCAGTTGATGGTGACCAACATGGTTACATTAGACTGCGTTGAGATTGGATTCACGTTTGACTTCGTTTCAGAGAACAGGGTTTGTTGTCACTATCACAACTTCAGCTTCTATGTTCTGTGTAAGGGATCATCTGCAAATGACATGTTAGAACACCTTAATGCCACTATGCTCTATGCTAGAACCCCTTAATGCCACTACGCTAATGTCACACCCCTAACAGGTACTAGTTCATGAGGTATTCACACACACACACACACACACACAAACACACACAAACACACGTACGCAGGTACTACTCTTTCACATATTTTTACAGGCACCATTAACTCACACATATCTCTATTCTTCATATATACCCAGGTGCTCAGACACTGTGTGTGTGTGTGTGTGTGTGTGTGTGTGTGTGTGTGTGTGTGTGTGTGTGTGTGTGTGTGTGTGTGTGTGTGTGTGTGTGTGTGTGTGTGTGTGTGTGTGTGTGTGTGTGTGTGTGTGTGTGTGTGTGTGTGTGTGTGTGTGTGTGTGTGTGTGTGTGTGTGGTCGTCAGTAGTGTTTTGGAAGTGTATTGATGGTTACTGATCTCTCTCTTGCCCCCCCAGCTGTGTGAGTTATGTCCCTGAGCCGGAGAACTCAGCGCTGCTGAAGTGCGCGCTCAACATCTTCCGCAAGTTCAACCGCTACCCAGAAGCCCTCAGGCTGGCACTGATGCTCAACGACGTGGAACTGGTGGAGAACATCTTCACCTCCTGCAAAGACATGTACGACACACACACGTGGAACTGGTGGAGAACATCTTCACCTCCTGCAAAGACATATACGACACACACATACACACACACACACAGAACTGGTGGAGAACATCTTCACCTCCTGCAAAGACATGTACGACACACACACACACCACTTACAACAAGTCTTGTTGATCCTAGCACCGCCCGTCTTGAACTGACACTCTAACTCTGTTAAAAACAGCACTCACTGATGCACTTATTCTTACTGTACTCTACTCTATGGTACTCTACCGTTTTTAAATTGTCCTAAAATTGTTGAGAAAATTGCTTTAAAACTTAACTGTTACCATGTTGTCAGTCGCTTTGGTTAAAAATGCGTCAGCCAAATGTAATGTAATGTAATGTAACACACACACACACAAACACACACACACACACAGAACTGGTGGAGAACATCTTCACCTCCTGCAAAGACATGTACCACACACACACACACACGCTGTTCATTCACTGTGTGTGCGCTCAGGTTCTCTCCCTACTAACCCCCCTCCCCTGTGTGTGTGTTGTGTGTGTGTGTGTGTGTGTGTGTGTGTGTAGTGTGGTCCAGAAGGAGATGGCCTTCATGCTGGGCAGGCACGGCATGTTCCTGGAGCTGAATGAGGATGTGGAGGATTATGAGGATCTTACAGAGATCATGTCCAACGTGCAGCTCAACAGCAACTTCCTGGCTCTGGCTAGAGAGGTGTGTGTGTGTGTGTGCGCGAGCTCACATATTATGTATGCATATATACATAGTACAGTTGCACACTCAGAACTGCATATTATGTGCCTTCCAAATGAGTTAATGTATTACGTGTGTGTGTGTGTGTTCTGACTCTGTCTCGGCCTCTTGCAGCTGGATATCATGGAGCCCAAGGTTCCAGATGACATCTACAAAACTCACCTGGAGAACAACAGTATGTATTTATCCTCTCCTCTCCTCTCCTGTCCTCTCCTCTCTCGCTTCTCCTCTCCTCTCACTTCTCCTCTCCTGCTTCTCTCTCCTCTCCTCCCTCTCCTCTCCTCCTTCACTTCTCTCTCTCCCTTTCCTCTCCTCCTTCACTTCTCTCCCTCTCTCTCCCTCTCCTCTCCTCCCTCACTTCTCTCCTCTCCTCTAAATTGTGCATAAGCAATCGAAAACTGGAGTTAAACCAATGTCTCCCCCCCCCCCCCGCTGTTAGGGTTTGGTGGCAGTGGCTCTCAGGTGGACTCTGCTCGTATGAATCTGGCCTCCTCGTTTGTGAACGGTTTCGTTAACGCTGCCTTCGGACAGGACAAGCTGCTTACCGAGGACGGCAACAAATGGCTGTACAAGAACAAGGACCACGGTGAGATTCACTTTCTCTCTCTCTCTCTCACTCACTCACTCAGATTAGGATTTATTTACAATGAAGTAATAAAGTTTAAAAGGCTATGTAGTCCATGTTTATTCGTTTATTTGCATTACCCAGTAACAATGTCATTTTGCATGAAAGCCTATTCAGCATAGTTAATGTTGATATCATGGTAATGTTGATCTCGTGAATTACAGTCGCCTCCTGTGAAATTCTGTCACCCAACAAAGCTAGGTTTGAATTTTGTGCATGTTTCTCCATGAGATACTGCAGTCCTTTGACAGATTTTAAATAAAATCAGGTCCTTGGGTTTCCAATCAGGTCCTTGGGTCTCCAAAAGAGCTTCTTGAGATGTCATTTTCACAGACAGGCTTACAGCTACCATTGCAACTCCAGTCAAATTTCTCAAACTTTGTCGAACTTAGCAACAGTAACTAAGGGGGTAGGACTAACAAAGGGTCTCAAATTATCATAGGCTGTGTGATTATTTCCCTTCTAACTTCTCGCGACTTATCCCCACTGTACACAATGCAAATGCATTTGTTGTGGAGGTGAAACAGGCAAAAACTATCTCCAAAGAGCTACAGTGTATCTACTGACAAGGTGATGTTTCAGATTCTCGTGAGTTCTGCCGGGGCGCCACTCTTGGAAGTTGCATGGCTGGTTCTCTCCCAAGGGACTCGCTACGTCTATGCCGTATAGCTATGCTAGGTGAACAATTCGCCTATTACAAGTTCCTTTGCCATCAAATTGGCTTTGGTAAAAATATTGCATAGTGTGCTTTTAATGGGAATAAACTGGATTTTTTTTAATA
The DNA here is from genome assembly GCF_046254945.1 of Alosa pseudoharengus. Lineage (NCBI taxonomy): Eukaryota > Metazoa > Chordata > Actinopteri > Clupeiformes > Clupeidae > Alosa > Alosa pseudoharengus. The sequence goes on along the minus strand of NW_027468598.1, from coordinate 37,181,640 downwards.
TTGCAAGTTAGTCTATAACAGGTAACTTATTGGAAAAAAAAATATCTTGCAGTATAATATTAGTTAAAACAACCTGATTGAATGCAAATTCAATTGAATTTCTATCCTACACATACGTTGATCACACACAGCAATTAGCA
>NW_027468598.1:37136500-37179000 GCF_046254945.1 Alosa pseudoharengus | reverse complement strand
GTACGTGTGTGTGTGTGTGTGTGTGTGTGTGTTGGTTGGTTAGTGAGCATAACCGTGTGTGTGTTTGTGACAGGTAAGGGAGAAGCCATCGAGACCACTCTTGCTGCACTGCAGGTGGTGGCTGAGCCTTTCCGCAGCTTTGCCAACACACTGGTGGACATCTGTGCTTATGCAGGTACACACACACACACACACACACACACACACAGACACACAGACACAGACACACACACACACACACACACACACACACACACACACACACACACACACACACACACACAGAGTCCAATCCCTCCTATTACACACACACACACACACACACACACACACACACAGTGGTGACGGCCAATAACTGGTGCTTATCTAGGCACACCCACACGAACTTCCAAACTCAGCCAACACTGAACTATGCGAGCGCAATTCCAATTACCCATTACCCATGATATGTTTTAGTGTAAGTAGTTTTCTACATTCTACACTTCTACCCATGATGTGTTTTAGTGTAAGTAGTGTTCTACATTTTACAGGGTCATTCCACGTCAATTCAACCAGGGCCCACGCACTTAGGTCTCAAAAAAATCTGAAAAAATTACCAGGTGTACCTATGTTACCCAGGAGACACACTGTAAAATTACTCTTGTGTAAGATCAATACTTTCCAAGATACAGCCAGTTTTACAGAGGGAGTGGGATGTCAATTTTGTACGGCCTCTTTTTTTAGTCAAAGTTCACAAGCCCATAGCGCAAGAACTAAACCATGTAGAAGGCTCAAATTTTGCATGCTGGTACATAAGGAATAGTATGTAGCAAAATCGGCATGCTTGGTCTGGATGATCCTGCATGGTCAAAGTTGATAAAAATGTTATTGGAGTTTTTGGCTGGGCTCTGTTTAGGCCTTCAGAAGACATATTTGTACTCAACATAGGCTCTTGATTTATGTTCCTTATTGAGATAAGTAGAAACACTCTCACAAAAACCAATGAACAGAAAATAAATTCCTTCAGGGTCTGAACAGCAGACCTCACAAGTCTGAAAAATCATTTTGGTTCTCATTTTCAGAGCACCCAAACACCTTGTGGGAATATACAAAGATTTTTTTTATATTTTTTTCTTTATTCTCCATTATCCCTTCTTTTTAAAAACACCAATTTGGCTTGTCTTTTGCAAATCTTTTTTACTTTCCACCCTGAACATGGGCAAAATGCACCATTGAGATCAATGTTTTGCATAGAGTTACCACCGATTACTCTGTACAACCACAGGTGGCACTGGAAAGCAATTCCATTTGGCCGCTGTTTGAACGTGGTGTTGTGCCCAGCCTGTGAGAACGCAAGAGCAGCGTTCACAGTAGGAGATGCCAGAAATGCCTTCAAACTCTCAGCGAGATGCTGGGGCAGTGAACACACACACACACGTGCACACACACACACACACACACACACACACACACTCACACACTCACACACACACACTCTCTCCCTGACCCACTGGGCCCTGTGTGTCCAGGCTCTGGGAACGTGCTGAAGGTCCAGCAGCTGCTGCACATCTGCAGCGAGCACTACGACACTAAGGACAAGGACGACGACAAGGACAAGAGGGACAAGAAGGACAAGGACAAGAAGGAGAGCGCGCCCGACATGGGCTCCCACCAGGTGTGTGTGTGTGTGTGTGTGTGTGAGAGTGCGCCCGACATGGGCTCCCATCAGGTGTGTGTGTGTGTGAGAGTGCGCCTGACATGGGCTCCCATCAGGTGTGTGTGTGTGTGTGTGTGTGAGAGTGCACCTGACATGGGCTCCCACCAGGTGTGTGTGTGTGAGTGCGCCTGACATGGGCTCCCACCAGGTGTGTGTGTGTGAGAGTGCGCCTGACATGGGCTCCCACCAGGTGTGTGTGTGTGTGTGTGTGTGTGTGAGAGTGCGCCCTACATGGGCTCCCACCAGGTGTGTGTGTGCTTAGGTTTTGAAGTCCCTATCTATCTGTCTTTAAGGGATTTCTCTAAACCGAGTTGTTGATGTAGTCAGATGTCTGTTATAAATGTTATTCTTAGACCTAGGTCTGCTTATTTACAGTTTTGTGTGTGTGTGTGTTTGTAGGGAGTGGCGGTCCTGGGGATTGCCCTCATCGCCATGGGAGAAGAGATTGGTTCTGAGATGGCACTCAGGACGTTCGGACACCTGGTTAGTCACCTTTTGCCATTTCCATTCGCACAACTCACCTGCATCCAAAGAGTAGACATGTCCCTCACCACCCCCCCCCCCCGCCCTCTGTGTGTGTGTGTGTGTGTGTGTGTGTGTGTGTGTGTGTGTGTGTGTGTGTGTGTGTAGCTGCGGTATGGCGAGCCTGCTCTGCGGCGTGCGGTTCCTCTGGCCCTAGCGCTCATCTCTGTGTCCAACCCCCGCCTCAACATCCTGGACACGCTCAGCAAGTTCTCCCACGACGCTGACCCTGAGGTCGCACACAACTCCATCTTCGCCATGGGCATGGTGGGCAGCGGTGAGTGTGTGTGTGTGTGTGTGTGTGTGTGTACAGTGTGTGTGTGTATGTGTCATTAATGTCAGCTTCTGAGGTGTGTGTGTGTGTGTGTGTGTATTTGTGTCAGAAATGTCAGCTTCTGAGAGTTTGGTGTGTGTGTGGAATTGGTTACTAAGGTTTGTGTTTTGCCTCCAGGCACCAACAACGCACGCTTAGCCGCTATGCTGAGGCAGCTGGCACAGTATCACGCCAAAGACCCCAACAACCTCTTCATGGTCCGCCTTGCACAGGTGTGTGTGTGTGTGTGTGTGTGTGGCTAAGAGAGGCCATATTGGGAGGGGGGGAAATCTGGCTAGCGAAATATAAAACAGATAATTGATTATTAGTCGTAATTACAATTTGAACTGCTGCAATTAGCAAATCACAACGGCTGCCATTAATCGTGCAGCTTGTGACTGATGGACCAATAGGCTGCAGTGATGTCACATCTATGATCTTTAAATTCACTCCCTCCACTAGTCAGATGAAGGAGTCAGTACTTCATATACTCATTTTCATATGTTTGGCATGTGTTTTAAATGCATCATAATCATATATATATGAATGTTGAACTGGAGCTTGAATTCTATCACAAATCAAAGCAGAGCTGCAATGTGTCAGAACAATCACAGCTAGAGATTTCCCCCAAATCATTCAGCCCTACCAGCGGACAAGAATCTGTTCTGCTGAGTCATTCTTGCCAAATGCTTAATGTGTGTGTGTGTGTGTGACAGGGGCTGACTCACCTTGGAAAAGGCACGTTGACGCTCTGTCCGTATCATAGCGACCGGCAGCTCCTGAGTCAGGTGGCCGTGGCCGGCCTGCTCACAGTCCTCGTCTCCTTCCTGGACGTCAAAAACAGTACGTCGTCCCATGTGTGTGTGAGAGAGTGTGTGTATTATGTGTTTGAGTGTGCATCAGTGCTGTGTGTGTGTGAGAGAGAGAGAGAGTGTGTGTATTATGTGTTTGAGTGTGCATCAGTGCTGTGTGTGTGTGTGTGTGTGTGTGTGTGTGTGTGTGTGTGTGTGTGTGAGAGAGAGTGTGTATATTATGTGTTTGAGTGTGCATCAGTGCTGTGTGTGTGTGTGTGTGTGAGAGAGAGTGTGTGTATTATGTGTTTGAGTGTGCATCAGTGCTGTGTGTGTGTGAGTGTGAGAGAGAGACAGAAAGAGTGTTTATATTATGTGTTTGAGTGTGCAGCAGTGCTGTGTGTGTGTGAGAGAGAGTGTGTATATTATGTGTTTGAGTGTGCATCAGTGCTGTGTGTGTGTGAGTGTGAGAGAGAGACAGAAAGAGTGTGTATATTATGTGTTTGAGTGTGCATCAGTGCTGTGTGTGTGTGAGAGAGAGACAGAAAGAGTGTGTATATTATGTGTTTGAGTGTGCATCAGTGCTGTGTGTGTGTGAGAGAGAGTGTTTATATTATGTGTTTGAGTGTGCATCAGTGCTGTGTGTGTGTGTGTGTGAGAGAGAGACAGAAAGAGTATGTATATTATGTGTTTGAGTGTGCATCAGTGCTGTGTGTGTGTGTGAGTGTGTGAGAGAGAGACAGAAAGAGTAAGTATATTATGTGTTTGAGTGTGCATCAGTGCTGTGTGTGTGTGAGTGTGTGTAACGATCTCTCTGTGTCTCAGTAATCCTAGGGAAGTCTCATTACGTGCTGTATGGGCTGGTGGCAGCTATGCAGCCCAGGATGCTGGTGACGTTTGACGAGGAGCTACGTCCCCTCCCTGTGTCTGTGCGCGTGGGACAGGTGAGTGTGTGTGTGTGAGTCTGTGCGCGTGGGACAGGTGAGTGTGTGTGTGTGAGTCTGTGCGCGTGGGACAGGTGTGTGAGTCTGTGCGCGTGGGACAGGTGTGTGAGTCTGTGCGCGTGGGACAGGTGAGTGTGTCTGTCTGTGTGTGTGTGTCTGTGCGCATGGGACACGTGTGTGTGTCTGTGTGTGTGAGTCTGTGCGTGTGGGACATGTGTGTGTGTGTGAGTCTGCGTGTGGGACGTGTGTGTGTGTCTGTGCGCATGGGACACGTGTGTGTGTCTGTGTGTGTGGGACGGAGATTTAGAGATTTAACAAACAGTGTGTTAGTGCTACCCAGAAAGTTAATTTGTGTTTTGACTTTTGACTCTTCCATCTGCCATAACACAACTCCTTCCTGGTTCGTTCTCTCTCCCTCTCTCCCTCTCTCTCCCCCCCCCCCCTCTCCCTCTCTCTCCCCCCCTCTTTCTCTCTCTCTCCCCCCCCCTCTCTCCCCCCCCCCCCCCCCCCTCTCTCCCTCCCTCCCCCCCCTCTCTCCCTCCCTCTCCCAGGCGGTGGATGTAGTGGGCCAGGCGGGCAAGCCCAAGTCCATCACGGGTTTCCAGACCCACACCACACCAGTGCTGCTGGCCCACGGGGAGCGCGCAGAGCTGGCCACAGAGGAGTATCTGCCCGTCACCAACATCCTGGAGGGCTTTGTCATCCTCCGCAAGAACCCCAACTACGATGCCTAAAGCCCCCCCCCCACACACACACACACACTCTCGTTTGGGGACCTCATATTCTGTACATGATGATGCCTAGAGACCCTTCTCCTTCCCCCCTCCTCCTTTGTCTTTATCCATCCCTGTCCTCATTTTGTAAGTAGCGCATGGATCCACAAAAGAAATAAGAAATGAAATCTGACTGTGCCCATCCAGTTTATTATATATTTTTTCTCTTGTGTTGGTTTTGTTACATTTACTTTAAATGGTTGAAATAAAAAATGTAAAATTAAGTGGAATTTTGTCTTTCTTGGTGTGTGCGTGTGTCTGTGTGTGTCTGTCTCTGTCTGTGTGTATGTGTCTGTCTGTGTCTGTCTGTGTGTGCGCGTCTGTCTGTGTTTGTGTGTCTATGTGTGTGTGTGTGTGTGTGTGTGTGTGTGTCTGTCTGTCTCTGTGTGTGTCTGCAAGGCGAAGGGATAAGAGGACATATGCATTTGCCCAGGAATGTGATGATGATGATAATGAGGAGGAAGCTGGTGGTGGAGGAACAGAAGTTTGTAACTCAAAAACAGCTTCTACCCACACTGGGCCATTAGAACACTTAACACACATACCTGGCCATTAGAACACTTAACACACACACCTGGCCATTAGAACACTTAACACACACTGGGTAATTAGAACACTTAACACACACATGCACCAGCGAACCTCTGACCGTATGTGCAATACTTTACTAACTTAAATAACATTTATAACCAAGTGCAATATCCTCTCGTGCAGTAGACTGTGTCTCCTTTCCAAGTGTCATACTGTATTCATAAATTATTAATTTATTATGACACCTTTTACTGTCCTTGTCTTAAATGTTTAAGTTCTTGTTCTTTTAGCTGTTTTATTGTATTGTTTTTACCCTAAATGCACTTTATCAGATGTAGCCACACCAATTTCATTGCACAGGCAACTGTACAATGACAATTATCTATCTATATTATAAAATATATATATGTAATAATAATAACAAGGACTCACTTGGTTTGATTATCAATGACCTCACAGTAACGTCATTGTAGGGACTCGCTCCGCCCACGTGACACGAGCACTGCTGCTGTCATCTCGAGGAAGAGCTTCAACTAAACTAACCCAACAGTCCGGCAACCGGTACAAGCTAAACAGTAAGTGATTGACTTTATGACTCTGTTTGGGACCCCGCAGGCATCGTGAGCGTGAGCTCTGTTGAAAACAAAGTTGCTGTGTTTAACGTAACTATTTATGCCGGTGCACAATAACACACAACTTCCAAAATCACACTCTTTCCCTCGTCACATGACAAGGGAGAGAGGAATTCCCATTGTGGTTGAGCCGGAAATAACGACAAGGTTTCGGACGGAGGTTTCTGTCCGGCTCTGCGGACTACAGGAGAGAGGTATTTTACTATTGGACTGGTTTTGCCCTTCTGCATTTTCCCGAAAATTCCAGAAATATCATTAAGTGTCTCTTTCTTTACGTGTATTAGAATGCAGTACTCATGTGGGGTTGTTATGTGTGGTTTGTCACGACTGTAGGGTAATTTTACCGGCATCACCGACCTCGGCTAACGTTAACGTCTTCTGTCTTTCGGACTCCTCGCTTTCCCATTCAACTCTGATCCCAACGCACAGATTGTCAGCGAATTCTATGACATTGATATAAATCAAGACACATGTAATTTCAGTATTTTGATCACAGATGGCCTCAGACGGATCCTGGATGGAGAAATTTCACTGAGGCATTCACGTTAATGGTAGTTTTTAGTTCCATCAACCCATGATTCAAATCCGAGCTCTGTTGATCATTAGACTAACGTTAACGTAAGTTAGCTGAAGTGATATTATTGTGGTAACTAGCAAATAACTTAACTGATGCCACATGCGCTACATTTAATAACAGCAGCTGTTACAAAAACTCCCAGGCGGTTGAAACGTCAGTTTGGGTGCCGACTGGCAAGTTAGCTGGCCAGCTAATATGGCAGCCACGGGAGTAGTCTTCGTCTGCTGTCAAGCCGAATTCGTTATCCTGTGTGAGCCAGTTCGTCTGTCCTTCTTTCCCCATGCCTGTAAGTTATATGTGTGGTCAAGTGACATGTTACGCCCTTAATGTTACTCAGTGCCTTACAATATCTCTGAAGCTAACTGTAAATGCATGCCAGGACAGGAAAACATGTTGTCATGTCAACGATGCCTGAAAGATGCTTTTAAGGCGACGAATACTCATTTGCACACGTGTGGCGACTACAGTTAGTTTATAAAAGTATCAGAAAGTTGGGTAATGTATTAAATTGATTTAACTGTTGCAATGCTAACATTATATGTTAACGTCACTTCTGCTGCCACAAGGAATTAAACGCGATGTCGTTCGATTAATTTAGCTGAAATGAAAAGCATTTGTACCAAGGTGTACTAGTACAGGAATGCTAAGCTAAAAAGCTACCCCCTTGCCCTGGGTTTTTGGGGGGCGCTTGTCAGAAGGTAGGTTAGGCCTTGCGTGGTCCGTTTGGGGCTCCGCTTCTGTTGGTGAGTTATGTGCTGTTGGTAAATATCGATTTGTAAATTAATCCACATCGTAGTAAATGAAAGATGTGACTTCCAAGTAACGCTCAGCCGCTTGTACTTTTGTTTGTATGCAGATAACGTTATTACTCATTCACCTGTCAAAGTGTATGTAGCGTTGTATAGCTTGATTGCTAACGTTATTGATAAATAACCTAAAATCTCGGCTTAGAAAGTTGTGCCGTTAGCTAACGTTGACGTTAGCTGTTGAACTGAGAATTTAGTTAGTGAATGGCTTGTGTTCCATTGACAAACTCGCAGTGTTCTGTGAAAAATGGGTAACGTTGTTCATTGACAGGCGCTAGCATTGCAGTCACACGTTGGCACTGCTGCTACCAGCTTATAGCTAGTAAGTTAGCTGCCGTAGCCTACCTTTCGATGGGTGGGTGGAGATCTAGTTATTGCTTACTAACTAATCATTGTTTGGGTGTTGCACGAAAAGTTTTTGCGGTCATTTCGAACATGCCAGAACAACACCATTGTACCAGAGCCGTATGCATTGTACGTACGTACGTGTGTGTACATACATACTTGAGCATGGAACTGCATTGCATAACTGGCGTTAATGTTACATCGATGTTGAGGGTTTAAAATGGATCAGAGTTAAACAGCTAGTGTTTCACTGCCGAAAGTGACACCTGACAGTTTTGGGCGACTGAAGGGAAAGCGTTGTGTATGTTCTGGCCGTACCAATCAGCGAACATCAGGCATTCACAACCAGGTTGAGTTTATGTTAAACTTAATTTCTTTAAAATGGTCAACTTATTGTGATAAGTAGTGAGGCAGCCCAATACCCTTGAAGTCTCACTCCATTGAAATGAAATGTCAAGCGAGCTGTCGGACCATCTGACAGACAGACGTACTTTAACGTTATTTTGCACCTTAAATGCTTCGAAGCCTCATGTGTGAAATTGAGACAGTGCTTGTCGTGCCGTCGTGGTTAAGGCTAAGTTCTAAGAGAATTAACACTAATCATTTTGGACACGGGGCCTTGTGGCAATGCAGTGCTCAATCCCAGCGAGGTCTTGATTTGGTGGCAAGTAAAAAGTTCGCAGTGCCGTTCATATTAGCAGTGTTGACGTTAGCTCGCCTTGGCCTGTTTTTGACAGCATGCAAGCATTTCCCCCTGTGAGGCGAAAAGCGAGCAGCCTTCCTTGTAGCTGATATTTCAGTGCTGAGAGGCTAGCTGCTGTCTGTGCTAACATTACATGAGCCATGAATAGGCACTGGCTTGCTTGGAAAGTGTTGCTGCCGTTTGCAACAATACGTTAGTAAATTGACGGTTAAGCATAGCATTAGCATGGATTGAGTCGCCATCTGTATCTCGTCGGTGTTGGTCGTAGATGGCATTCTGCTAACAGCATGGATGCACACACCCGGCTTTTTTCCCTCATGCATGTGCTCGTCTCTGCCGGTCTGCGCTTAGTGCGCGCGCGTGAAAGCAGAAACCACGTGAATGCGTCAGGCATGCCGCCAGCTTGCGCTGGTGCCGCCGCCTATCGCCAAGCACGTGAAAGTGGCGAGTGTGACTATCCAGCCACGACCTAACATTTGGTTTCAGGTATAATTACAGATTAAACATAATAATAATAATAATAATAATAATAATAATAATAATAATAATAAATAACCTTTTGTGTGTGGCTGCGGTGTACTGTATGACAGTGGTGTAGTTTAGTTAGCTGTAAATATACTGTGATGTAGTAGTTAGCTGTAGTGGGTATACTGTGATCAACCCCAAAAGTTAATACCTATCCTTGCCTACTTAAAGTGGGTATACTGAGATGGGGATGCTTTTTAAGTGGGTACACTGCGTAGTCCTGCATATCACTTAGATTTCACTAGCTGCTACTGCTGTATGAACTCATCCTAACGTGTAGGCTGGGGAGTGTCATGGAATGAACTTCTACTAAGCATAGGGATACCTGTGTATCTGGCTTTGATTACAATTGCTTCGGTGTTGTGTCTCTGTGTGTAGGACACTGTAATGGTTTTCACAATTCTTCATTCTGTATGTGACAGAAATCACAAACACACACACTCTCCCTCCTTTTTCTGAAGTGTGCATGACTCAGATGTTTCCACTGCACTGATACCTTGTGTGTGTGTGCGTGCGCGTGCGTGCGTGCGAGAGTGAGTGAGTGAGTGTATGAGTGTAGTTGTATGCAGAAGTATAATCGTGTTCTTTGTTGAGAGGGTCATGTTAATCTCCAGAGGTGGGCACCGTTTCAAGAGGCACAGTGGTAGCATTTGTTTCATGATTTTGTCAGCAGACATCCATGTTGCTGGTATCTTGAGTGTTAAATCACAGATGTACTTTCCTTAGATATCTGTTCAGTTTTGCGCCAGAAATCTGCTAATTTTTCACATAGATCTCTGTTTCTCGAGGTCAGTACTGTCGGTATGGGAAAAAAGGAAACAATCGGGTTAGCTACCTCGAGTTGCTGCAGTCAATAGCTTCCAGATAGTGTTACACTCTGGGGGCATGTTGTTCATGATGTTGCCCCAATAGTTCATGACCCCAGATTGTAGCGCTGTAGCTGCCAGTCTGCTCATAGCTGTTGGTAAAACCGATGGTTTTCAGTCTTTTCATACCGACATTGTATTGGTGCTCTCGAGGAACGGAGCTCTATGTGAATAATCGCTGGATTTCTCCTTTTAATTCCCAGAACATGTCCGGAGTTCAGCACATGTCTGAATACAGATTAATGTCTGACCCCACCCTCCCTCTCTCTGATGGATGGAGTGTTGGTCTGACACCTCCCTCCCTTTCTCTGATAGGTTGAGTGTTGGTCTGACACCTCCCTCCCTTTCTCTGATAGGTTGAGTGTTGGTCTGACACCTCCCTCTCTTTCTCTGATAGGTTGAGTGTTGAGCCGAGCAGTGTGAGCCACAGTCCCTGAACGGGGACAGAACACACCCAAGACAGTGAGTCATCCGTGTGTGTCTGTGTGTGTGTGCGTGTCTGTGTGCGTGTCTGTGTGCGTGTGTGTGTGCGTGTGTGTGTGTGCGTGTGTGTGTGTGCGTGTGTGTGTGTGCGTGTGTGTCTGTGTGTGTGTCTGTGTCTGTGTGTGTGTCTGTATGCGTGTCTGTATGCGTGTCTGTGTGCGTGTCTGTGTGTGCGTGTGTGTGTGAGTGCAGCCCCTTTCAGATAAACTGGACTCTGGACATGATCCAGATGTCACATGGGTGGGCTGTATGTGTTTGTGTCTGAACACAAAAGGGTAAGACGCGGGATTCATTACATTACATATGGCTGATGCTTTTTAAGCCCAAAGAGACTTCCAACAAGTGAAACAAACAAGGTAGAGTGTGATAAGGACAAGTTAGTGTGTGTGTGTGTGTGTGTGTGTGTGTGTGTGTCAAGGTAGAGTACGATAAGGACAAGTTAGTGCAGCAGTGAGTGCTACTTCCATACAGTCAAGTGTCAGTTCTAAACAGGTGGTAAGTGCTAGCATTAGCAAGGCTAGTTGTAGGCATTGCTACGAGAGGAGAAGCCCTCTGCAAAGCTGGGTCTGCAGGAGTCTGTTGAAGGCAGAGAGGGACGCTCCTACTCTGGTAGGAACTGATCGTACGTTCCACCAACGGGAACAACAGATGAGAAACGTTTGGATTGCCCAGAGCGTACGGGTGGCAGAGCCAGGTGCCGTTCGTCTGAGGAGCGAAACGGTCGGGAGGTAGCGTACGTCTGTATGAGTGCGTTCAATTAAGTTGGAGCAGAACGGTCGGGAGGTAGCGTACGTCTGTATGAGTGCGTTCAATTAAGTTGGAGCAGAACGGTCGGGAGGTAGCGTACGTCTGTATGAGTGCGTTCAATTAAGTTGGAGCAGAACGGTCGGGAGGTAGCGTACGCCTGTATGAGTGCGTTCAATTAAGTTGGAGCAGAACGGTCGGGAGGTAGCGTACGTCTGTATGAGTGCGTTCAATTAAGTTGGAGCAGAACGGTCGGGAGGTAGCGTACGTCTGTATGAGTGCGTTCAATTAAGTTGGAGCAGAACGGTCGGGAGGTAGCGTACGTCTGTATGAGTGCGTTCAATTAAGTTGGAGCAGAACGGTCGGGAGGTAGCATACGCCTGTATGAGTGCGTTCAATTAAGTTGGAGCAGAACGGTCGGGAGGTAGCGTACGCCTGTATGAGTGCGTTCAATTAAGTTGGAGCAGAACGGTCGGGAGGTAGCGTACGCCTGTATGAGTGCGTTCAATTAAGTTGGAGCAGAACCGGAGAGTACTCTGGACTCTCCTGTACTCCTGATTCACACCTTCACCGTGCAAAGCTGATGGTGCCCCCACGGCTTACCTGTAGTTTATAAGTCTTAATCAAGTTCATCAATTCATTCTTGTTCAGGACAGGCGGGCGCGAGTTTGCAAAGAACAAACAGAACAGGCCAAACTCTGAGCCAAGATAGCGAACCACTGCATCACCATTTAACTGTAGGCTATGGCCAGATTGTCGCGACAGCCTTGGACGAGAACGCTTACCGGTAACTTGGGTGCTACACAAATACTTTCTTAAAAGGGCAACTTTCAGTCTCCAGGATCTTATTGCGAGTGTGTTTTGGGGCAAGTGGGTTTTGGGGCAAGTGGGACAGATGGAAACATGTAGCCCTTTAAGGGAAAATCAAATCCATGTTTTCAGACCTTTTTGTTTCAACCATCTGGACTTGCGTTAGTAAACATCATTATTGAACCTGTATTGTGCTCCATACCTCGACAATATTATTGTGCGTCAACACTGCCTCGTCCCCACACACACACACACACACTTAAACCACCCGGAGTGATCAACACTGCCTCGTCCCCTCACACACACACTTAAACCACCCGGAGTGATCAACACTGCCTCGTCCCCACACACACACACACTTAAACCACCCGAAGTGTTTACTCCAGCCCCGCGCCGTGTGTGTGTGTGTGTGTGTGTGTGTGTGTGTGTGTGTGTGTGTGTGTGTGTGTGTGTGTGTGTGTGTGTGTGTGTGTGTGTGTGTGTGTGTGTGTGTGTGTGTGTGTGTGTGTGTGTGTGTGTGTGTGTGTGTGTGTGTGTGTGTGTGTGTGTGTGTGTGTGTTGTGTGTGTGTTGTGTGTGTGTTGTGCGTGTGTTGTGCGTGTGCGTAGTGTCTGTGTAGCCCTTTCTGTGGGTGATATATATATATATATATATATGGCTTTGTGTGAGTGCCTGATGTATGTCTGAGTCTGTGAGTGTGTGTGTAACTACCTCCGTCTCGGTGTGTGCAGGTGTGTGTGTGTGTGTACGCGTGCCTTCATGAGGATCCTGGTGAGATGAATAAGCCGCCGCAGCCTCTAACGGGTCCCCCCTCTGCTCCCACACACCCCCCCGCACCCTCCCCCGGCCTCCCGCAGGTGAGGAACACACACACACACACACACACACACACACACACACCTACGCTACACACACACACACACCTACGCTACACACACACACCTACGCTACACACACACACACACACACACACCTACGCTACACACACACACCTACGCTTCACACACACACACACACACACACACACACCTACGCTACACACCAGAGGAGGCTCCTTCATTGAGGAAAGGGAGGAACACCCTCCCTAAAATTTCAGAGAAAAATAAAAAATATATAAAGTGAATTACTAATCTGATAAATTACTGTTAATATTACTATTTTTAACACTTTGAATGAACAAAATCGTTCCTCTAGGTCAAAATGCCAACAGCACCCCCTATCATATTTGCAACTTGTTGTTGTTGTCCTGGAAACACAACACTTCTGCTGCTCTTACATAACTTGCACCACTATGCCACTTTATTTCTTACTTAGGTCAAACAGAACTACCTCAGCCTCTTATTGGCCTGACTTTGCACTAGTATTTTATTTTATTGACTGTCTATGCACAATTTCAACCAAATTTTGCTGCTCTTATTTTTTCATTATATGTGCCCTCTTATTTACTTATTTACTTACTTTTTTGTTTACTTGAATGTTATGTTTGTCTGTGGACTTAAAATTGTTAAAATATGTCTTGTCTCCACCGTGGGATAGTGAGAAACGTAATTTCGATCTCTTTGTATGTCTGGAACATGTGAAGAAATTGACAATAAAGCTGACTTTGACTTTGACTTTATCACAATTGGAAATTACTGTATGGAGGAGCTTCCTCCTCAAGCCCCTTATTGAAGTCCATTATAAACGGCTCTGACCCCAGCGGCTCGTGAATCACGTCGTTTTCAATGGCCAAGGGAGGAAGCTCCTCCGTACAGTAATTTTCAATTGCGATAGGGGGTGCTGTTTTTAGCGGCAACGGTGCAAGAACGTTATCTGCAGTCATACAGCTAATCTTGTGTTGAACAGAAAGCTTGTTTTTTGCTCGTGAAATAAACAGTACAATGGAATCAGAGGACAATATCCATCTTTTATACATTCAAATACAGTGCGAAGGTTAGGATCAAAGCAGGAAGACCAGTTCCAAAAATTCCTATTCCAAAAAGAAATGGTAAGGCTAGTTTAGGCTGCTGAATGCTACATAGTATGACAAATGGCTAACTGGTAACGTTAGCACAGAAAACAATCAGCTATAGCCTACAGCTGCTGTCCTGTCACAAACGTGGACAGTTCATTTGGTGATAGGCTAAAACATTTTTGGATAGTTATGCGTTGCTATAATCATCCAAGTTATGCCTTAACTAAACAATTGTTAAATAATGTTCTTGTTGTTAATATGTTATTGTTACTAACTGTATCTTTTGATGGTAACATTGTTAATGAATGTTTCAGACCATGATGCATTCCTGTAATGACGTCTTCAGTAACATTTGCCTTTTGAGTATAAATTCTCACTTAGCTTAACCTGTCTTTAAATTATAGCGATTTGGCTTTAAAAACAATAGCATGTTACAAATAACCACATTTAAGGTCTATTTTTTAATGGTAAATAGTTACATGGTTTTAGAAAACAAGTGTCTATTTTTAGTGTTAAAGACTTTTCTGCAAATGTATTACATTGAGAAAAACCTCCAGACTTTTCATAATTTTGCACATCTGGAAAACAGTATTTCATAACTAGACCTACAGATCTTCCCTGACTTCCCAGACCTAAATTTACATTTATTTACATTTAAATTTATTAATTTAGCACTATTATCCAAAGTGACTTATTGCACAACATTGCCAGTTAAAATGCTACATAGTACTGCTGTTATAAATGTGTCGGGGTAGGTGGCCTACATCTATTCACATATTGCCACTAACACCAATCAAGCGGACATTCCTTCCTCCGTTATTTTTTTAACCACCGGCCGCCACTGCTACACACACACACCTACGCTACACACACACACCTACGCTACACACACACAACTACGCTACACACACACACACACCTACGCTACACACACACACACACACCTACGCTACACACACACACCTACGCTACACACACACACCTACGCTACACACACACACACACCCACCTACGCTACACACACACACCTACGCTACACACACACACACACACACACACACCTACGCTACACACACACACCTACGCTACACACACCTACGCTACACACACACACCTACGCTACACACACACATACACACCCCTACGCTACACACACACACCTACGCTACACACACCTACGCTACCTGTGTGCATTCTGTGTGTGTACGTGTGTGTACGTTTGTGTACTCCATGCGTGTGTGTGTGTGTGCGTGTGTGTGCATGCGTGTGTGTGTGTGTGTGTGTGTACGTTTGTGTACTCCATGCGTGTGTGTGTGTACGTTTGTGTACTCCATGCGTGTGTGTATGTTTGTGTACTCCGTGTGTGTGTGTGTGTGTGTGTGTGTGTGCGCGTGTGTGTGTGTACGTTTGTGTACTCCATGCGTGTGTGTGTGTACTCCGTGCGTGCGTGCGTGTGTACTCCGTGCGGGCGCGTGTGTGTGTGTGTGTACTCTGTGCGGGCGTGTGTGTGTGTGTGTACTTCGTGCGGGCGTGTGTGCGTGTGTGCGTGTGTGTGTGTACTCCGTGCGTGCGTGCGTGTGTGTGTGTGTGTGTGTGTGTACTGACTGTGTCTTCTTCTGCAGCCTGGCTTCCCTCCTCAGCAGCCGTCTGTTGTGTTTGCCACACCCCCTCCAATGAACCCTGCACAGCAGCCTCCCCGACCGGTATGAGTTACACACACACACTTGCACACACACACACACTTGCACACACACATACACGCACGCACACACACACACACTTGCACACACACTTTCACACACACACACTTGCACACACACATACACGCACGCACACACACACACTTGCACACACACGCACACACACACACACACACACACACACACACACACACACACTAGTGTACTACTAGCTAGCCTGCCAGCGGTGAATGCAATATTGACACCGTAAGGTTTAGTAGCCTTGCTGTCTTCGCTAGCATCTGTAGCGCAATTCAATTCTGCATTTCACCTGCTGACAACTGCGTGGATGCTCATGTGATTGGTGGGAATGGTCATGTGATGTGAGCGTGTGTGTGTGTGTGTGTGTGTGTGTGCGTGCGTGTGTGCGCATGTGTGTGTGATGGAGAGTGGATCTGGGCAGTGGCTTGCTGGGCAGCTCGTTGACCTGATACAGCTGAGACGGGGGGGGTTATGGAGGGGGGTGTGTGTGTGTGTGCGTGTGCGTGTGCGTGTGCGTGTGTGTGTGTGTGTGTGTGTGTGCGTGCGTGTGTGCGCATGTGTGCGTGTGCGTGTGCGTGTGTGTGTGTGCGTGTGTGTGTGCGTGCGTGTGTGCGCATGTGTGCGTGTGCGTGTGCGTGTGTGTGTGCGTGTGTGTGTGCGTGTGCGTGTGCGTGTGCGTGTGTGTGTGCGTGTGCGTGCGTGTGTGTGTGTGTGTGTGTGTGCGTGCTCTGATTTCGGGGGTAACCAAGGACACCCCATGCCCGGAGGAGTGAACTCTAGAGCTTTCAGAAAAGGACCTCCACACACTCACACGTGTTTGTGTTTGTCTTCACGTGTTGCCATTCTTTCTGCCATTCTTTCTTTGCTTCTGTTCTCTACTCTGGTTTCCACTTTTTTGACATCTCACACTTTCTTCCTCCCTCTCTCTCTCTCTCTCTCTCTCTTTCTCCCCCTCTCCCTCTGTCCTTCTGTTTTCATTCCACATCACACTTCATCCCTCTCTCTCTCTCTCTCCCCCCCTCTCTCTCTGTCCTTCTGTTTTTCGATGCTGGTTTCCACATCTTACACATCCTCCCTCTCTCTCTCTCTCTCTCTCTCTCTCTCTCTCTCTCTCTCTCTCTCTGTCCTTCTGTTTTCATTCCACACCACACTTCATCCCTCCCTCTCTCTCTCTCTCTCTCTCTCCCCCTCTCTCTATCTCTCTCTCTGTCCTTCTGTTTTCATTCCACATCACACTTCATCCCTCTCTCTCTCTATCCTGTTTTCGATGCCCTCCCTCTCTCTCTCTCTCTCTCTCCCTCTTAGCCGTACTACCAGCCCCCGCGTCCCTCATTGGCCAGTAGTGGTGGGCGTGTCCAGTCCCCTGCCTCCGCCCCTCGGCCAATCCCAGCTCCGCATGGGACACACCCCGCCCATGTCTACCAACCAGGCTCCCACTCTCAGGTCATGATGATTCCTCAGCAGCCAATCCCATTTGCCAACTCCCAAGCCCCCGCCTACTTTATACCTGGACAGGTGAGCGGCAAAGCACCTAGGAAACAGCATTTCTGTGTGTGTGTGTGTTTGTGTGTATATATATGTGTGTGTTAGGGATGCAACAGTATACTGTATATTATTGTTTTGAACAATACGCCACCCACAGTTCAATACGCAGTCGTGAACCGCGATAAATCGGTACATCTGTCATTAATGATTTGCAAACGTTTATCATTGTGCTGCAAACTACACGAACATTAGACATTCACAAAACACCTCTAGAGAACCAGTGCATGGGGCCCGCTCACCTCTGCAGCCTATCAGGGCTTCCCTGCCAATGTAGCAAAGCACAGCCAGTGGGGCAGGATTTGGAGGGTTAGCTTCAGCCAGTTAGCATGGCATTTGGCCGACGACATTTTTCACAACATGGCGTTACATGGTTGCAACTTCCGGCACCAGTTTGTACATTCTGATTGGTAGATGACAGCTCATGCACAAGTTTAGTGTTGGGCACGACCGTCCTCGTTGTCTGTGTTGGTTAACCATATTTCTGGAAGATGACAAATAAAACGACTACCTTCTTGGAATAAACTACTGATACTTGACTTAATGGCTACATGGTTTAGGCTGTATTATACCAAAGATCCTTGATTACTAGCCAGATAGAGCAACGTAATTTGTTACTATGGGAGCAAAACGGGACAGTTCCGGTCTGCATAAGTGGGAGTGTCACATTAAGTCACTAAATAAACTTTCTCTCTTAACAAGCAATAAGAGCAGATAAACATAATGTATGATACCAATGAATCGTTCTTTAGGACATGGAATGGATAATTTAATTAGTCTGTGAACCGAGCTAGCTAGCTAGCTAACGCTATCTTAAAACGCTATACAAGTGGATAGGAGTAGCTATGGCAATACAGCTATGCGCTAACAAGTGACTAGTAGTTGAAGGACTTCGCTTAAACTTAATATACTGTTGCAAGTTCACTTTAACTAATGTCAGTAATGTTATTCAGCTAGTTGTCATTTTAAAAAAAAAATACACTTCTCCGTTTAAAATGTTACCTTAGCTAAAAGGGTAGCTAGCCTGCTAACAACCAGAGAGTAACTGGCAGCAGCATGGCCTGATATTAAGTTATTTTATTACAAATCCGAACACTAAAAAATTACACTATTAGGCTTGAAATGATCACAAACAGTTACAGATTCTAACATTTTTTTCCAAAAAAACCCTCAACAAATCCAGAAAGACATAATGACCAATTTATTGGTAAAATTCCACAAGTCTCCATTGACATTAGTGCAGCGAGGGCTTACTCTGGTCTGCATAAAGGGGGATTTCCCCCCCTCCCCCTTGCAATAATCGAACGCGGAAGTTGTCGAACGTTTGCGCCTCTCGCTCCACTTTAACCCTCTCTGGTGCTACTGGACTTTGTGGTAAATAAAAGAAAAATGTAAATGTTGTCATATTAGGCTGCTATTTGCCTTATTTGTGGGTGGACAAGGTAACTGACTATGACAATACATTTTAGCAGATGCATAGCAATGACCTATATCCAATTATTAGCCTGCTCACTGCGTTGTGTAGGCTATGGAAACTATTTTAAAACGCACAGGCTGTAGTTCCTACCTGTAGTCCATGACAACGCAGCGTTGGGATTATGTATAAGCAGCATCTCTCCCCAAGTGATTTAAAACGAAATATATATATATATATGACTTTAGTTTGCTTTCTTGCATCATTGACATGATTAGGCTATGCATTTGATTTAAATGGTCAGGCTGCCAGGCTAATATCCAACAACAAGCCTGCTCGAACAACAATACCCGAGGGATGTGGGCTTCTATTGGTAAGTTTAATTTGCGTTGCCTTCGTCTGCCTGCAAATGTAGCCTAGGTTTAACAAGCTGCAAATTCAGGTAACACTTTATTTTAAGGTTCACATGTTATCCACCAATACATACCTAATTAATACCTGTATTAGTGACTTGTAAGGCATGTGTTAGGCAAAATTAACCATTTGTTAGGTGTGTATTCACAAATTTCTTGTTCATGATGAATTAGGCCTTTATTATTGATATAATCTTAATAATGACCTTGTAAGCCTTGATCTCTACATACTAATTAGTAGTAAGTACCAAAATAGAATATGCATAACCTACTTGTATACTGTCTGAATAAATCCCAAATAGTAGGAGAACAGTTGTAGAATAAGTAAGTGTATGGCTCAACATCATTGCTGCATTTCACTGCCCAGGTTGCTGTGTGAAATAGCACTTAATAACTGGGAGATTGGCTCCCATTCTAAAGTGGAAACTGGTTCCTTGGTAGCAAGCACATTATCATCAGTAATACCTCTGCAGAATGTACTTATTAGTCATGAATTGGTTCCATATTCTAAAGTCAGGCATTATTATTATTAAGAATTATATGATGGGAACAGTCTAGACTATAACTCCTGGTCAATACAGACATTCTTTACCCTTAATACATTGCTAGTGTATACATTGTTCATTCAAAATATGGTCCCTGTTCTAAAGTAGAGGCTGGGACAATGTTTATTTAACAAGTTCTGTAAACATGTTACATTGTACTCTCAATGAGCTCACAAAGCACAAAAAGACTAGCAATACCTTCTCCCAATACTGATAAAATACTAGTCCACTCTGGCAAGTAAATAGCAAATGTTCTTTTGTGTGATTTATTTACTAGTACTGTAGTTTTCAGGCAAATAGGCCTGCTGTGTACAAGTTTTTGATATGTGGTAGGTGGGTCCCGTTTCAAAGAAGACCACCACAGATGTGTTGAATGACAATTCTTTTGCCCTTTTTATTTGTTTAAAAGACGTGTTTTTATCCTGTCAGTTCTAGTTAAAACTAGCTTTTGCTGGTCTTTTTGTGCTTTGTGAGCTCATTGAGAGTACAATGTAACATGTTTACAGAACTTGTTAAATAAACATTGCTGTCACTTTTCTCATCTTCTTTTCTATTGTTAACACCCTCCCAGCCTCTACTTTAGAACAGGGACCATATTTTGACATATCATGACTAATAAGTACATTCTGCAGAAGTATCACTGATGATAATGTGCTTGCTGCCAAGGAGCCAGTTTACACTTTAGAATGGGAGCCAATCTCCCAGTTATTAAGTGCTATTTCACACAGCAACCTGGGCAGTGAAATGCAGCAATGATGTTGAGCCATACACTTGCTTATTCTACAACTGTTCTCCTACTATTTGGGATTTATTCAGACAGTATACAAGTAGGTTATGCATATTCTATTTTGGTACTTACTACTAATTAGTATGTAGAGATCAAGGCTTACAAGATCATTATTAAGATTATATCAATAATAAAGGCCTAAATCATCATGAACAAGAAATTTGTGAATACACACCTAACAAATGGTTAATGTTGCCTAACACATGCCTTACAAGTCACTAATACAGGTATTAATTAGGTATGTATTGGTGGCTAACATGTGAACCTTAAAATAAAGTGTTACCCAAATTCACACTGGGTGCAGCAAAAATCCCAGCTATCCACAAGTGTCTTACGTCCCAGGTCTACTTAATTATAGTAATTTTCGTTAAATAGCCTATTGCGCAATTATACAGCCTGTCCAAATATACTGTAGCATTTAGGGATCATTATTTGTGTAGCCTAAGTGACTCAATATTGATTTGCATTGTTTATTATCACATATGAACATCACATTAAATAACCTAGGACTTCAGAGACAGGGCAAACTTCTACCACCATTCCCAAAATGTTATCTCAACCAATGATAACGAGGTGAAGCGCATTCCCGAACCACTTCTTTTCCTCTGAGGGAATGGCCAATCTTCATCAACGACATACCGTTGTACCTTACGTTGTCTCCGTCTGTAACGTGGAATCTAATAGGCTAATTCTAGCTGGTGCCGGAAACGAACACCCATGAAACGCCATTTAATAAAGATGGCTGCGGTCATTTTCATTTTTTTTTGGCTGAAGTAGCTAGCCTACTAGCACTCTCTCCAGTTATATATAATACCTCCATAAGCACAGCTCTGCATGGACCCTCTCACCTCTGCAGCCTATCAGGGCTTCCCTTCTAATGTAGCAGAGCACCGATAGGTTGATGCGCTCTGTATGCAAATGAGTTCGACAAGCAACAGCTGACTGCTGTAACGCGATTGGACTAGAGCTTAGCGGGAGACAGAGAGACTCATTTTGAAAAGGTGACGCCATCTGTCATCCACTATAAGGGAATGTTTAGAATTTCAGTATAAACTGGAGACCGTAAAGTTTAAACAAACAAAGTAGGATAGACCAACAGCCAGCAAGCATTAGGCCTACTTTGCTAACGCAGTCAGCGGAGAGCGGATGCTTCTAACGTGATGTAGCCTATCGCCCATCTGGATTCGTTCCGTTTCTATCACTGTCGCTTGTCCATTCTTCCCCCGTTTCATGGGAATTCGGCCGGAAGCTTGGCATCGTCCTTATAGCACCAAAAACATGCTTCATATCTCCCAGATAGTATAATAATTAAAGCTGGATTCACATTTGCGGGTGTATTTGGTTACTGCCTCAGCGTTCCGGGGGCCACACCACCACATAGGCGAGTAGACCATGATTGACAGCTCGCATGAGCCCATGCCAAGTAGTCTACTTTAAAGCACGAGCTCTAGTCGAAGTCTAGCTATACACACAAGGATTAAAGTTCTCCGTCATAGGACGGATTTCCGTCAATTTGATTTTAGAAATGTCATATTTGAGATCGATGCAGATCCGCACAGACAGCCTTGTAGCCTATTTTGCTTAGGCCTCACTTTTAACGACAGTAGGTTGTGAGTGTATGTTGACAAAAAATAACCATACAATTAAAATAGTCAACTTAAAACTTTGCTATAAAATATTATTAATTTATAGCACAAAACCATAACCAGTAGGCCTACCAGAACCTTGCATATTGGCGTCATGATTTGTGTGCGTCTATTTGGCAAGGCCACTAGCTGTCATGGATGCATTGTTGCTAAAGGAAGGCGTCAAAAGTTAAAAATTAAATGGAGATGGGCAGCTGTTGGAAACGGGGGAGAACTAACAAGCCATGGTGTAAAGAAATTAAAGTGCCAGGGGTTTGCTTTTGCGCGGTTCGCTGCAAGAAAATTGTTTATGGATGCAATAGGAAAATGTTTTTAGCACGCCACCAATCAGAAGCCATAAGGTTAACGTTCGTGCACTTCAGGACATCTTCCCTACCTGGTGCAACTAGCCACCACGACAGAGGTAGGCTACGTTTATCTATGGCTGACCGTTTTTACGTTTAGAAAGTAGGCTACGCATGTTCTTTCATAGCGCAACACGACCTGTCCCTCACCATATCGCAACCTCTTGTCAACCTTATACAATCTGTTGCTGAAGACGAAAGCACCGTCTCCAGATTGTCGTTATCAAATGTGCAGACCTCCTGCATGAGCACACACAGTGTTGCTGCTCATTGGAAAACTGAGTTGTCTGTAAAACTCAAAATTACCATGTTTTCATTAAATGCGGATGAGGCAACAAATGGAAATATGAACAATATCTAGAATGTTCTGATTCATTACTTTGATGAGGAAATGGGAAGTCTTGCAAACTTGATTTTATAGATTTTACTTGGTGTTGAATTGCATATTAACAAGAAAAAAATCTTCCCTTTAAACACTTTTGGCCTGAAGTAATTAAATAAGAGTGTGTTAAAGCCTTTCTACAATATTGCTGCAGTAGAAAAGAACAGCAATGGCTAATCAGCAATGGTCAGGGATGGTACTAAAATATATTTTTGTTCATCAGGAAAACTCAATCTCAATCAAGAACACTCTCAATTCGCCTTATTCACATGGCGGCCATTGGCGGCTAAAACGAGGCTACAGGGTACACAAACCATAGGATTGTTATGTTATGCATTCACCTGTAGGTGGCATTAATTATATAGTAAGTGTACCCTGTAGCCTCGTTTTGATTTAAACAATGGCCGCCGTGTGAATAAGGCAAATACTCCCTTTACTTTGCTCTTTGCATCTTTTTGTACATTAAAAACCAATAGGTCACGACCGCAAAAGGGGTGCTATCTCTATAGGTAGATAAGAACAACGTATGACTTATGGCCTGATAAAAGTTCAGTCAAACGATTTTTTTTCACTTTAATCCCTGTACACAACAAAAAGGCTATGAAACAACATCAACAGCCTAGTTTGCATAAAAAGCTTGCAAATGCACTAACTGCCATTTAATTGAAATGTTATCAGCAAAGTTGTAATGCGACACTTCTCGGAAAACTTCTGCATTACATAATGACATCATGACATTCATCTTTCGTTCTCATGAGGCCCATTTGAAAAATTTGCTTGTAAAAATATAAACATGTAGGTTACAAACATACCTCTACTTTGATATTTTGGAGCTGTCAAAGAGGCTACGGAACCATCACTGCACATTATCGCTAATTAAGCTGCTCTGAAAGAAGGTAGCCTAATGTTAGCGCATAGTTGCAGTTAAAATGCCTACTAGCACTGTGAATCGAAACACTCCCAACACCGGCATATATAACATGTTTAAAAACTAACTAAGGGGGAAGACATCAAATGTATTGAAGCATTTGAAAATACACTGGTCCCTCGACATTAGATTAGGCTGCAATTGCCGTTGTTCATGACCGGCATTAGCCTGGCGGGCCATCCTATATCATTGAAATGTATAGTCTGGAACCGAACCATTCAAACTGCCTAGGCATGCAATAGGCCAGCGCTACGACCATATCCGTATCAGGTCGGCAAAACGGCAAATACATCCTTCTTCGAAAGGAATGACTTAAGTGCATTGTGTTGCTCAACTTTCAAAGAAAAGCACAAGTCCAACTTCTCCAAAGTTGACGCCAACGACGATTCAAACAACCGCTCTTTGTTCGCCATAGCCACCTTCCTTGTTGTTCACCGTCGCAGGACTGTCGTTATCCTGTTAAGCCCGCCTTAAGACTCTCTAACGAAATAGAGCGCTGTGATTGGATGACATCCACGGCGTCAGCCAATAGAAATCCCTATGGTTTGATACTAGACGTACAGGCTGAGCAAATTCATTTGCCACCGCTCGGGTGCGTCTAGATTTCTAGGCTAGACCGGCATGGCATGGCCATGGCAAGCCGTTTTAACATTTAAGGTTATGGCAAGCCATCTGTACTGTAAAGCAGAGAAAGTTCGACATTGTGTGCTTCCATGGCAAGCCATTTTGATATTTAAAGGTGTGATTTGTAGGATTGTTACCGAACGTTCTGTAGGCCAAAATCAAAACACTGGTGAACGTTCTCAAGACTACCAGACGCGAGCTGGGTTGCCAGATGTAATGAAGACTTAGCTAACGTTAGTTGACCTGCAGCTGCTTTAATGTTTCTCCAACCATGACCCAGCTACACATTACGGAAACAGTGAAAACAAAAAATACCTCTCTAACCAACGTAACATATTTAGCTGAAGTTAGCAATGCAGATGAAGTTTAGCCTAGGCCAGTGTTTCCCAAATTTTTTTTCTGGGGACCCACTTTTTAAAAATGACAGACTATCGCGACCCAACTTGTGACTGTGGTAGTTAACAAACTAGATCCTAATAGAAAGCTGTTAGCTTTCCTAAGCTATATAAGGTATAAGCTAGAGGTATTACACAACATAAATTGTCACTAGGTTATGCTGGCGACCCAAATAAAATATCCTACGACCCACCTGTGGGTCGCGACCCAGTCTTTGGGAACCAATGGCCTAGGCTACCTGTTGTGAAGAAATATGGCCAGCTCTGCGTCAGACTTGATATTCTTCGTTTTTTCATGGGTTTTACGGGGTTTTACGGGTTAGAGTAATGTTGTCAAATAAGCCATTACTTCAATTCATCGTGTTTCCTTACTCTCTGACAACATATGGTGATCATTTTTGGAATGGTTACAGTTTATTTTCCATTATTTCCTACATACTGGTCCTTTAAAGTTATGGCAAGCCGTCTGCAATTAGAATAATCAATCAAAAAAGCAATTTCATGTTTTGAACCAATACCCAACCCTTACATGTAACGACCATTCAGGATATGTTGTAAAATATTAAAATCTGGGAAATTTTACATGTTTATTTCATTTCATCCCCCATGCCAGTAACTGTATAGTGTAATTTCCAAGGGGAATATTTTCGACCCTACACCTTGCCACTGTTTCGAGGGACAAGGGGGAGGCATAGACAAAGGGGAAGGGGAATGTGTAAGAATGACTAATGGGATTGGGCCTTATCTATAATGGTGTGTGCTTATCTGTTCTGCCATTGACCACACACAAAAGCTGCTGTTGAGTTTTCCGACAATCAAACATTCAAATGGGTGGGTGTGGGGGGGGGGGGGGCTGATGGTGGACCCTGTGACCCTGTGACATGACCGGGACTCAGGTCAAAGAAGTTTAAGAAAGGCTGGTATAG
This sequence comes from Alosa pseudoharengus, assembly GCF_046254945.1. Classification (NCBI taxonomy): domain Eukaryota; kingdom Metazoa; phylum Chordata; class Actinopteri; order Clupeiformes; family Clupeidae; genus Alosa; species Alosa pseudoharengus. The sequence goes on along the minus strand of NW_027468598.1, from coordinate 37,153,319 downwards.
AGCAGGTTACACTGGGGAGCTATCTTTAGCCTGCTATGAGCTAGCATTAGCCTGCTATGCCAGTGCCAGGCAACGCTAGCCGTGCATCAAGCCTCGTGACTAGTGTGCCAAGGCTGATGCTGCTTACACAGAAATCATGGCCGGGAATAGAGAGACAATTTAATGTTATAAACTGACTGACTGACACGGACTGTTTGGGATGTCCTTGCCATGTAGGTTAGGGGTGGGGCTGTTTTGTCAGCATTTCCTTTGTTTCAGGTGTCTATACGAAAACGCAAGGGTGTCATAACTGTCGTTTTGAAAAGTTTCCTCTCTGGAAACTGTTTTCCAAAAAAATGTGTTTTAATGCCGGATTCATGTGGAAGAAAGATACAAAACTTTTCCGGATTGATCTCAAACATAATTTTCATTGTATTCATGTGGATACCCTCCGACAGAAAGCCTGCCTGTAGAGGTCTGTCTACTGACCGTGTGTGTGTGTGTGGGTGGGTGTGTGTGTGTGTGTGTGTGTGTGTGTGTGTGTGTGTGTGTGTGTGTGTGTGTGTGTGTGTGTGTGTGTGTGTGTGTGTGTGTGTGTGTGTGTGTCACCAACGAGGCCCTTTTCTTTTTTTTCCGTCTATTTGCCGTTTTACTCAGTCTCTGTGTCACCCCCCTCCCCCCCCCCCCCCCCCCCCCACACACACACATTCCAGCATTGTGCTGAGTTGACCCCTCTGCTTGGCTGCCCCTCTGGACCCTTCCTGATTGTGCAACCAGAGGACGCTCATGCAGCGTGTGTGTGAACTTGTACACGTGTGCATATCTACGTGTGTGTGTGTGCTCAGAAATCTCTAGAATCCTGATCCTGTAGATCCTGTGTGCTGTTCAGATGGCCTTTGCCTTGATCACAGCCCTCTGCACCACTAAATAAAAATGCAACAGAATAGTATTAAAGGACATTTTTATTTATTAGGTTTCCTTAACATGTAGTATTAAAGGAGAATTCCGGTGTGATATTGACCTAAAGTGTGTTGAAACATGATACCGAGTCAGATTCCAAAAATAATTCAGTGGAAATGCATGGATTCCAGTTTCTTACAGTAGCAGCAACTGGAATCCATGCATTTCCACGGAATTATTTTTGGAATCTGATCCCTTATCATACCTGTTCATTCTTACTCCTCGCTCGACTTATCGTGACTAAATTCAAGATGGCTGCAAACGCTAAACTTCGTGAAGATACTGTCTGTATAAATCGTCTTGTAAGTAAACTACCAGTGCTTTTTCAAAGTTCTCAATGTCTCGTTTTAAATGTCAGGGCCCTCGGAAGTCTACCAATGAAGTGTGGAGATACATTGAGCCTCGTAAATGGTGTACAATAGAATACAATAGAACTTCATTAAAACTAAGTAGTATACTAAAGAATTAAAATGCTGTAGAACATGATGGAAACTTGATGAAGACCTGGCTGGCGTTTGCCACCGCCACACACACACACACACACACACACACACACACACACACACACACACACACTCCCAAAGAGAGCTTAGCAGAGGTTACAGCAGATCAGTGTAGTTCTGATCAGAGTGATTGATTTTGTGTTCCGTCTCAGCTGGGAATTTTGAGTAATATATTGAAGAGGTTCATTAGGCTTACTGTATTACTGTTGCTCACTGTTTCTCTGTACAAGCCAATAAGGTAAAATTGTGTACCTGACAAGTTTCGGCTACCGTGCCTTTGTAGCCTTCATCAGAGGTGTCACGTGATGTTGGTGTGACGTCGTCTGAGCTGTGTTATATGGAGGCTACAGAGGCAAGGTAGCCTAAACTTGTCAGGTACACAAAATTTTACCTTAATGGCTTTTACAGAGAAACAGTGAGAAATTTTGAGTAATGCTCAGGTGAGGTTCTAGTGTTCTTCAACGTTCTCCTCTGTTCTACCCGCAGTACCGCGCCCCCTATGTCACACCGCAGCAGTACCAGGTCACAGGATCCCCTGGGTTCTACCCTGGAACCAGCCCAGGAGATTACGGTAGGACAGACACAGATGTGTGTGTCTGCTCTTCTGCCTATGTACAACCTCTTATTAATATGCTCTCTTAGCGTGTGTGTGTGTGTGTGTGTGTGTGTGTGTGTGTGTGTGTGCGTGTGTGTGTGTGTGTGCGTGCGTGCGTGTGTGTGTGTGTGTGTGTGTGCGTGTGTGCGCGCGCAGAAGAGCTGGTCTAATTGAGGCATGCTGCTGGTATGCTGTTGCACTCTCTAACCTTTGGTGGAACAAAACCAGTGCAACACTGGGGATGACAAAGAGGGAGGGAGAGAGAGAGAGGGAGAGATTGATTCAGAGGCACATAATAGCCAGTAGCATGTTCCATTCTCCTGCTGTGACCCTCCTGAACACTAGGGGGCCCCAGGCACCAGCCCCCGTCTCCTGCCCCAGTCCCCTTTGAAGAAGCCTGCCCTTCTCTCAGCACCCGGCAGCAGAGTGTGTGTGTGTGTGTGTGTGTGTGTGTGTGTGTGTATTTTTATCTGAGCGCTGAGTGATTTAGGACCTGAGTCTTTGCTGGTGCCACAGATCATATCACTGCCCCCTCTCGCGCACCCCTTGACATATGCGCACATACACACACACTTGCGCACACACACACACTTGCGCACACAGATACGTCCAGGACCTGCAGACAGGACCGGATAAGTTGTGGAGAGAGAGACTCGCCTCACATGTAAACACCATATGACTCGCCTCTCATGGAAACACCATATGACTACCGAGAATCGGCAGAAGCAGTGTGTTGGAAGACAAGAAACGAGCGAGTGAGTGAGTGAGTGAGGGAGGGAGGGAGGAAGAGAGAGGGTGGAGGAGAAGAGAGGGAGAGGGAGGAGGGAGAAGAGAGGGAGAAGAGAGGGAGGAGGGAGAAGGGAGAAGAGAACATGGGGAATCGAGCGTCCAGCCACAACTCTCAACAGGGTAGGTTTTGTCTGTCTCTCTCTCTGTCCCTCTCTCTTTCTCTCTCTCACTCTCTGTCTCTCTCTCTGTCCCTCTCTCTCTCTTGCCGCCTCTGCCTCCTCTCCTCTCTTCTCCTCCCCCCCCCCGGTCGTTCTCTCTCATACTCTGTGACTTCTGTAGCATGACTCATAACTTAGGAGCTCACTGAGTTGGAAACGTTTCCAAGACTCCCAACACTACTTAACTTTACGCTTTCAGTTCTTCCTGTTCTCTCTCCTTCCCTCTCTCTTTCTCTCTCTCTCTCCCCCCTCTCTCTCTCTCTCTTAACCCTCTGGCTGCTTCTCTCTCTTTCTTTCTCTTTCTCTGTCTCTCTCTTTCTCTCTCTCTCTCTCTCTCTCTCTCTCTCTCTCTCTCTCTCTCTCTCTCTCTCTCTAAGCCCCCCCCCCCATCTCTGGGTTTTGACTATATTTAGTCTCTAGTCCACTGGTCAACAATGCCGCCTCTGTGTGTGTGTGTGTGTGTGTTGGCCAGAGAGGGAGAGAGAGGGTACAGGGTAGATGAAGGGTTGCATGATGGTGAGGGTTGCGTAGATTTGGAGGGCTGGGGGTATGTATAGGTGTGGAGAGGGTATAGATTTGGAAGTGTGTGTGTATGTGTGTGTGTGTATGTGTGGCACACTTGTGGCCATGTGTGTGTATTTTTAGTGTGCGTGTGTATGTGTGTGTGTATGTGTGGCACACTTGTGGCCATGTGTGTGTATGTTTAGTGTGCGTGTGTATGTGTGTGTGTGTATGTGTGGCACACTTGTGGCCATGTGTGTGTATGTTTAGTGTGTGTGTGTATGTGTGGCACACTTGTGGCCATGTGTGTGTATGTTTAGTGTGCGTGTGTATGTGTGTGTGTGTATGTGTGGCACACTTGTGGCCATGTGTGTGTATGTTTAGTGTGCGTGTGTATGTGGCCATGTGTGTGTATGTTTAGTGTGCGTGTGTATGTGGTTTAAGATGTAAATACCTACACATAGCAAAATAAACAAATAGAAGTGGAATGGCACTTTGAGAGCCCAGATCTCTGCTCAGGCCAAATGCTGAATCTTGCAACGCTAACGAAAGCCAAGCTGAATTGGTGGATCGGTTCTGTGTTTCAGGTATCTATGTGTATATTAATGACAAGAACGTCAGTCTGTCTCTGTTTATGTGTGATGCGCATACCTCCAGAACCATTCGTCGACTGATTTCAAACTTGGCTGGTGTATTGTTACAGGCACGAGTGCTGTGCCAATATTGACGTCGTTTGGATGAGAAATGTAAAATATATCGTTAAATTGACGTCGTTTGGATAAGAAATGTAAAAGATATCGTTAAATTGACGTCGTTTGGATAAGAAATGTAAAAGATATCATTAAATTGACGTTTGGATAAGAAATGTAGGTAACACTTTCTATGAAGGTTGTATTTATAACGCCCTATTAATGCATTCATAATGTTTTTTAAGGTGTCTATAAAGCATTGTAATGCTCATTATTACCATCTATATGTATTCACAAGTCGTCATAACCAACTTCATGATGCATTATGACAGCTAATTATGAATGATTATAATTTTAATCTGAATAATGCATTATAAATATGTCAAGATCTGCCTACTCACTTGTCAGTTTTATGATGCATCATAACTACTTTGCTTTGTTAAATGCGTATTGTGATGCATAAAGAGTTTTGACATCTACTGTAGTCCTATATATATCTATAGTTATAAGTATATGTAATAAAGTTATAATAATTTATACATCTCCGTACAGAACAGAATTATAAACAGCTATGCAATATCATAAGTGTTATTTGTCAGCTCTAAGTAAAGTGACAAGAATATGACCCTATTATTGACAGATATAAGTTCACTGAGTAATTAAAGGGTGCAATGAACTAAGTACCGAGTCTAGCATCTTTACCCCATATGCACAATATTATAAATGACTATGTTAATGTCATAGGTGTTATTTGTCAGCTTTAGGTAGTGATGCACCGATGTGATACCAGTACCGATAACCGATATTAATTTTGCTGTTATGGCCGATACCGATATTTACCGATGTCGATATATCTGTATAGAAAACACATTCTTATGATAATCAAATAAAGAGCTATTTTCCAAAATGCATTTACCTTAGAACACCAGAGGATTACAATATAATAGAATATATCTGTATTATTTTATATCCTGATATAAAAAGAGAGAATACTGAATGTCTGATATTTATGACAGCACTTTATGCAGATTAGCCTATAGGTATGGCACACTATAGGCCTACTATTTATATTACAACTCTCCCTCTTTAATTCAGCTGTGTGGTTGAAGCCTGGAAATATTGTAAACATAGTAGCATAGTAGGCTAGCTTATCATAGTCTACTGATTGGACTGTTCAGTTTCCCCATGTGTGTAAGTTTTGAGTATTGAGATGATAAGTCAACTTGAAACCAAGAGTTTTAAACAAATATGTGCAGCATGCTAATGTTGCTAAGCAGATTTAATAGTAATTTAGCTAGTTGTCTTCTATGAGTCCTTGCTTTCACGATTGTAATGTTTTATTTGGATTGCGTTGGCCGAGTCGCGCGTGTGAGCGAGAGAGAGCGGGGCAAAGAGAGGGCTGTTGTAAAATGGTGTTGCGGCTCCTTTAAGAGAGCTCAGTGTGTGTGTGTGTGTGTGTGTGTGTGTGTGTGTGTGTGTGTGTGTGTGTGTGTGTGTGTGGGTGTGGGTGTGGGTGTGGGTGTGGGTGTGGGTGTGGGTGTGGGTGTGGGTGTGGGTGTGGGTGTGGGTGTGGGTGTGGGTGTGGGAAGCTGGGAAGGAGGGAGATAGAGTGAGGAAGTGTATGTATGCGACTGGAGCAGAGAGTGTGGAAGTTCAAGTTGGAGTCTGTACACAGTGTGAGCGGTGTTACTGTCCGAAATAAAACTCCATAAAGTTCAGCTCGTGTATTTTGCTCATCAGAAATGGGACCGTGACCCCGACGTTATTCTATCTTATAACATCGGCCCTCGAATAACGAATCTCCCCTGCGTTTCTGACTACGGTCTGAAACAAAGCAGGAAAGGTTAACAGGGGGTTTATACTGTTTGGTAAAGTCTACAATGAAAGCAACGTAGGCTACCGCCAAGTAAAGCGGGAGATGTGTGTTGTTTATGCGGCCGCGTAAGCTGCAAAGCACTGCTAGACACTAGAAAGGGAGTGTCGGTTCTGCCTTTTCACACCGCGACACAGGTTTGTGGATATGAGTGTTGCGATTTCAGTTTTGAATCGCATATCGTTACAGCCCTATTAAATTCCTATTATGACCATATAACTACATTCTGCCTGATACACAGTTATATTTAGCGTACCGCGAGAGATGTAGTGCTAGGCGTGACATGACATGCAAGCCAGCCATCAACTTGACTGCAAGCAACGCGAGCAGCGCGATACAACGCAACGTTTTGAAAGAACTTTTGTCAGATGCCCAGTGTCTTCTTTCTGTCAGTCTTGTTGCCCTGCTATTTTAAATAAGAAATATGATGCAATAGAAGGGCATATTTAACGGATTCAGTGTAGACAGCTAACACGCTTGGATCGCTACACACACGTCAAATACACAGGAATGATTATCGGCCTGTTCACATCGGCCCTATTTTGACATCGGACCGATACCGATGTGTAGAAAAATGACCATATCGGCCGATATTATATCGGCGGCTGATATATCGTGCATCACTAGCTTTAGGTAAAGTAAAGCAAATCAGGTGTTATAAATAGATATAAGGTTATTATAAACAAATATGAGGTACAATGAAATGAGAGCCTGGACAGTAAAGACAAAAGGAATGCATTTAGTTCACTTTATTTTCATTTAAACTAACACATAATCAGACTGATTATCAATGCTCTGAGCACATTACACAAACACAATGAGACAGGCCGAAAAAGTGGCTCGACACGATCCTATATTTTGTGGTGGTGGTTATTATTGGAATAAAACTCACAATGCCACTGAAATCTATCTTGGGTCATTATGAAAGATTGTTCAAATCAAAATAGACCTTTGGTTTAAATGAAAATAAAGTGAACTAAATGCATTCCTTTTGTCTTTACTGTCCAGGCTCTCATTTCATTGTAGGATAATAGGGTCATATTCTTGTCACTTAACTTAGAGCTGACAAATAACACTTATGATATTGCATAGCTGTTTATAATTGTGTGCTATAGGGAGATGTATAAATTATTATAACTTTGTTACATATACTTATAGCTATAGATATATAGGACTGCAGTAGAAGTCAAAACTCTTTGCATTACTATACGCATTTAACAAAGCAAAGTAGTTATGATGCATCATAAAACTGACAAGTGAGTAGGCAAATCTTGACATATTTATAATGAATTATTCAGATTAAAATTATAATCATTCATAATTAGCTGTTATAATGAATCATGAAGTTGGTTATGACGACTTGTGAATACATATAGATGGTAATAATGAGCATTACAATGCTTTATAGACACCTTATAAAACATTATGAATGCATTCATAGGGCGTTATAAATACAACCTTCATAGAAAGTGTTACCGAAATGGAAAAGATATCGTTAAATGTCGTTAGAAGAAGCACAGATTGTTTTTTGTCGCTCTAGTAGCCTCTGTAGCCTCTCCCCGTCTCGCACCGCGCAGCACTGAATCATTGCACACGGGTAGAAAGCCAAGTGAGTGCTGTTTAGAGCAGGCCAAGATGTTTGGATGATTATCATGTCTGAACTCAACAATATAATGACTAATGTAATGTAACATCACGCCATCCCACATGGGGCAATGGCTATTCAAAACAACTTAAACAAATATTTATATCTTACTTTGGACTGTCTTTCAACTTTGAATAAACAAACAACAATTCCGACTGCACGTCCCAGAATCAAAGCACGTGACAGCTGTTTTTAAAGACTGATTCAGAATGCCACACATGAGCATTCTACGCTAGCCACTCCAGATACAGACACTGAGTGGCAGAGCGGGATGTCACTTGTACCACAGACTGTCTTTGGGAATGTCACACTGTTGCAAATTTCATATGACCATGGATCATTCCACAAAATGGTGTTTGTCTTCTCTATCATTAAATTTTCAATTAGGCTAAACATAGCCTTAACTGGAAACTACTGTTAGTCCTATGTCATTTTGATCTGAAAAAAAATGTCAAATGCAGCCATACTTAAATTCTGCTTACTGCATGTATATTACGGTTATGTTCAGTCATTAGTGAATGCTTAGCTGGAATTTTGTTTTTCCCTATCATCCTATTTTAAAAGTCGGCGTATGCAACTAGGCTACGGGTTTTCTACAGGAAATGTATGTTTTGAACGGGCCCTGCACTAGTTAAATTGAATGGATCCTTTGGTGATCCCTCCTCCACCCGTCTGTCTCCTCCACCCGTCTGTCTCCTCCACCCGTCTGTCTGCTCCACCCGTCTGTCTCCTCCACCCGTCTGTCTCCTCCACCCGTCTGTCTCCTCCACCCGTCTGTCTGCTCCACCCGTCTGTCTGCTTCACCCGTCTGTCTGCTTCACACGTCTGTCTGCTCCACCTGTGAGCACGAGCAAACAGTTTTAAGGGGGTGGTTCTCCGCCAGCATGCTGGGGAGCTGGATTAAGCGTTAACGTTGAAACGTAATGTATCTGTTCAGATGTTTCCTCTGTTAAGGAATTTGAATGCTCCTCCAGGGTGCAGGTAGAGGAACTGTAGTTTGTATACTGCAGCTCACAGTTGCACAAGTTTATTTGAAAGTTATCTCCTGACCACAATCCCAAGTATTTCTGGGTTGGACGGGCCTGTCTTTTCAGATGTTTTGGACTGCAGATCATCTGCCTTCATTACTAAACGATAATTGTTATTCGGTAGAGATTATTTGGCTTGACCCACATGTAATTTTCAGTGTGTGTGTGTGTGTGTGTCCTGTCTTTCCTGCAAAGTGACTTGACTAGATTTGACCTCACCCTAAGCCTGTCCTCTCCAACCCACAGCAGGGTAGGGGTTGGAGAGGACAGGGTTAGGGTGAGGTCAAATCTAGTCAAGTCACTTTATTTCCATAGCAGATTTAAAAACAGCACTTTGACCCAAACCTTTAACCTAGCATGAGGGACAGTATGAGCACAGAAGGATAGATGCATCTGGAAATGCTGTATTTTTTTGTTGTTGTCAAAGTAATGACTACACCCCCTCTCTCTCTCTCTCTCTCTCTCTCTCTCTCTCTCTCTCTCTCTCTCTCTCTCTCTCTCTCTCTCTCTCTCTCTCTTTCCCCTCCCTCTCTCTCTCCCTCTCTCTATATATATATATATATATATATACCTCCCTCTCTCTCTCTCTCTTAGCTGGACCGTACTATCCGGCTCAGCCCCAGTTTACTCCCCCTGTTCAGCCTGCTGCCCCTGTGCTCATAAGCCCCGCCCCCCAGCAACAGGCTCCTCCCCAACAACAGCAGCAAGGTCAACCCAAACGGGAACGCAAACAGGTAGGATGCACCCCCACACTCACTTATGCATGTATGCACACACACACACACAAACACACACGTGTGCATGTGTACACTCATGAAATGGTGATGTCAGGCTGGCTGTGTAGGATATGCCCTTATATAGCTGCTCTGGTGTTTAAGCAATGTGGACAGGGCCAGCCGCTATCCTAAACGATAGCTAGCCTATCAATACAACATATGTGCCTAACATGAACCAAGCATAGACTGTATATATAGAACCCAAGGGATAGCTAGCCTATCAATACAACACACGTGCCTAACATGAACCGAGGGATAGCTAGCCTAGCAATACAACACATCTATTCTTGGTGAGTATAGTGCTGTGCTGGTGTAGTAGATGGATGACTATTGTTGAGTACAGTGCTGTGCTGGTGTAGTAGATGGATGAGTATTGTTGAGTACAGTGCTGTGCTGGTGTAGTAGATGGATGAGTATTGTTGAGTACAGTGCTGGGCCCAGTTTCCCAAAAGCATCGTAAGCTTAAAGGTGCTCTACGCGATGCCACACTTTTATTAGGCTAAAACATTTTATCTCATTTACTGCAAAATCACCTAACCAACCACTAGCTGTCTGTGTCCTGAATACACTGTAAAAAAACGTGATCTCTGTGGACAGCCCAGGCTCCAGAAACGGCAACAAAAACAACCTGGGCAAACCTAGCCCATAAAAACATAACAAACTGTTCCAGCAAATCACAGACGAGATGTGCGTTTAGGAGAGTTTCAATTGCACGGGAGGGAGGGGAAGGAAGTAGCGAGCTAGCTCTCTGTTTTGTTTGAAAGTCAACAGAAGTGACGTTACCCAGCATCGCTTGGATCACCTTTAAGAAGCTCGTAAAGTCCCTATTATCAACGTCTTAAGATTTGTGGACTGTTTCCCGAAACCATTGTTGCTTAAGAACGTTGTGAGAGCACTCGTATATCTATGAGTGATCCAGAGTACTTGTTACTGGCTAAGAGACAGTCCAACTGAGGTCACCAGCAGGGCATGCAGGGGAATTACAACTAAGAATATAATTATTCTACTACGTTCCCATTCCCAAGTGAATTAATCTGTAGATCCGAAGTTTAAACGGTAGCTGTGATGTGCAGTCACCTGACATCACCAAATTAGAGGATTTTTCAGAACTATTAATGTGGACATCTCCCCTTAAGACCATCTTAAGAACAGTGCACGCGTGTTCAAACTATGAGCATGTTCAGGAAACAATCGGAAAAAACAAACAAACGATCTTAATTAACTATCAAAAATAATTTCTAGTTTTTGCCTGAAATTGCACTGTGCCTATTTACAAGGGTATTGTTCCCACCTCTTCTGGGGCCTACCATCAAATGTTGGACCTCTATAGAAAGCTGAGAACAAAATAAATGTGTGATGTACTCACAAAGAGTTACAGAGGCTAGAATATAGTTTTTTCTTTCTGCCGGATTACAAGCATCTCTGAACTGACCACATTTCAGCCCTCTAGGTCTCTTGATATCCCTTAGAAACACAACTGAGCCCTAGCACCAGGTCTTGTGAAGTTGTGTGCAAAAGTAGATCAATATAGAATGAAAATATGAGTGCTTTAGACTATTATTTGCCAAGGTATGCCCATGCGTTTTGTAAAATGCCTATGGAATACTCCCCATAGGACTTTTTGTTATCCAAAATGCATACTGACAATCAAATGCTTACTGCACATGAACCCCTTTGTGTAGAAGCATAATCCTGGTCTCAAATGAAAGGTAACACTTTGAGGTTTCATGCTTGTATTTGGATTATACTTCAGGGGTTCTGATATGGAATGACTACACTAAATATGGAATGATTACAAAAATGTCTTTATTTTTGCATTTACTTTGTTGGTTCAATGAGTGTGTATAAGATAGACTATACAACTGTAAAACTAATATTGGATAACACAACATGAAGATTCAATTTCTATGGATTCTTGTGAATATTTCAGTACCCAATATGTTGCATCTACTTATTGTGCTGCAGCTACACTGCAGCCAGAAGTCAGGGTATCACCAAAAGCGGAAGGGGGGTAGGGGGGCATTTTGGATCAAATTTAATTGAGACATAATAAGATTCATCTGAGAATGTAAAGCACTATACAGATTGTACATGAAATAAGTTGTCATTTTTGGATTCCCAAGAGTCAAAGCTTTGAAATGGTGTATAACATTACTATGCTACATAGCAATATGGTGCATACAATTGATTTAGAATGTTGGGGGGAGGTGGGGGAGGGGGGTAACCGTCCCGCCGGCGGTTATGTGGTTATGTGGTTATGTGGTTATGAATCTTAGAAAACCCTCCTAAATGCATGTATTCATCGTTATTGGAAAACCGGGCCCTGTTCTGGTGCAGCCAATGAGTAGGCTGTTGCTGTTGAATACAGTACTGGTCTTGTGTACCTGGTGAGTATTGTTGTTGAGTATGGTGCTGGTCTGGTGTACTTGATGAGTATTGTTGAGTATGGTGCTGGTCTGGTGTATTAACTGAGTATTGTTGTATAATATTGTTATTTAATATTATCGTTGAGTATAGAGGTGGTCTGGTTTGGCTCATGTGAGGAATGTGGTGCCTAGGTGGAACCTAGGTGGCCTAGGTGTAGCCTGCCTGTGGCCTAGGTGTAGCCTGCATGTGGCCTAGGTGGAACCTGTATGTGGCCTAGATTTTTAGGGAGGCCAAGAGAGCCAAGATTCCAGCGCTCACCTCGATGAACACACTCCCTAACCCGTGGTTACCCAGCATGCTGTGCGGTGGGCGGCTGCTGTTATCTCTGCCGGTTGCGTTATCGGGCGCTTGGAGACGCAGCTTGTCACGGCTTACCTGGGGCAGAGGTGGACTTTGACCGACTGGCACCCTACGGTGTTCAACCGCACAAGGTCCACGAAAGAGAGGGAGGGAGGGAGAGAGGGGAGGGAGAGAAAGAGAGGGAGGGAGTGAGAGAGAGAGAGAGAGAGAGAGAGAGAGATGTAGGGAGAAAGGGAGGGAGGGAAAGAGAGGGAGGGGGAGAGAAAGAGAGGGAGGGAGAGAGAGAGAGAGGGAGGGAGGGAGGGAGAGAGAGAAGGGAGGGAGAGAAAGAGATGGAGGGGGAGAGAAAGAGAGGGAGGGAGAGGGAGAGAGAGAGAGGGGGAGAGGGGAGGGAGAGAAAGAGAGGGAGGGGGAGAGAAAGAGAGGGAGGGAGAGGGAGAGAGGGAGAGCAGAAGGGATGCACAGGAGGCATAGAAGAATGAGAGAGCACACAGAAAAGCTGATTAAACTGGAACACTGAAGGTAAGAGTGTACTTGTGTGTGCCAGTGTGCTTCTCTCCACAAACTGGGTTTGAAAATGGAGAGAGAATGGGGGGGAGGCTGACATGGTGTGTGTGTGTGTGTGTGTGTGTGTGTGTGTGTGTGTGTGTGTGTGTGTGTGTGTGTGTGTGTGTGTGTGCGTGCGCGTGCGCGTGTGTGTGTGTGTGTGTGCGCGCACATTCTCTAATGCTGTTAGTTGTTTAGAGCATTCCACAGTTCTCTGAGAAAAATCACATTCTATCATTCCTTCACCTAGTTACTCTCTGCCTTTTCTCTTCTCTCTCTCCCTCTCCCTCTATCTCCCCTCTCTCTCTCTTCTCTCCCTCCCTCCCCTCTCTCTTCTCCCTCTCTCCCCTCTCTCTCCCTCTCCCTCTATCTCCCCTCTCTCTCTCTTCTCTCCCTCCCTCCCTGTCTCTGAGAGAGGGGGGCGGTGAAGGGCATGTCTGCACAGCTCAGCTCCACGTGGCTCTGCTTCTCCACCTCCTGTCCCGGAAAAAGAATCTCTGCCTCTCTCTCCCCCTCTCTCTCTCTATCTCTCTCTCTCTCTCTCTCTTGTTCTCTCTCTCTCTCTCTCCCTCTCCCTCTCTCTCCCTCTCTCTCTCTCTCTCTTGTTCACTCTCTCTCTCTATCTCTCTCCCTCTCTCTCTCCCTCACTCCCTCACTCACTTCCTTCCCCTCTCTATCTCCCTGTCTCTTAACTTCTCACTATTCCCACCTCGTTGCAATGACTGAAAGAAGTAAATGTTTTAAGTTAATTTAGCAAAGCTGGGTCTCTGTATCTCTCTCTCCCCCTCCCATTCTCTCTCTCTCTCTCTCTTCCGTTCTCTCTCTCTCTCTCTCTCCCTCCCCCCTGACGGCCTCTCTGACTGCCTGTTCAGTGGGCGGGCATGCATTCCACTGCTGTCGTTACACAAGGCTAGTTGCGTGCTCCCTCCCTCTCTCTCTCCTCTCCTCTCTCTCTCTCCCTCTCTCTCTCTCGCTCTCGTTCTGTCTGCCTTGTGTGCGTGCGTGTGGAGAGGCAGCTGGCCGTTGGAGGCCCCAGTGCTGTGTGAGTCCTGGCCCAACTGAACGCCTCTGAGCTGGGCAGCTGCTCAAATCTAGCCCCAGGATGAGAGGCCTGCTAGGGTAGTGCCAGGCTGGCAGGTAGGACTGTGTCCGAGGTTAAGTGAGCGCTGTGTGTGTGTGTGTGTGTGTGTGTGTGCGTGTGTGTGTCTCTGTTTCTGTGTGTGTCTGACAGCTCCTGTTGACGTGTGAGTTTCTTGCGGGGCACTCCTAGTTCAGAATGTGAAAGTTTGCAAGTGTGTATCTGAATGTGTGTTTAGGGTCCTGATAGTGTGTGTGTGTGTGGTTGTTCAAGGGTCATGTGATTTTAAGGGAACAGTTTTAGCTGTTTTTTCGTCGTATTTGATGTTATTTTGCCCACTCTGACTAGAGTTCCACTTGCAAACTTTGCAAAAAATAAAGCTCCTCTGCTATGTTTTTGAGCAGTAGGAGGAGTTTGTGTGTGAGAGAGAGAGAGATAATTCTTACAGATCTGGAGCATTACTGAAGAGAAAGAGCCTCTCTTCCTCTCTCTTGCTGTCTCTTTCTTTCTTTCTTTCTTTCTTTCTTTCTCCCACTCTCCCCACCCTCTCTTTCTCTCTTTCTCTCTCCCTCCCTCTTTTAAGATTTCTCCTGACCTGACTCTCTCCTTATAGCTTTTGGTTATGGAAGCCCCCTTACCCTCAGATGTATGACAGATGTCTCTCACTCTCTCTCACTCTCTCTCACTCCCTCTCTCTCTCTCTCCCTCCCTCCCTCTCTCTCTCTCTCTCTCTCTCTCTCTCTCTCTTTCTCTCTCTTTCTCTATCTCTCATAGATACGTATCAGAGACCCTAACCAGGGTGGAAGAGACATCACAGAAGAGATTATGTCAGGTGGTAGATCCGCCTTGACCCCAACTCCCCCACAGGTAACACACACTCACACACACACTCACACACACACCTATTTCCCCAAAGGGAACACATATACACACACACACCCCTACTGCCCCACAGGAAACACACACACACACACACACCCCTACTTCCTCACAGGTAACACATAAACACACACACACACACACACACACACACACACACACACACCCACACCCACACACCCCTTACACTCTCAAAGGTAGCACATACACACACACACTCTTACTGCCCCACAGGTAGCACATACAGACACACACCCCTACTTAGACTTACATAGGGCTGGGCAATATGGCTAAAAATAATATTGCAATATTTTTAGTCTGTTTCACGATATACGATATATATCTCAATATTTTGAAATTTTATCAAAAGGACTTAATGAATTCTCACTTTGACCCTGAGATGTTTTAAATGATGCCAGTATGATGCAGTAGGCTAGGATAAATCATATCAGTCCAATCCCTGCAAATGATATCCGCATTAAAACATTCTTGGTTAATCACAGGTGGTTTCTATTTTAAATTTGCATGTAAAAGCAGGGGTGAAGGTAGTTTTGAATTCTTGCCAGTAGTCTACTATGAAAGTTTCTCATAGGGAAAAGTGTACAGGCTAAAATTTCAACACACCTAAATAGGGTACATCAATTGATTTATCTTAGCCTATTTGCAGAGCATTCATCATGGCCTGTTATTTGGCTTGATCATTCTCTCTTCTTCTGTCCTTGTCTTATTTGAAAGGCCCCTCTGCCAATACACTCATCAGGATAAACTGTTACATGTAACTCACTTCTCTTTTTGCATGGCTTCATGGCTTTAGTTAACTTTCCAAATAAATGTAGCTTGTTTTAATCGGTCACTGATATGTCTCCATATGAATGATGATTGCTTACATCGGATAGAAGGGTGGTGCATGCTTTATTGTGTGCGTGCGTGCTTAATTAGTGGTTCGGTTGTTGGTTGATAAATAAGACACAGTTGCGTTTTCGTTTTGAGACAGATGCACTCATGGACAGTAGCCTAATCTTCCAAAATGTGCAGATCTCATACATTTAATTTAAAAATCAATCTGGAGGGAAGCATAGAAGCATAGACAAACATTTAGCACAATGCATGTGTGGAGAGTGCAATGTGCGCATTTGCGCTGTCGTTTTGAAACGGTGCACTAGACATAGACAGTAGTCCTTCTGCCTAATGCACGGATATTCACTTTAATTTGAAGATCCCTTGCTATGTCGTTTCGTTTTTCGTTTTGCGTAACCAAATCAGAACTGCTTCCATCTATTAACCTATCTCATTGTTGAACAACACTAGCCCAGGGGTTTTCAAACTTTTTGTGAGTGTGGACCACTATTTGTAATGAAGAATTTTCGCGGACCACCTCATAATACCCTTAATAAAATGTCTATACACAGCCCTACCTGAATTAATCTGCACCTCTTAATAGGCCTACTAGCACTAAAACTAGGCCTATAACTGGGCATCACATTAGTAGGCTATCGTAAAAGCACCAATATGTCTAAAAAAAAAAAAAAAATTTTTAATACTTCAAAATAGCATTTGATAAATTAACCTTACATTTTCAGTAGCCATAATATGAAGTGTGTAGATTTAAACAAAATCTGGTTTGGTTCTTAGCGTGAGCTTTTACTGCCCAAGAAATTGGAACCGTGCTCAAACCGTGTTTGAATTCTTGTCATGAAATAAAAAAATCCACTGGAGCTCCAAGCGGTTTTGACTCTTCGAGTCACTGTACATAGCTAATTTAAATACACTTATGGGGTGGGTGTTTGCGTTTCTTTAGGAATCCGCTGTCTTGGTTTGTATAGAAATTAATATTAATTGACGCATAGGCTACTCGTAAAAGGGCGGATACAACAGGCTTGTTAAAAGAAAGTTTACTGCACACAACGGCTGCCACGTATTTAATTTATTTATTTACTCAAGCGCCCGATGGCATAATCAAGTTCATTTCAACAACGTATTTTCTTAACAATATATTATTAAATGTATAACGTTACAGTAATAAGAACATCTGTCTGTCTGAGAGCGAGAGAGAGATAGAGAAGGGGGAGAGAGCGACAGAGAAAGAGAATTTT
>NW_027468598.1:37106500-37114000 GCF_046254945.1 Alosa pseudoharengus | reverse complement strand
TAGATTTCTGAACCCTGGGATTAGGCTTGTAAGCCTGTCAAAGTATGACTTAGGTATAGTTGTATATTTCTCACAGTGAAGAAGAAAGTGCACCTCAGTCTCAACCTCACCTGTTATGCAGTGACCACATATTCTTTGCTCTCTTGGCAACCAGGATTTTCTCAGTCTGCCCTTTTCTATGGCTAGACTGTGGTCACTGAGTCTATATTTGGTCAGGATCTGTCTCTGCTTTATATCTCTAACAGTAAAGAGATATTCTTCCAATTGGTATTCAGATTTTAATATACCGGTAACATTCTAACTTGCTTTGGTTTTTTGTCTCCTTTTGCCAATGTTCCAAATATTTTTCTTTAGATTCTTAAATGATCTTATTGGTGTTCAGTTTGAAAGCAGCACTTGTCTGAGAGAAGTTATTAATGTTTGTTAGGGGGAGATTAGTTAGTCTCAGTACAAGCTGACTCAGAGGACTCTTTTCAGGGTTCAGATCTTGAGTTTTTACTGCATTAAAATGCAGTGTGTCAGTGGGACTTGTTTGGAGATGCATCCAGAATTTGAGGGCTCTTTTTTGCATGTTGATGGCCAATGGGAATCTGCCTAGTTCTGCCCTGCATGCATTGTTTGGTGTTTTCTTTTGGATTTTTAAGATCAATCGGCAGAACTCTGCATGTAGGCTTTCTATAGGATGTTTGTCCCATCTAGTGTAGCTATGCACTCTCTCTGTATCCCCTCCTCTCTCCCTTTCTCACTCTCTCTGTATCCCCTCCTCTCTCCCCTCTCTCTCTCCCTTTCTCACTCTCTCTGTATCCCCTCCTCTCTCCCCCTGTAGTCCGGTTGGGTGCCTCGGCGTGGTGACCAGGGTCCGAAGACCATCGAGCAGATCCATAAAGATGCGGAGTTGGAGGAGGCGCGGGAGCAGGTGAAGGTCCAGCAGCAGCTGCTGTCCAAGAAGGACGGCCGAGGGGGGGGTCCAGGGGGCCCGCGGGGGGGGGCACACACACACGCGGCTGGGGGCAGCCGATCCGCCAACCAGGCGCCAGACGAGGGCTGGAACACTGTGCCCATCTCCACCAAGAACCGCTCCATCGACCCCACGCGCCTCACCAAGATCACCAAGGTATGCCTGGGACAATACCCTTTCCCTTACAATACCCCATCCCTTACAATACCCCATCAATACCCTATCCCTTACAATACCCCATCAATACCCTATCCCTTACAATACCCCATCAATACCCCATCCCTTACAATACCCCATCAATACCCTATCCCTTACAATACCCCATCAATACCCTATCCCATACAATACCCTATCCGTTACAATACCCCATCAATACCCTATCCGTTACAATACCCTATCCCATACAATACCCTATCCGTTACAATACCCCATCAATACCCTATCCCTTACAATACCCCATCAATACCCTATCCGTTACAATACCCCATCAATACCCTATCCCATACAATACCCTATCCGTTACAATACCCCATCAATACCCTATCCCATACAATACCCTATCCCTTACAATACCCCATCAATACCCTATCCGTTACAATACCCCATCAATACCCTATCCCATACAATACCCTATCCGTTACAATACCCCATCAATACCCTATCCATTACAATACCCCATCAATACCCTATCCCTTACAATACTTTAGGGCAGTCGTGGCCCACTGGTTAGCACTCCAGACCTGTAACCGGAGGGTTGCCGGTTCGAGCCCTGACCAGTGGGAACGGCTGAAGTGCCCTTGAGCAAGGCACCTAACCCCTCAGTGCTCCCAGAGTGCCGCTGTTGTAGCAGGCAGCTCACTGCGCCGGGATTAGTGTGTGCTTCACCTCAGTGTGTGCTTCACCTCACTGTGTGTTCACTGTGTGCTGTGTGTGTTTCACTAATTCACGGATTGGGATAAATGCAGAGACCAAATTTCCCTCACGGGATCAAAAGAGTATATATACTATACTACTACTATACTATACTATACTATACTATACAATACCCTATCCCTTACAATACCCCATCAATACCCTATCAATACCCTATCCCTTACAATACTCTATCAATACCCTATCCCTTACAATACCCTATCCCTTACAATACTCTATCAATACCCTATCCCTTACAATATCCCATCCCTTACAATACCCTTACAATATCCTAACAATACCCCATCCCTATCAATACCCCATCCCTAACAATACCCCATCCCTTACAATACCCTAACAATACCCCATCCCTATCAATACCCCATCCCTATCAATACCCCATCCCTATCAATACCCTTACAATACCCTATCCCGTTTTTGCACAACTTGTCTCTTTAAATTATTTTATTACTGTTTCCCTAGTGGTGCCCTTAGCGAGTTGCTTTGTGGTTGTTAAAGTGTTTTAAATTATAACTCCAAAACACCCAACATAAAATAAAAGCCCTATTTACTGACCAATACTGACTGTTTTTAAACATTAATTTCTGAAAAAATGCTGTTGACTTGATACAGTTGTGTTCATATGTTTACTAGGGTGGTCCTTATATGGGGTAAAACATTTTTTTTGGGAAATTTTCAACTCTCACCCCCTAAATGTGTTAGGATATCAATAAAAACACACTGTGCACATTTTTAAATTGTTCCTACAATATCTAGAGGTAGCTCAAGGCCTTTGAATATTTCCAGAATCGCTCATTTTTACAGAAATTGTACCTTATGAGAACGCACAACAAAATAAAATGCAATATTATTTGTTGGTCAGACTATAATAAGGTGAATAGCAATAATAAACAATGTCAATTCAATCAATAGCCTAATGAAATAAACAATGAAAATGAGGGGGGGGGGGAGCAATAATAAACACTAATGTCCATTCAATCAATAATATAAAAACAACAACATGGTAAGACTACATTAACCCATTTACTCCTAAAATGCCTGCTAAAAACGCCTATAGAATCGTATGGCATTCTAGACTAAATAACCTTATTTCCTGAGGATTTTCTGAAAACATACTAAAAATTGTCAACGTCTACCAAAATGTAATATCTAAGCCTCTGTAGCACCTAGAAACATGAAATAAAAAGCATGCTGCGCTACGCAGCATCCAGCGGGAGGGTCAATGTTGCGCTACGCAGCATCCAGCGGGAGGGTCAATGTTGCGTCATGCAGCATCCAGCGCGAATGGGTTAAAGAGAATATCAATAATAAACAACAATGTCAAATTAATCAATAGCCTAATGGAAATAAAACAATATTTTACAAACCATAACGCATAAGAAGCGCTTAATGCCCTAAGTGCCTCTCTTAAATGACCCAAAACTATCACAGGAACGGAGAGCACTGGGCAACTCATTCCACCAACATGGAACCACTGAGGAAAAGAGTCTTGAATTTGACCTAGCATTTATGACTGGTCGACACAACAGACGCTCATCAGAAGACCGCAGTGTGCGGTTGGGGATGTATATCTTGATCATTGAATTAAAATAACAAGGAGCAGATCCAGTCAGTGTCCAAGGCCAAAGGCCAAAGTGAGAGATTTAAATTGTATCATCATATTGTACAGTTGCACACTCGGGACGTCCTCTTTCTCTTTGGGCCAGGAGAAAGTCTCCATCTTCTGGATTCTTGAGATGAATGAGTGCATCTTGATGTGCGATATCAAACAGGTCTCCCAACTGGTCTATGAAGGCCTCTACATTGCACTGCAGGTCTCCCAACTGGTCTATGAAGGCCTCTACATTGCACTGCAGGTCTCCCAACTGGTCTATGAAGGCCTCTACATTGCACTGCAGGTCTCCCAACTGGTCTATGAAGGCCTCTACATTGCACTGCAGGTCTCCCAACTGGTCTATGAAGGCCTCTACATTGCACTGCAGGTCTCCCAACTGGTCTATGAAAGCCTCTACATTGCACTGCTGAGTCTCAGAAGTTCTCTTGGCGTTTTTCTTCTGCCACTTGTCGTGAAGTGTTTCCAGTTGTTTTATGGCATGATGTTGGGGACGAACATGAATCCTAGCCTTGTCCTAGAATACCAAGACTTCTTTGATCACAGCTGTTGCACTTTCATTAAGTTTTTTTTTCAATGTTTTATGGTGATATTACAACAAACATAAAACCTGCTTCTTGGAGGGTAACTTTGTTCCAGTTATTTCAGTCTCTTCTGATCCAAGTAACCATATAGCGAATTTGCTTTGTGTTGCTTCAGCCATTGTCTCAGTGTATATTGTCTATTGTGCTTCATTCACATTGATGCTTTGAAAGACATATCACAACTAAAACAGGAGTTGCTATGAATTGCTCACAACACAGCATATTATTGGGAAATACCGGAATCAGCAGATGAGATCAGCAAATCAGCATTGCAAATTTGCATGGACAATATGGAATTCCCATTTCAATGTGGTCACCAATAATCAATACACATTGTCATTGACTGCATTGGCAAATAAGTCCATTGCTGCCATAAGCATATATTATTAAACAATTATACATGCTAGCACAATGTATCACATAATACGCAAAAAATCCTAAATATGCATACTGCACAGTATGTGTTAAACTTCAAAGGTCTTGAGCAACCTCTAAATATTGATCGATATTGATAAAATTTTGCCCAATTATTTTTTTTATTTATTCAAACATATTGGTGGGGTGAGAGCATGAACTTTCAAAAGTTGAAAAATAAGGACCACCCTAATGTTTACACACCCATGCTAAAGTTGACCTGAAAAGAAGAATAAAAAATCATCTTTTGGAAAAAGATGAGGAAAAATAATAAAACCTTTTAAGGACACCAATTTTCTTTGTGAATGAATAATGTATCATAATTAAATTTGTTTCCTTAAAATACAAGAGGCATGAATATACACATCCTTATTATGTTAAATTCCCATAGAGGCAGGCAGATATTTATTTTTAAAGGTCAGTTATTTCATGGAACCAGGATACTATGCATCCTGATAAAGTTCCCTTAGCCTTTGGAATTAAAATAGCCTCACATCATCACATACCCTTCACCATACTTAGAGATTGGTATGGGGTACTTTCCATAAGCTCATCTCTCAATGCAAATCAAACCAGCTAACTGAAATAAAACCATGCCAATCTCTAGGTATAGTGAAGGCTACGTGATGCGGGGCTATTTTAATTCCATATCTGAGAGAACTACGGTATGAAGGAGAATTTGTACTAAAATTTCTGATTTCTTGTTCTTGTTTTTGTGTGAATTCTTTACATGTGTGTGGTGTGTGTCTGTGTGACTGTGTGTGTGTGTCTGTGTCTGTGTCTGTGTCCCTGTGTGTGTGTGTCTGTGTGTCCCTGTGTGTGTGTGTGTGTGTCCCTGTGTGTGTGTGTGTGTGTGTGTGTCCCTGTGTGTGTGTGTGTGTGTCCCTGTGTGTGTGTGTGTGTCCCTGTGTGTGTGTGTGTCCCTGTGTGTGTGTGTGTCCCTGTGTGTGTGTGTGTCCCTGTGTGTGTGTGTGTGTGTGTGTCCCTGTGTGTGTGTGTGTGTGTGTGTTTGTGTCCCTGTGTGTGTGTGTGTGTCCCTGTGTGTGGTGTCCCTGTGTGTGTGTAGCCCGGAGCGCTGGACTTGAATACCACACTTCTGGCCCCAGGGGGTAAAGGAATGTGGGGCAGCTGGGGCAAAGGAAGCAGCGGAGGGACTGGAACCAAGCCCAGCGACGCCGGTAAGTGTGTGTGTGTGTGTGTGTGTGTGAGAGTGTATGGGTGCTGGTGTGTGTGAGAGAGTGTATGGGTGCAGGTGTGTGTGTGTGAGAGTGTATGGGTTAGGGCTTTGACTTTTGCCCAAAAATCATATTCGAAGTTCGTTTGTTTATTAATATTAAAATGTGAATATATTCGAATATGTATTAATAATATTTTAACCATTAAATGTATTCAGTAAGACCGATATTGATATCAAACTTAAGTTCTATATGTTCTGTCCACCAGAGGGCAGTGTATCAGTCAATGTCAATGCACGTATTTTTTTATTGATATCGATTACATGTCTATTGCTATACATATCGCTATCGTTTTATCGCCCAGCCCTATGCTCAATAATAACAATTTTAACACACGCATAAATACTCAGCCTTACGTGCACGTGTTAAAACATTCATAATTAAAAGCAACACACACCTCCTGCCTTACGTTGTCCATAAATAAATATAAATATATCTTGCATTGTAGTATGTCAAACTCTACCAGAGTAGGCGATAGAAGTAGGCCTACCTCAACACACTCTCCTTGCCCCTGTGCTCTCTCTCTCTCTCTCTCTCTCTCTCTCTCTCTCTCTCTATCTCTCTCTCTCTCTCTCACTCTCTCTATCTCTCTCTCTCTCTCTCTCTCTCACTCTCAACAGGCGCATCCCTCCTCAGCATTCACATGTAATCCAAACATTAATCGTGCAAGACGACTGGCTAAATTGCTATTAAATCCGGTTAGCATCATTAGCACGCTGCACGAATTTGTTCAAAACTGTTGCATTCAAATTGACTGCTAAATTCTAATCATCTCAATCCTGATGCAAATGGAAAAGTATTCCACGACTCAAAAGGGCATGTCCCAAGGGAAAAAAAAAGTATTCATTTGAAACTTAAACACACGTGGGGAAACTGAACAGTCTAATAATTAGACTATGATAAACTAGCAAATTATCCTGATATGCATATGGGCCTATTTTTGGGATTTTGCACAGCGTCTATTGTAATAGCTCCTGTGTCCTCATACTGTGACCTATCATCAAATGCCTGGTATCCCCTGAAAGCTGAGACCTTGTAGAATTTTTAGAAACTGTCAGAATGACTCTGTTATGCACTGTCAAGGTGCTACAGTAGCTGGAATATTGCTTTTTCTTTCAGGCGGTTATGTAAATCCCTGGAAATGGCCACATTTCAGATGTGAAAGTCCCTAAAAGGGCCACTGAAACACATCAGAGGCCCACTCCCAGGTGTTGTGAAGATAAATATCTAAGGAAATGTTTGTACAATGAAGTATGACCCCTTTAGAGCCATTTTTGTGTGGAAATGCTCAGCTGGTTCAACCTCCACGTTCTTCTTCTTTGCCTGTCTTTTCGGCATGTTTTCTGCTTTCTTCTTCTTCAAAAGATCCAAATGATCCTTGAATTTACCCTTGGGGATCAATAAAGTATCTATCTATCTATCTAACTGTAAAAATTGCGACTGTATTCCTCTGACGAGCCGGTCGTACTAGTAAGCTATCGTTATGCACAACGAAGGTGGACTCAAATTTCCAGAGTTCCCCTCACCGGAGGTGGTTGTACCATACGTCATTCGAAAGGTCTACTCGTTGGCTACAAGACGATCTTTGAACCATCCTCGTAGCTTGTCATAGGCCAGAGCTATTGTCAATCAAAGCTAACTTATCCATTAGCCAGCTCGCATGGCTATCATGCTTCTAACACGTGTTTCTCGACAACGGTACGTCACACAAAGTTGTCACTGGTGTCTACGTACTCAGGAGAGCTTCCTGAACACGCGTGAATC
>NW_027468598.1:37099000-37101500 GCF_046254945.1 Alosa pseudoharengus | reverse complement strand
GAAACACTGTAGGTTTTGGACTGTAGATCAAACTATGGAGAAGGACAAAGTGGTATGCAAACTGTGCAGTTGTGAGTTCCTACGTAGGCCAAATTTCTTTGACATTTCTTATCGTAAACAGCCATGTTGAAGCCTGTTTTTCATTGATGTTATGGCAGTCCACTCTGCCTTTTGTTGTTCGAGAATGTTGCACTCCTGTTTGTCATTTTACACAAAACTTCACACCAATAAATCATCAGAAATATTGCTCAAGCGTCTCAAGCGCCCTCTTTACGTTAGTCCTAATGCCTGTTAGTTGTCCGTGGATTGGCCTATATTTGGCGTTGAAAATGGAAACTTCTTTAGACATGGAAAATCGATTTTATAATCGATTCAATGAACATTTGTGTCTCAAAAATCGAACAGGATTTTTTCACAAAAGTGACAGCCCTAATTGTGTTAAGTTATTAAAAAGTGTTACCGCATGTATTATCTGAGTGTGGCACATGTAACACAACATTCATCGGTGCGGTCTCTCACATGGTGTGTGTGTGTGTGTGTGTGTGTGTGTGCGTGCGTGTGCATGTGTGTGTGTGTGTGTGTGTGCGTGCGTGCGTGTGTGTGTGTGTTCTGCAGGAGGCTCTGCAATGTGTGTCTGAGCTGCAGTGTCCGTCCCTGCTGGGCTTGTTTGTGCGCGTGGGCATCGAGGCGACGCTGGAGAGAAGCTCCATGGCCCGGGAACACATGGGGATGCTGCTCCAGCAGCTCATCAAAGCAGGAACGCTTAGCACACAACAGTACTACAAGGGGTGAGTGTACGTGTGTGTGCGCGTCTGTGCGTGTGTGCGTGTGTGTGTGTGTGTGTGTGTGTGGTGCATGTGTGTGACTGTAGTAGTTAATGCTGTGTGTGTGTGTATGGCTGTTATAGTTAATGTTGTGTTTGTGTGTGTGTGTTTGGTGCGTGTGTGTGACTGTAGTAGTTAATGCTGTGTGTGTGTGTGACTAGTAGTAAATGCTGTGTGTGTATGTGTGCGTGCGTGTGTGTGACTGTAGTAGTAAATGCTGTGTGTGTGTGTGTGGTGCGTGTGTGACTAGTAGTTAATACTGTGCATGTGTGTGTGGCTGTTGTAGTTAATGCTGTGTGTGTGTGTGTGTGTGTGTGCGAGTGTGACTGTAGTGAGGCTGTAACGATATGCATATGGAAACGGAAATCATGACACTCATATCCACACACCTGTGTCGCGGCGTGAGGAGAAGATGAATCGGCAGAATCGTGACACACCCCTTCTAGTGTTTCACACAGCGCTTTGCAGCTTAGGTGGCTGTGTAGGCGTTCTGTGTGTGTGTGTGTGTGTGTGTGTGTGTGCGCGTGGCTGTAGTTGTTAATGGTGTGTGTGTGTGTATGTAGCTGCAGTTGTTAATGCTGTGTTGTATGTGTGTGTGTGTGTGTGTGTGTTAGTCTCTATGAGATCCTGGAGGTGGCTGAGGACATGGCCATTGACATTCCCCACATCTGGCTCTACCTGGCTGAGATCATTGCTCCCATGCTCCAGGAGGGAGGCATCCCCATGGGCCCGCTCTTCAGGTCAGCCCCAGGCTTCATCTGAGGCCTACTCTGCCCCCTGCTCTGTGCATTTAAACACTCATACGCACACACACACACACACACACACACCTACACACACACACACACACACACACACAGCCCTATATGTGTATAGAGCTTCAGTATTTAATGCTGCATGTGTGTGTGTGTGTGTGTGTGTGTGTGTGTGTGTGTGTGTGTGTGTGTGTGTGTGTAGTAGTTGACCGCTGAACTCTGACCTCTTATCTCTTAGGGAGGTGGCCAAGCCGCTGCAGCCTATGGCAAAAGCAGGAGTGTTGCTGGCTGAGATCCTCAACCTGCTCTCCAAAGGAATGGTGTGTGTGTGTGCGCGCTGTTGATATGATAGATATATATTTGTTCCAGTATAATGACTGTCACAATATCATATACGTACCGTAATGACATTACTGAAAGTATTCAATTACTTCATATTAAAAGAATTTACAGTTTGTAGTTGGTTATATTTATGTGTGTGTGTCTGTAATGTGTTCTCACTGCGTGTGTGTGTGTATCTGCATACCATTTTATTGAACACAATGCTCAGCCTGAGTGTCTTACTTTGAGATGTGCAATGCTGCATTTTGAAGTAGCTGTCCACAGTTGTTTTGAGCTACTTCTAGGTCTGTTTTCACTTTTGCAGTATTGTTAAGTATGATGGTATGAGTGTCACTTCTATCAGAAAAGTTGAGATCCAAAGAGAGTTAGGAGTGTTTACATCATGTATTTGTAAATGATTGTCATGCACTGGCAGGATATTTATCAGGCATGACAACCTGTGTCATGGTCAGAGATAGCCATCAAAGCGCTAGAGCGTTGACAGTGTATCGCCAGAATCTAACTATAATCATTTTATATATTTGGGCCAGCCAACGCCTAGCCAACGGTCGGACATTTGATAGCGTCTGGCTGGCCGAA
>NW_027468598.1:37088025-37090525 GCF_046254945.1 Alosa pseudoharengus | reverse complement strand
CGAAAATTGAAGATTTGTCATCTCTCTCCCTCTTTCTCTCCCTCTCTCTCTCTCCCCCTCTCTCCTTCCCCTCTCTCCTTCCCTCTCTCTCTCCCTCTCTCCTTTCCTCCCTCTCCCTCTCCTTTTCTCCTTCCGTCTCTCTCTCCCTCTCTCTCTCTTTCTCTCTCCTTCCCTCTTTCTCCCTCTTTTCCTCCCTCCCTCTCTCTTTCTCTCCCTCCCTCTCTCTCTCCCTCTCCCTCCCTCCCTCTCTCTTTCTCTCTCTCTCTCTCTCTCTCTCTCTCTCTCTCTCTCTCTTAGCCGTCCTCTGGTCTGCCCGGTCCGAGGCGCTCTGGTCAGGGTGCGCGTAAGGAGCCGCGTAAGATCATCACCAGCATGTCTCTGAGCGACGACGTCCAGCTGAACCGCGCCGAGAAGGCCTGGAAGCCGGGGGCCAAGCGCCGAGCTGGGGGGCCGGAGGACGAGGTCGCGGCGGGCGGCGGCGGCGGCAGCGGCAGCGACGCCCAGACCGAGGAGCTGTTCCGGCGCGTACGGAGCGTGCTCAACAAGCTGACCCCACAGATGTTCCAGCCGCTCATGAAGCAGGTCACAGAGATGGTCATCGACACCGAGCCCCGCCTCAAGGGCGTCATCGACCTCGTGTTCGAGAAGGCCATCTCCGAGCCCAACTTCAGTGTAGCCTACGCCAACATGTGCCGCTGCCTCATGGGGGTCAGTGTGTGTGTGTGTGTGTATCTATCTGATGGTGTGTTTGCCTCCTCAGCTGAAAGTGCCCATGACGGATAAACCTTGTGTGTGTGTGTGTGTTTGTTTGTTTGTGTGTTTGTTTGTTTGTGTGTTTGTTTGTTTGTGTCTAATGTGTTTACCTCTGCAGCTGAAAGTGTCTATGGCGGGTACACCTAGTGTAATGGTGTGTGTTTGTTTGTTTGTTTGTGTGTTGTCTGATGGTGTGTGTTTACCTCTGCAGCTGAAAGTGTCTATGGCGAATAAAACCAAGTGTGATGGTGTGTGTTTGTGTGTTTGTTTGTTTGTTTTTGTGTTGTCTGATGGTGTGTGTTTACCTCTGCAGCTGAAAGTACCTATGGCGGATAAGCCTAATGTGACGGTGAACTTCCGCAAGCTTCTGCTGAACCGCTGTCAGAAGGAGTTTGAGAAGGACCAGGACGACGACGAGATCTTCGAGAGGAAGCAGAAAGAGTTGGAGGCTGCCACAGAGGTGCGTGCATGTGTTTAGGAGTGCGAGAGACGGGGTGTGTGTGAGACAGTGAGTGTATGTGTGTTAGAGAGAGAGAATGTGTGTGTGTGTGTGTGTGTGTGTGAGAGAGAGACAGTTACTGTATTGTGAGGGAGAAAGAGAGAGAGAGAATGTGTGTGTGTGTGTGTGTGTGTGTGTGTGTGTGTGTGAGAGACAGTTACTGTATTGTGAGGGAGAAAGAGAGAGAGAGAAAAAATGCATGTGAGAGTGTTAAGAGAGATAAGAGAGAGAGTTTTCGTGTGTGTGTGTTAGAGAGTGTGTTCGAGCGTTTGTGTGTGAATATGTGCCTGTGTGTGACTATGTACCTGTGTGTGTGTTAGCGTGTGTTAGTATGTGCCTGTGTGTGTGTGTGAATATGTGCGTGTGTGTGAATATGTGCGTGTGTGTTTGTTAGCGAGCGTGTGTGTGAATATGTGCCTGTGTGTGTGTTAGCGTCTGTGTGTGTGAATATGTGCCTGTGTGAATATGTGCGTGTATGTATGTTAGTGTGTGTGTGTCAGGGTTTCAGTTGTCCGGTAATTACCGGACATTGGCCGGAAAAAAAAAGAAATGTCCGACAAAATTAAATCTCTCCGGTCAAATTGTCCGATTGAAATTGGCTAATAATCCCGTCCCCCTAACGCAATCTGAATTTGAGAATAAGCCTTAAAATGTAAGCCTAAACAATCCGTCCTCTGGCTATGTTTTTAAATGTACAGGCTCTACCGTTTGAAAGTTATTAAACAACACGCATAGCCTATGCTGCATTTCAAATAGGAAACATTTCAAATAGGAAGCGCACGCTTAAAACGTCCATGTTAAACAACAAAGAAATGAGTGAGGCGGTTCAAACATGGCCAGGCCCAGGCAGACTAGCATTAAAAGTTTTTTCAGAGGCCAGACGCGATAGATGATGATGATAAATTGGTAACGTCTGAAGCCTCAGATGTCCGGTCAACTCCACCGCCACCAGATAAAAAGCAGAAGTGTCGGGCGTATCTGTCGGAATCATGACGTTGGAAGTGGAGTTGCGGGGTTGCGGCTGCTCCAAGACACTGTCATTCTCCGTGTACACTGGACATACAACATGTGTTCAGTACCCAAAGCATACAGTAGGCCTATGCGTTCTCTGTCTATGATCTGCAGGGTTAGGGCCTCCTCGACGAGGAGATTGCTGGTCCGCGCACAATTAAACGGTATCATTGAACCGCGGACCGAAAGAAAAAGAAACTAAACATTTCCCAGAATAGGAAACATTTCTTAATTTAT
>NW_027468598.1:37075525-37083025 GCF_046254945.1 Alosa pseudoharengus | reverse complement strand
ACAGCCTTATAGACACCCACTCTAGTCTTTAGCCCTGGCTTGAGTGTGTGTGTGTGTGTGTGTGTGTGTGTGTGTGTGTGTGTGTGTACAGCCTTATAGACACCCACTCTAGTCTTTAGCCCTGGCTTGAGTGGGCCTCCTGGAGGCTAAGAACAGCTCAGCTCTTTAATGCAGGGTGGTTCCTCAAGCAGAACCGCTCTGTGCCATAGGCTGGGACAGTTGTCCATCACACTTCTATCCAATCACAGTCCTGCTGAGTCATACCAGTGGTGAGCAAGGCTGGGATTCTTTTGCTGTGATGGCATGGACAGTTTGTGCTCTGTGTGTGTGTTTGTGAGGGAGGTAGTAGGTTAAAGTGGTGTCTTATTGCGTGTGTGTGTGTTTATCTTGGCCACAGTCTGAAATGGTAATCCTAAAGGTCTTATACTTTAACTAGTGATATCTTTAGTCTTAACAGTGTGTACACACACGCACACGCACACGCACACACAGGGCTTGTTTACTGAAAGGCCCAGTTTCATTTCTTTGGAAGTGCCTTCAGTGAAGGGAAGGGAGTGGGAGGAGGGACGGAGTTTCTCCCTCCCTTCAACTTCCTCTGTTTTCTATCATCTGACTCCTCTCTCTCTCTTTCTCTCCCTCTCCCTCTCTCACTCTGTATCTCTCTCCATATTTCTCTTGCTCTCCCTCCCTCTCTCACTCTCTCTGTATCTCTCTCCCTCCCTCTCTCACTCTCTCTGTATCTCTCTCTCCCTCTTTCTCTCTCACTCTCTCTGTATCTCTCCCTCCCTCTCTCACTCTCTCTGTATCTCTTTCTCCCTCTTTCTCTCACTCTCTCTGTATCTCTCTCCCTCCCTCTCACTCTCTCTGTATCTCTCTCCCTC
The DNA here is from genome assembly GCF_046254945.1 of Alosa pseudoharengus. Lineage (NCBI taxonomy): Eukaryota > Metazoa > Chordata > Actinopteri > Clupeiformes > Clupeidae > Alosa > Alosa pseudoharengus. Next base: position 37,082,144 of record NW_027468598.1, on the reverse strand, counting down.
CCTCTCTCACTCTCTGTATCTCTCTCCCTCCCTCTCTCACACTCTCTGTATCTCTCTCCCTCCCTCTCTCACTCTCTCTGTATCTCTCTCTCCCTCTTTCTCTCTCACTCTCTCTGTATCTCTCTCCCTCCCTCTCTCACTCTCTCTGTATCTCTCTCCCTCCCTCTCTCACTCTCTCTGTATCTCTCCCTCCCTCTCTCACTCTCTCTCTCTCACTCTCTCTGTATCTCTCCCTCCCTCTCTCACTCTCTCTCTCCCTCTTTCTCTCTCACTCTCTCTGTATCTCTCTCCCTCCCTCTCTCACTCTCTCTGTATCTCTCTCTCCCTCCCTCTCTCACTCTCTCTGTATCTCTCTCCCTCCCTCTCTCACTCTCTCTGTATCTCTCTCCCTCCCTCTCTCACTCTCTCTGTATCTCTCTCCCTCCCTCTCTCACTCTCTCACTCTCTGTATCTCTCTCCCTCCATCTCTCTTTCTCTCCCTCTCTTTCTCTCTCACTTTCTCTGTATCTCTCTCTCTCCCTCTATATCTGTTTCCTTCTTTATATCCCTCCCCCCCTCCTCTCCCCTCTCTCTCTCCCTTTCTCACTGTCTCTCTCTACCTTTCTCACTCTCTCTCTTCCCCCTCTCTCTCCCTTTCTCACTCTCTCTGTATCCCCTCCTCTCTTCCTCCTCTCTCTCTCCCTTTCTCACTCTCAATTCTCAATTCTCAATTCAAGTGAGCTTTATTAGCATTAGCAAATATTTTTGCATTGCCAAAGCAGAACATACATTTAGACATACTTTTACATAGAGAATGCTTGGAATACAGTACATAGCAAATAGATACACATCCAAGATTAACAAACAAGCTGGTGTGTGTGTGTGTGTGTGTGTGTGTGTGTGTGTGTGTGTGTGTGTGTGTGTGTGTGCGTGTGTGCGTGCGTGGCTGCATGTATTTATGGTGTTTGTCTGTGTAGTTAAATGGATAGGTGCCATATAAAAGTAATGATTATTTAATTATTTAACCAGTCCCTTGCCTTATGGCATTCGGTGACGTATTTGGCAGCAAGATCTGCTGTCTGTCCATGCTGTCCGAGTAAGACTGCCATTATTTCTTGTTGTTCTAGATTTCTGAACCCTGGGATTAGGCTTGTAAGCCTGTCAAAGTATGACTTAGGTATAGTTGTATATTTCTCACAGTGAAGAAGAAAGTGCACCTCAGTCTCAACCTCACCTGTTATGCAGTGACCACATATTCTTTGCTCTCTTGGCAACCAGGATTTTCTCAGTCTGCCCTTTTCTATGGCTAGACTGTGGTCACTGAGTCTGTATTTGGTCAGGATCTGTCTCTGCTTTATATCTCTAACAGTAAAGAGATATTCTTCCAATTGGTATTCAGATTTTATTGACCGGTAACATTCTAACTTGCTTTGGTTTTTTGTCTCCTTTTGCCAATGTTCCAAATATTTTTCTTTAGATTCTTAAATGATCTTATTGGTGTTCAGTTTGAAAGCAGCACTTGTCTGAGAGAAGTTATTAATGTTTGTTAGGGGGAGATTAGTTAGTCTCAGTACAAGCTGACTCAGAGGGTTCAGATTCTTTTCAGGGTTCAGATCTTGAGTTTTTACTGCATTAAAATGCAGTGTGTCAGTGGGACTTGTTTGGAGATGCATCCAGAATTTGAGGGCTCTTTTTTGCATGTTGATGGTCAATGGGAATCTGCCTAGTTCTGCCCTGCATGCATTGTTTGGTGTTTTCTTTTGGATTTTTAAGATCAATCGGCAGAACTCTGCATGTAGGCTTTCTATAGGATGTTTGTCCCATCTAGTGTAGCTATGCACTCTCTCTGTATCCCCTCCTCTCTCCCTTTCTCACTCTCTCTGTATCCCCTCCTCTCTCCCCTCTCTCTCTCCCTTTCTCACTCTCTCTGTATCCCCTCCTCTCTCCCCCTGTAGTCCGGTTGGGTGCCTCGGCGTGGTGACCAGGGTCCGAAGACCATCGAGCAGATCCATAAAGATGCGGAGTTGGAGGAGGCGCGGGAGCAGGTGAAGGTCCAGCAGCAGCTGCTGTCCAAGAAGGACGGCCGAGGGGGGGGTCCAGGGGGCCCGCGGGGGGGGGCACACACACACGCGGCTGGGGGCAGCCGATCCGCCAACCAGGCGCCAGACGAGGGCTGGAACACTGTGCCCATCTCCACCAAGAACCGCTCCATCGACCCCACGCGCCTCACCAAGATCACCAAGGTATGCCTGGGACAATACCCTTTCCCTTACAATACCCCATCAATACCCTATCCCTTACAATACCCCATCAATACCCTATCCCTTACAATACCCCATCAATACCCTATCCCTTACAATACCCCATCAATACCCTATCCCTTACAATACCCCATCAATACCATATCCGTTACAATACCCTATCCCTTACAATACCCCATCAATACCCTATCCCTTACAATACCCCATCAATACCCTATCCCTTACAATACCCCATCAATACCCTATCCCATACAATACCCTATCCGTTACAATACCCCATCAATACCCTATCCGTTACAATACCCTATCCCATACAATACCCTATCCGTTACAATACCCCATCAATACCCTATCCATTACAATACCCCATCAATACCCTATCCCTTACAATACTTTAGGGCAGTCGTGGCCCACTGGTTAGCACTCCAGACCTGTAACCGGAGGGTTGCCGGTTCGAGCCCTGACCAGTGGGAACGGCTGAAGTGCCCTTGAGCAAGGCACCTAACCCCTCAGTGCTCCCAGAGTGCCGCTGTTGTAGCAGGCAGCTCACTGCGCCGGGATTAGTGTGTGCTTCACCTCAGTGTGTGCTTCACCTCACTGTGTGTTCACTGTGTGCTGTGTGCTGTGTGTGTTTCACTAATTCACGGATTGGGATAAATGCAGAGACCAAATTTCCCTCACGGGATCAAAAGAGTATATATACTATACTACTACTATACTATACTATACTATACTATACAATACAATACCCTATCCCTTACAATACCCCATCAATACCCTATCAATACCCTATTCCTTACAATACCCTATCCCTTACAATATCCCATCCCTTACAATACCCTTACAATATCCTAACAATACCCCATCCCTATCAATACCCCATCCCTATCAATACCCCATCCCTTACAATACCCCATCCCTTACAATACCCTAACAATACCCCATCCCTATCAATACCCCATCCCTATCAATACCCCATCCCTATCCATACCCTTACAATACCCTATCCCGTTTTTGCACAACTTGTCTCTTTAAATTATTTTATTACTGTTTCCCTAGTGGTGCCCTTAGCGAGTTGCTTTGTGGTTGTTAAAGTGTTATACCATTTAAATTATAACTCCAAAACACCCAACATAAAATAAAAGCCCTATTTACTGACCAATACTGACTGTTTTTAAACATTAATTTCTGAAAAAATGCTGTTGACTTGATACAGTTGTGTTCATATGTTTACTAGGGTGGTCCTTATATGGGGTAAAACATTTTTTTTGGGAAATGTTCAACTCTCACCCCCTAAATGTGTTAGGATATCAATAAAAACACACTGTGCAAAATTTTAAATTGTTCCTACAATATCTAGAGGTAGCTCAAGGCCTTTGAATATTTCCAGAATCGCTCATTTTTACAGAAATTGTACCTTATAAGAACGCACAACAAAATAAAATGCAATATTATTTGTTGGTCAGACTATAATAAGGTGAATAGCAATAATAAACAATGTCAATTCAATCAATAGCCTAATGAAATAAACAATGAAAATGAGGGCGGGGGGGAGCAATAATAAACACTAATGTCCATTCAATCAATAATATAAAAACAACAACATGGTAAGACTACATTAACCCATTTACTCCTAAAATGCCTGCTAAAAACGCCTATAGAATCCTATGGCATTCTAGACTAAATAACCTTATTTCCTGAGGATTTTCTGAAAACATACTAAAAATTGTCAACGTCTACCAAAATGTAATATCTAAGCCTCTGTAGCACCTAGAAACATGAAATAAAAAGCATGCTGCGCTACGCAGCATCCAGCGGGAGGGTCAATGTTGCGCTACGCAGCATCCAGCGGGAGGGTCAATGTTGCGTCATGCAGCATCCAGCGCGAATGGGTTAAAGAGAATATCAATAATAAACAACAATGTCAAATTAATCAATAGCCTAATGGAAATAAAACAATATTTTACAAACCATAACGCATAAGAAGCGCTTAATGCCCTAAGTGCCTCTCTTAAATGACCCAAAACTATCACAGGAACGGAGAGCACTGGGCAACTCATTCCACCAACATGGAACCACTGAGGAAAAGAGTCTTGAATTTGACCTAGCATTTATGACTGGTCGACACAACAGACGCTCATCAGAAGACCGCAGTGTGCGGTTGGGGATGTATATCTTGATCATTGAATTAAAATAACAAGGAGCAAATCCAGGCAGTGTCCAAGGCCAAAGGTCAAAGTGAGAGACTTAAATTGTATCATCATATTGCACAGTTGTACACCCAGGACGTCCTTTTTCTCTTTGGGCCAGAAGAAAGTCTCTATCTTCTGGATTCTTGAGAAGAATGAGTGCATCTTGATGTGCAATATCAAACAGGTCTCCCAACTGGTCTACGAAGGCCTCTACATTGCACTGCTGAGTCTCAGAAGTTATCTTGGTGTTTTTCTTGTATCCCCTCCTCTCTCCCCCATTCCATATCTGAGAGAACTACGGTATGAAGGAGAATTTGTACTAAAATTTCTGATTTCTTGTTCTTGTTTTTGTGTGAATTCTTTACATGTGTGTGGTGTGTGTCTGTGTGACTGTGTGTGTGTGTGTGTGTGTGTGTGTGTCTGTGTCTGTGTCTGTGTCCCTGTGTGTGTGTGTCTGTGTGTCCCTGTGTGTGTGTGTGTGTGTCCCTGTGTGTGTGTGTGTGTGTGTCCCTGTGTGTGTGTGTGTGTCCCTGTGTGTGTGTGTGTGTCCCTGTGTGTGTGTGTGTCCCTGTGTGTGTGTGTGTCCCTGTGTGTGTGTGTGTGTGTGTGTGTGTCCCTGTGTGTGTGTGTGTGTGTGTGTGTTTGTGTCCCTGTGTGTGTGTGTGTGTCCCTGTGTGTGGTGTCCCTGTGTGTGTGTAGCCCGGAGCGCTGGACTTGAATACCACACTTCTGGCCCCAGGGGGTAAAGGAATGTGGGGCAGCTGGGGCAAAGGAAGCAGCGGAGGGACTGGAACCAAGCCCAGCGACGCCGGTAAGTGTGTGTGTGTGTGTGTGTGTGTGTGTGTGTGTGTGTGTGTGTGAGAGAGTGTATGGGTGCTGGTGTGTGTGAGAGAGTGTATGGGTGCAGGTGTGTGTGTGTGAGAGTGTATGGGTTAGGGCTTTGACTTTTGCCCAAAAATCATATTCGAAGTTCGTTTGTTTATTAATATTAAAATGTGAATATATTCGAATATGTATTAATAATATTTTAACCATTAAATGTATTCAGTAAGACCGATATTGATATCAAACTTAAGTTCTATATGTTCTGTCCACCAGAGGGCAGTGTATCAGTCAATGTCAATGCACGTATTTTTTTATTGATATTGATTACATGTCTATTGCTATACATATCGCTATCGTTTTATCGCCCAGCCCTATGCTCAATAATAACAATTTTAACACACGCATAAATACTCAGCCTTACGTGCACGTAAGGCTGAGTATTTATGCGTGTGTTAAAATTGTTATCCGTGCACGTAAGGCTGAGTATTTATGCGTGTGTTAAAATTGTTATTATTGAGCATAGGGCTGGGCGATAAAACGATAGCGATATGTATAGCAATAGACATGTAATCGATATCAATAAAAAAATACGTTCGATAGAACATTCATAATTAAAAGCAACACACACCTCCTGCCTTACGTTGTCCATAAATAAATATAAATATATCTTGCATTGTAGTATGTCAAACTCTACCAGAGTAGGCGATAGAAGTAGGCCTACCTCAACACACTCTCCTTGCCCCTGTGCTCTCTCTCTCTCTCTCTCTCTCTCTCTCTCTATCTCTCTCTCTCTCTCTCTCTCACTCTCAACAGGCGCATCCCTCCTCAGCATTCACATGTAATCCAAACATTAATCGTGCAAGACGACTGGCTAAATTGCTATTAAATCCGGTTAGCATCATTAGCACGCTGCACGAATTTGTTCAAAACTGTTGCATTCAAATTGACTGCTAAATTCTAATCATCTCAATCCTGATGCAAATGGAAAAGTATTCCACGACTCAAAAGGGCATGTCCCAAGGGGAAAAAAAAGTATTCATTTGAAACTTAAACACACGTGGGGAAACTGAACAGTCTAATAATTAGACTATGATAAACTAGCAAATTAAGCTAATGTTAATTTGTTTACAATATGTCCAGGCTTTAACCAGTGCTGCTTTTCATTCAGACTTATCTGCACATTTATTTATTTGAGTGTTTTTCATGGATGTGTTGCCATTTCTTTTCCCTGTTTGCTTTGATTGATAACTGAGGTGATTAAAATCAGAGGAAGGTTAAGTTTAAAATAAAAGTGTCTATTATGTCTATGTGTGAGCTCACTAAGCGTGAACCAGCCAGGATGCCAACGTCACCTACAGGAGC
>NW_027468598.1:37055525-37070525 GCF_046254945.1 Alosa pseudoharengus | reverse complement strand
TTACCGCATGTATTATCTGAGTGTAGCACATGTAACACAACATTCATCGGTGCGGTCTCTCACATGGTGTGTGTGTGTGTGTGTGTGTGCGTGCGTGTGCATGTGTGTGTGTGTGTGTGTGTGTGCGTGCGTGCGTGTGTGTGTGTGTGTGTGTTCTGCAGGAGGCTCTGCAGTGTGTGTGTGAGCTGCAGTGTCCGTCCCTGCTGGGCTTGTTTGTGCGCGTGGGCATCGAGGCGACGCTGGAGAGAAGCTCCATGGCCCGGGAACACATGGGGATGCTGCTCCAGCAGCTCATCAAAGCAGGAACGCTCAGCACACAACAGTACTACAAGGGGTGAGTGTACGTGTGTGTGCGCGTCTGTGCGTGTGTGCGTGTGTGTGTGTGTGTGTGTGTGTGTGGTGCATGTGTGTGACTGTAGTAGTTAATGCTGTGTGTGTGTGTATGGCTGTTATAGTTAATGTTGTGTTTGTGTGTGTGTGTTTGGTGCGTGTGTGTGACTGTAGTAGTTAATGCTGTGTGTGTGTGTGACTAGTAGTAAATGCTGTGTGTGTATGTGTGCGTGCGTGTGTGTGACTGTAGTAGTAAATGCTGTGTGTGTGTGTGTGGTGCGTGTGTGACTAGTAGTTAATACTGTGCATGTGTGTGTGGCTGTTGTAGTTAACGCTGTGTGTGTGTGTGTGTGTGTGTGCGAGTGTGACTGTAGTGAGGCTGTAACGATATGCATATGGAAACGGAAATCATGACACTCATATCCACACACCTGTGTCGCGGCGTGAGGAGAAGATGAATCGGCAGAATCGTGACACACCCCTTCTAGTGTTTCACACAGCGCTTTGCAGCTTAGGTGGCTGTGTAGGCGTTCTGTGTGTGTGTGTGTGTGCGTGGCTGTAGTTGTTAATGGTGTGTGTGTGTGTATGTAGCTGCAGTTGTTAATGCTGTGTTGTATGTGTGTGTGTGTGTGTGTGTGTTAGTCTCTATGAGATCCTGGAGGTGGCTGAGGACATGGCCATTGACATTCCCCACATCTGGCTCTACCTGGCTGAGATCATTGCTCCCATGCTCCAGGAGGGAGGCATCCCCATGGGCCCGCTCTTCAGGTCAGCCCCAGGCTTCATCTGAGGCCTACTCTGCCCCCTGCTCTGTGCATTTAAACACTCATACACACACACACACACACACACCTACACACACACACACACACACACAGCCCTATATGTGTATAGAGCTTCAGTATTTAATGCTGCATGTGTGTGTGTGTGTGTGTGTGTGTGTGTGTGTAGTAGTTGACCGCTGAACTCTGACCTCTTATCTCTTAGGGAGGTGGCCAAGCCGCTGCAGCCTATGGCAAAAGCAGGAGTGTTGCTGGCTGAGATCCTCAACCTGCTCTCCAAAGGAATGGTGTGTGTGTGTGCGCGCTGTTGATATGATAGATATATATTTGTTCCAGTATAATGACTGTCACAATATCATATACGTACCGTAATGACATTACTGAAAGTATTCAATTACTTCATATTAAAAGAATTTACAGTTTGTAGTTGGTTATATTTATGTGTGTGTGTCTGTAATGTGTTCTCACTGCGTGTGTGTGTGTACATGTGCGTTTGTGTTTTCAGAGTCATAAAAAGATTGCATCTATGTGGCTGGAGGCGGGGCTTAACTGGAGGGACTTCCTGCCGGAGGACGAAGACGTCAACAAGTTTGTGACTGAAAAGGTCAGGGGTCAGCAGTGATCAGATCCCCCATTAATTATGGTGACCTCATAATGACCTCATAAACCTGTCCGATCCTAAACCTGTCTGATCCCCCATTAATAGAGTATGGAAGCCATGACGTAGCGTTTTCAAGGCAGCGATATCACTGGATCTAAACAAATCAATCTATCATTAGTAATCACCATAGCGATGGCTTTTAATCTATTTCAATAATTTTACAACGTTTCTAAGACGTTAGTATATTTTTTTACACTGTAGGAATCACATACTACAACGTATATTCATACCAACACGATCAAATTTGCGACTACAGAGTTTTATTTTAGCATGGGTTTCCTCCGTAAAAGAGACCTGCATGTAACTTTACAGCATGCGGTAAAAATCCTTAAATTCACGGACGCGTTTTGGCTTTATTTTTTTTTGGCAAAAAACGTCGCTCTTAACAGTCGCCAGTCTTTGAGAAGACATGAAATATCCACTGGAATTTTGTTTCTTACTATTACACCTGCCAGGAAATCCGTGTTATGTGGCTAAGCTGCTACCTAGCAGGTAAAACACGTTTAAATGGCTATATTTATTTTTATTAGCTAGAAATGATGCCACATGTCTACATTCAATGCTATTTATGCCACTTCGAAAGTTTGTTTAGATCCAGTGATTCTGCCGTCATGGAAACGCTACGTCACACTTCGGGACTCTATTATGGTGACCTCATAATGACCTCCTAAACCTGTCAGATCCTCCATTAATTATAGTGACTTCATAATGACCTCATAAACCTGTCAGATCCACCACGTCTAGGGTTAGCGTTAGCACCCCACATTGTATTGAGCTTAGCAGGGAGTGATTGTCCATCTTGGTATAGATACAGACTTTGGGAACTTTGCCTTTGCAATGTGGTTACCACCGCTCAAGGAGAAAACAAGTCGCTTCAAATAAATGTTGTCTTTCTTTCTCTCTCTCCCTCCCTCTTTCTCCCCCCCTCTCTCTCTCCCTCCCTCCCTCTTTCTCCCTTTCCCTCTCCCTCTCTCTCGCTCTCTCTCTCTCTCTGTCTCCCTCTCTCTCCCTCCCTCCCTCTCTCTGTCTCCCTCTCTCTCTCCCTCCCTCCCTCCTCTCTGTCTTTCTCTCTCTCCCTCTCTCTCAATTCAATTCAAATATGCTTTATTGGCACGACAAATCATATGATGCATTGCCAAAGCATTCACAGGAAAACATGAACATATCCAAACATTCCAACCTTGTGTCTCTCAGACTGTAGAGTACATGAACATATCCAAACATTCCAACCTTGTGTCTCTCAGACTGTAGAGTACATGAACATATCCAAACATTCCAACCTTGTGTCTCTCAGACTGTAGAGTACACCGTGGGCTCGGTGACGGAGAAGGGAGCGGAGATGCGCACTCCTCAACAGCTGAGAGAGGAGCTAGAGCGCCTCCTGCAGGACAAACCAGACAACCAGCGCATCTACGACTGGGTGGAGGTGTGTGTGTGTGTGTGTGTCAACCAGCGCATCTAAGACTGGGTGGAGGTGTGTGTGTGTGTGTGTGTGTCAACCAGCGCATCTACGACTGGGTGGAGGTGTGTGTGTGTGTGTGTCAGTCAACCAGCGCATCTACGACTGGGTGGAGGTGTGTGTGTGAGAGAGAGAGGCAACCAGCGCATCTACGACTGGGTGGAGGTGTGTGTGTGTGTGTGTGTGTGTGTGTCAACCAGCGCATCTACGACTGGGTGGAGGTGTGTGTGTGTGTGTGTGTGTGTGTCAACCAGCGCATCTACGACTGGGTGGAGGTGTGTGTGTGTGTGTGTGTCAACCAGCGCATCTACGACTGGGTTGAGGTGTGTGTGTGTGTGTGTGTGTGTGAGAGAGAGAGAGGCAACCAGCGCATCTACGACTGGGTGGAGGTGTGTGTGTGTGTGTGTGTCAACCAGCGCATCTACGACTGGGTGGAGGTGTGTGTGTGTGTGTGTGTGTGTGAGAGAGGCAACCAGCGCATCTACGACTGGGTGGAGGTGTGTGTGTGTGTGTGTGTGTCAGTCAACCAGCGCATCTACGACTGGGTGGAGGAGTGTGTGTGTGTGTGTGTGTGTGTGTGTGAGAGAGAGAGGCAACCAGCGCATCTACGACTGTGTGTGTGTGTGTGTGTGTGTGTGTGTGTGTGTGTCAACCAGCGCATCTACGACTGGGTGGAGGTGTGTGTGTGTGTGTGTGAGACAACCAGCGCATCTACGACTGGGTGTGTGTGTGTGACGAGCAGCGCATCTATGACTGGGTGGAGGTGTGTGTGTGACAACTAGCAAAATATACGAGTGGGTAGAGGGTGAGTGTGTGAGTGTGTGATAGAGAGAGAGAGAGAGAGAGAGAAAGGGAGAAAGAGAGAGAGAACCACCGAATCTATGAGTGGGTAGAGGTGTCTCCTGCAGGCGAACCTGGATGAGAAGCAGGTAGTGTCCATGTGTTTGTGAGGGCACTAATGACCGTGTGTGTGTATGTTGCAGGCGAACCTGGATGAGAAGCAGGTGGTGTCCAGTGCGTTTGTGAGAGCATTGATGATCGCCGTTTGTCAGGCTGCAGTCATCTGTGAGTTCCTTCTCCTCAGCACTGCAGGACCAGTGGAACTGTGTCTTAGCAACACAGCACAACACAACACGACGCAACACGACACAACACTGCAGTGGAACTGTGTCTTAGCAACACAACACAACACGACGCAACACTGCAGTGGAAATGTGTCTTAGCAACACAACACCACACAACACGACGCAACACGACACAACACTGCAGGACCAGTGGAACTGTGTCTTAACAACACAACACAACACAACACTGCAGGACCAGTGGAACTGTGTCTTAGCAACACAACACAACACTGCAGTGGAACTGTGTCTTAGCAACACAACACAACACTGCAGTGGAACTGTGTCTTAGCAACACAACACAACACTGCAGTGGAACTGTGTCATGGCAACACAACACAACAATGCAGTGGAACTGTGTCTTAGCAACACGACACAACACTGCAGTGGAACTGTGTCTTAGCAACACAACACTGCAGTGGAACTGTGTCTTAGCAACACAACACAACACTGCAGTGGAACTGTGTCTTAGCAACACAACACAACACTGCAGTGGAACTGTGTCTTAGCAACACGACACAACATAACTCCTACTCAACACTGCAGGACCAGTGGAACTGTGTCTTAACAACACAACACAACACAACACAGCAGTGGAACTGTGTCTTAGCAACACAACACAACACTGCAGTGGAACTGTGTCTTAGCAACACAACACTGCAGTGGAACTGTGTCTTAGCAACACAACACAACAATGCAGTGGAACTGTGTCTTAGCAACACGACACAACACTGCAGTGGAACTGTGTCTTAGCAACACAACACAACAATGCAGTGGAACTGTGTCTTAGCAACACAACACAACAATGCAGTGGAACTGTGTCTTAGCAACACAACACAACACTGCAGTGGAACTGTGTCTTAACAACACGACACAACACTGCAGTGGAACTGTGTCTTAGCAACACGACACAACACTGCAGTGGAACTGTGTCTTAGCAACACAACACAACAATGCAGTGGAACTGTGTCTTAGCAACACGACACAACACTGCAGTGGAACTGTGTCTTAGCAACACACCACAACAATGCAGTGGAACTGTGTCTTAGCAACACAACACAACACTGCAGTGGAACTGTGTCTTAACAACACAACACAACACTGCAGTGGAACTGTGTCTTAGCAACACAACACAACAATGCAGTGGAACTGTGTCTTAGCAACACGACACAACACTGCAGTGGAACTGTGTCTTAGCAACACAACACTGCAGTGGAACTATATCTTAGCAACACAACACAACACTGCAGTGGAACTGTGTCTTAGCAACACAACACATCACTGCAGTGGAACTGTGTCTTAGCAACACGACACAACATAACTCCTACTCAACACTGCAGGACCAGTGGAACTGTGTCTTAGCAACGCAACACACGACACAACCAGTGGAACTTAGCACACCCCTTTGGGACCTCATGAAAACCAGCTACAACCAATCAGAAACATGCATCTATTACGGTCACATACAGTCTATAGCCAATCAGAAACATGCATCTATTACGGTCACATACAGTCTATAGCCAATCAGAACAGAGTATCTGTTGCAATCACATTCTGCCCATGGACCATCAGAATCCTGCATCTATGCAAATCACATTCACTCATCTGTAGTAAAAATGGTGTGCGTGTGTGTGTGTGCAGGTGAGAAGCCTTATAAGGTGGACGTGGAGCAGATTACCCAGAGGGCCGTGCTGTTGCAGCGCTACCTGAAGGGTGAGGAGAAGGAGCTGCAGGCCCTCTACGCCCTCCAGAGCCTGATGGTGCAACTGGAACAACCGCCCAGTAAGTGTGTGTGTGTGTGTGTGTGTGAGCGTGTGTGTGTGTCCTTGGGAGAAGCAAACAACTCCTGTGTGATGGTGTGATGACTCCAGTATGGTGTGTGATGTTGTAATGACTCCAGTGTGGTGTGTGTGTATGATGTTGTAATGACTCCAGTGTGGTGTATGATGTTGTAAGCAGCAGCCAAACGGGAATCAGGAATTACACTACAGCTGTTCAGCTAGTGTCATACGTGCTACATGTAAAGGATCGCAGTCATCATATAGTGTTACATGTAAAGGATCACAAAATGTAAAGGATCAGTCATAAAAGTGTTAAATGTAAAGGATGAGTCATATCATATAAGTGTTAAATTAAAGGATCAGTCATATCATATAAGTGTTAAACGTAAAGGATCAGTCATATCATATAAGTGTTAAATTAAAGGATCAGTCATACCATATAAGTGTTAAATTAAAGGATCAGTCCTATAAGTGTTAAATGTAAAGGATCGCATATCATAATAGTGTTAAATTAATCTGATCCCTGGTATGTGTGAGCTTATGATTTGGTTTTGTGTTGACAGATGTTGTTTAACACAAGAGCAAACACTATGAGTGTGTTAACATGGTGTGTGTGTGTTTCAGACCTGCTGCGGATGTTCTTTGACGTTCTGTACGACGAGGACGTGATCCGGGAGGAGGCGTTCTACCGCTGGGAGTCGAGTAAGGACCCGGCGGAGCAGGTGGGCAAAGGCGTGGCCCTCAAGTCCGTCACCGCCTTCTTCACCTGGCTACGGGAGGCCGAGGACGAATCAGACAACAGCTAGAGACAGACTCGCGGAGAGGGAGGAGGAGGAGGAGACTCGTGGAGCGGAGAGGGAGGAGGAGGAGGAGGAGGAGACTCGTGGAGCGGAGAGGGAGGAGGAGGAGGAGGAGGAGACTCGTGGAGCGGAGCGGGAGGAGGAGGAGGAGGAGACTCGTGGAGCGGAGCGGGAGGAGGAGGAGGAGACCCGCGGAGAGGGAGCGGTGTGGGACGCGTGGGAGCGTGTGTGTTGAATGTGTGAGAAGCTGCCTTCAGAGTAAAGCCAAGTGTCCTCACAGGGCCCAGCTTCAGGCCTGCAGTGCGTTCTGGGAAAATAGACTCTTTTTTTCCCCTCTTAATTTAGTTTTCTCTCTCTCACTCTCTCCCTCTCCTCGATGTCCTGTTGCCATAGGGAATCCATGACAACCGAAGAGAGTGTGTGTGTGTGTGTGTGAAAGTAATGCTGTTCAAATCTTTATTTTTCAGAAATTGTGTGGATGGGATTCTGTGTGTGTGTGTGCGTGTGCTTGTGAGACAGGCTTCTGCAGTGTGACTTTGTTCTTCCTGGTTTTCATACGTGGGAAGGATATGCTAATGAGGACAGCAATGGGAAGCTGTGATTGGCTCCTGCTCACTTCCTGTCTGTAGAGTGACAGGACAGGGGCGAGGCCAACAAAGGATGTGAACTTTGAACTTTGTCTGCCGAGTGGGCAGCGCTGTCCAAACGGCCCCCTCTGGCCCCCTCTCAGAAAGAAGAAGAGAAGACAAGGAGGGATAGGCAAAGGAGGAGTATGAGGCACTAATGTCTCAACTTGAAATCCTCTCCTGAGGCCACTAGGACGTGCGCGCGCGCGTGTGTGTGTGTGTGTGTGTGGAACACACTCGTTTGAAGAGAAACGACTTCTTGCTTTTCTTCTGAAAGCGCTTAACCACCCCACTTGTTCTCCACACTCGTTCTTCATCCCTCGCTCTCTCTTTCTCCATGGCCGAGGGAGAGGTGGAGGCACCCAGTTTATTGATTACAAATTGAATCACATTTTTGTAAATAATTTTTTGTTTTGTGTTCTGTTTGGGCTTTTCTTTCTGAAGTATTTAATGAAGAGAAAACTAATAGCTTCTTTACACAGCTCTGAACTGGACAAAACAATAAATAATATTGCAGTTAAAAAGCACTCAGACTCTGCGTGTGTTTTCCTGTGTGTGTGTGTGTGTGTACCTAGGCTTCTTTACACAGCTCTGAACTGGACTAGACAAGACAATAAATAATATTGCAGTTAAAAAGCACTCAGACTCTGCATGTGTACCTGTCTGTGTGTGTGTGTCTGTCTGCAATCGTTTGGGTTTGTCTGTGACTTTCTGTGTGTGTGTGTGCACGCAATCGTTTTTGGTTTGTCTGCCTCTGTGTGTCAGCACATCTAGTGTGTGTGTGTGTGTGTGTACCTAGGTTGTGTAATTACCTGTCCTCCGGTGCCTTGTCTTCATTAATGAGGCCTTGGCGCCGCAAGCTGCCCTGGTGATAATTATGTGTGTGTGATCATCCATTCCATTAAGCTGAGCTATGGTCAGATCAGACTGGGGTATGTGTGTGTATAAGTATGTATAAGTATAAGTATATATACTCTTTTGAGTCTGTGTGTGTGTGTGTGTGTAGGTCTGATGGGTCATGATCCTGTGTGTGTGTAGGTCTGATGGGTCATCCTGCGTCTGTGTGTGTATGTCTGATTGGTCATCCTGCGTCTGTGTGTGTATGTCTGATGTGTCATCCTGTGTGTGTGTGTGTGTATGTCTGAGGGGTCGTCCTGTGTGTGTGTGTGTGTATGTCTGATGGGTCATCCTGCGTCTGTGTGTGTATGTCTGATGGGTCATCCTGTGTGTGTGTGTGTGTGTATGTCTGATGGGTCATCCTGTGTGTCTGTGTGTATGTCTGATGGGTCATTCTGTGTGTGTGTGTGTGTATGTCTGATGGGTCGTCCTGCGTCTGTGTGTGTCTGGGCCTTGCTGACCACCACAGCATCACCCCCCGCTCCGCTCAATTGTGTTTTATGCCCCTAACGTCGTCTTCCAGGCAGCGCTGCCACCGTTGACTTAACCTAACCCCAACCTTAACAGCATAAAAATGTCTGCACTATCCTCTAGTAACAGCGTTAGAATGCCTGCACTATCCTCTAGTAACAGCATTAGAATGCCTGCACTCCTAGCCTCTAGTAACAGTATTGACGGATGCATTAGTAATTCCTACCTGAGGGCTTTTTCATTTTGGAAGTCACTTTCGATACAAGCATCTGCTAAAATGAATACATTTAAAAATAATGTAACCATAGTAATAGTCGTTCACCCTTACCGTGTTTGGAAATGGAGTAGTGTGCATTGTGTCCACTAGAGGTCGCCGATCCTCTATATCTTTCTCATGTGGATGATCGATCACTTTCTTAAGTGTTCTAAACACTAGAGGATGCTGTGTTTCTGAAAATGCAACAGTGCTGCCGGGAGAGCTCATGTCAACTTCAACATTAACAGAAACAACCTTAATCCTCACCACACACACACACTTCCTACACAAGTAAGAAACAACCTTAATCCTCACCACACACACACACACTTCCTACACAAGTAAGAAACAACCTTAATCCTCACCACACACACACACATACTTCCTACACAGGTAAGAATTTGACCTCAAAACTGCTGTTCAGACAACAAAGTGTTTCCACCTGGAGGTGAAATAAGGACCGTAACAAACTCATTCCTGTGAAGTTCTGTATCAGTCTAATGTCTCCCCTCTGGCCCTGCAAAGGAGGATTATTCTGAGAGAGGATGCACAGATTACACTCAGTTGCACAGAGACATCTTATCCTGAATTATATTTATTTCTCACTTGTGTGTATGTGTGAGTGATATATGTTAATATTATTTATTGCTGCTGTAACACCATAAAGTCCCTTTGTGGATGATTAAACTAAAAGCATCTATAACCTAATCTAAAATCAAATTAAAAACTCAATATGAATTGGGCTTTCTCTTACGCACCCCAGAGATCGGCAGAGAACCGTGGCTTTGACAAAACACTTCTATCTTTATTAGTGTGTCCTTTGGAGAGAGAGAGATATGAGGAAGATCATGGAAACTAAGCACACACTCCTCCCCCTAGCTTTCATTTGGTGATCTCCCCTCTACCCAACGCTCTCTCTCTCTCTTCTCTCTCTTCTCGCTCTTCTCGCTCTCTCTCTCTCTTCTCTCTCTCTCTCTCTTCTCTCTCTTCTCGCTCTCTCTCTCTTTCTCTTCTCTCTCTCTCTCTCTCTTTCTCTTCTCTCTCTCTCTCTCTCCTCTCTCTCTCTTCTCTCTCTCTTCTCTCTCTTCTCTCTCTCTCTCTCCTCTCTCTCTGAATGTGGTCTAATCTGATTTTTCCAAACACCTTTAAACTCCAACAGTTCATAAATGAAAGCATAAATATTTCATCAGGAACAATGAATTAATTAATGATAGCAGATTATATGTGTGTGTGAGGGGGAGAGAAAATGGTGTGCAAATTCGCCAGGAGTGTTTGTGTGACATCATCGTGAGGTCAAGGACAAACATTATTTGCCCCCAGAGGGCCAATTGGTTGGACACACACACACACATACACTTCCGTTAGTTAGTTTGTCTGTTCAGGGAAGTTTCATGTATGTCATGTCTCGCTTCACATTTATTTTTATCACATGACACAACACATGACACAACACACATCACATGACACAATACACATCACATGACATCACATGACACAACACACGTCACATGACACAACACACGTCACATGACACAACACATCACATGACACAATACACATCACATGACATCAAACACATCACATGACACACCACACGTCACATGACACAACACACGTCACATGACACAACATCACATGACACAACACACATCACATGACACAACACACGTCACATGACACAACACACATCACATGACACAACACACATCACATGACATCGTAAAAGCACCAACTACCGCCCCTTTCGTTCGAAAATTCTAAAACTACGATTTTTTGAATACTTCAACATAACATTTGATAAATCAACCTTACATTTTCCGGTAGCCATGGGTGTGTAGATTCGAACAAAATCTGGTTTGGTTCTTAATGGGAGCATTTACTGCCTTCAATATCTGATTTTGTTTACCATGATCGGAGTTTGGTGCTGGGCTGGTGGGTCCCCTTATTTCCGCCGGCACATCAACTGTTAGACCGAGAATTCTCGTCGCGAAATCAAAATTCCACTGGAGCTCCAAGCGGATTTGTACACGCAGCCTTACAACACTGTTTACAGCTCTTCGAGTCACGGTAAAATTTCTTTTTTGGTACATAGCTAATTTAGTTACACTTATGGTGTGGGTGCTTGTGTATCTTTACGAATCCACCGTCTTGGTTTGTACAGAAATTAATATTAAGTGACACACACGTAAGAGGGCGGAAATAGGGGCCGGGCGGTAATAGGTGACGTTCCGATAACAAACATCACATGACAAAACAGACATCAGTGTAGTGCATCACATGACACAACAGACATCACATGACATAACAGACTTCACATGACACAACAGACATCAGACATTTAAGAATAAGACAAACATACAAACAGACAGATGAGAACAGGGGTTGAAATCAAGATGGCGGCTCGTGCAGACACTGTGGCCTGGCGCTCCCGCAGCTTTGACTGGTCAGATTACTGGTCAGATCACTCAGATCACTGGTCAGATCACTCAGATCAATGGACAGATGACTGGTCAGATCACTCAGATCACTGGTCAGATCACTCAGATCAATGGTCAGATCACTGGTCAGGTCAGATGACTGGTCAGATCACTGGTCAGATCACTCAGATCACTGGTCAGATGACTGGTCAGATCACTGGTCAGATCACTCATATCACTGGTCAGATCACTGGTCAGATCACTCAGATCACTGGTCAGATCACTGGTCAGATCCCTCAGATCATTGGTCAGATGACTGGTCAGATCACTGGTCAGATCACTCAGTTCACTGGTCAGATCACTGGTCAGATCACTCAGATCACTGGTCAGATCACTGGTCAGATCACTGGTCTGGGTACATATGAGCAGCTGGGAGCATGACATGCATTATGCATATGACTTTGTTTGGTTTAGGATTATGATGGCTGACAGAACTAGGCTTCTGCTGAAGTGGGCTTTGTTGCACCTCATACTGAACCTCCTTCCACATGGCAGGAGTGAGAAGAAGTGTGTGTGTGATGTGTGTGTGCTCGCGTATGTGTGTGTGTGATGTCCAGTGATATTGCATGTGTGATCCGTGTGAGGGGTGGGGCTTAGAGTGGGGGTGGGCTTGCTTAGTACTTGGATGGGAGACCTCTTTGGAAAACTATGTTGCTGCTGGAAGTGATGTTGGTGGGTGGCTAGTCTCTCTCACACACACATATACACCCACACACACACACACACACACACACACATATACACCCACACACACATATACACACACACACACACACACACACACACACACACACACACACACACACACACACACACACACACACATATACACCCACACACACACACACACATATACACCCACACACACACACACACACACACACACACATATACACACACACACACTGGCTAGAGGTTGGAAAGCTGTTGTTTTGTGTAAGTCAAATCGAGCATGAAACAGACTCAAGCCTCAAGCCGTGACCTGAGAACCCTCCCAGAGCCTTTCCTTGGTGTGTGTGTGTGTGTGTGTGTGTGTGTGTGTGTGTGTGTGTGTGTGTGTGTGTGTGTGTGTGTGTGTGTGGGTGTATATGTGAACAACTCCTTTCAGTCCGCATGTGACAACTCACCTGTCCTAATCACAACTCACCTGTCCTAATCACAACTCACCTGTCCAAATCACAACTCACCTGTACTAATGACAACTCACCTGTCCTAATCACAACTCACCTGTCCTAATCCTAATCACAACTCACCTGTCCAAATCACAACTCACCTGTCCTAATCACAACTCACCTGTCCTAATCCTAATCACAACTCACCTGTCCTAATCACAACTCACCTATCCTAATCACAACTCACCTGTCCTAATCCTAATCACAACTCACCTGTCCTAATCCTAATCACAACTCACCTGTCCTAATCACAACTCACCTGTCCTAATCACAACTCACCTGTCCAAATCACAACTCACCTGTCCTAATCACAACTCACCTGTCCTAATCCTAATCACAACTCACCTGTCCTAATCACAACTCACCTGTCATACCTAATCACAACTCACAACTCACCTGTCAAAATGACAACTCACCTGTCCTAATCACAACTCACCTGTCCTAATCACAACTCACCTGTCCTACCTAATCACAACTCACAACTCACCTGTCAAAATGACAACTCACCTGTCCTAATCACAACTCACCTGTCCTAATCACAACTCACATGTCCTAATCCTAATCATAACTCACTTGTCCTAATCACAACTCACCTGTCCTAATCCTAATCACAACTCACCTGTCCTAATCACAACTCACCTGTCCTAATCCTAATCACAACTCACCTGTCCTAATCACAATTTACCTGTCCAAATTACAACTCACCTGTCCAAATCACAACTCACCTGTCTATCTAGATGTGATTTAAATGTACCTGTTAATCCAGATGTGATGAGGACTTACCTGTTGGTCAAGATGTGATGAGGACTTACCTGTTGGTCCAGATGTGATGAGGACTTACCTGTTGGTCCAGATGTGAGGTCCAAGTCTGTGACCTTCTATCTTATCTGATGATGTGCGTGAGGTGTGATTGGCTGAGCGAGGCCAGGCAGGGCGTGGCCTGACTTCTTATCTCTTATGGGATTGGCCGTGGCTGTCTCAGGCAAACTGAGGGACACGGAGGACAGGACAGGATCCCACAGAGACGGAACCCCACTGCCGTCGCCATGGAAACGATTCAGCTTGCTGTCGTGTGTGTCCTGCTCAGTGCAGGACTGACTTTCGCTGCTGGTGAGTGACCCAATGACCCTCACAGCCAACCGTGTGTGTGTGTGTGTGTGAGCGTGCGCGTTTCTGTGCGCGTGTGTGTGCGTGTGTTTGTGTGTGTGTGTGTGCGTGTGTGTGTGAGAGCGGGAGTTTTATCTGTGCCTACACTTTTACATACCCTTATCATTTACGTAATGCTGCTGTGTTGACATATAGATAACACACACACACATACTCTACCTGGAGGACACACTGCCTTAAAATGCTTCTCAACACACACACACACACACACACACACACACACACACACATACACGCACACACACTTGAGCACACTGATATTAAATGCATTAGGCCAGGTTGAGTGTTCTGGCCGAGTGTGCTGGATGTGTTCATGTGTGTGTGTTGAGAAGCATTTTAAGGCAGTGTGTCCTCCAGGTAGAGTATGTGTGTGTGTGTGTGTGTGTGTGTCCTCCAGGTAGAGAATGTGTGTGTGTGTGTCCTCCAGGTAGAGTATGTGCCGATCCAAATGGAATGAGAAAATGGCTGCAGGGGAGTTTGCTGTGTGTGTGTGTGTGTGTGTGTGTGTGTGTGTGTGTGTGTGTGTGTGTGTGTGTGTGTGAGTGAGTGAGTGAGTGAGTGAGTGAGTGAGTGAGTGAGTGAGTGAGTGAGTGAGTGAGTGTGTGTGTGTGCGTGTGAGTGCGTATGATTGTGTAGGAGGATCTACAGTATATCAAAGTGTGTTCTGCAAGTGTGTGGGACAGTTGAAACTGAACAGTGTGTGGTGGAGAGTATGATATATTTAGTGTGTGTGTGTGTGTGTGTGTGTGTGTGTGTGTGTGTGTGTGTGTGTGTGTGTGTGTGTGCGCGTGTGTGTGTGTGCATACCTTTGATAATATTTCAAAACCACTCAAAACCAACATTAAAGCTCAAGAGGCTTTAAACGCCCATGGACACACACACACACACACACACACACACACACACACACACATACATACACAGCACACACACACTCACACACACACACACACACACACACACACACACACACACACACAGCACACACACACACACACAC
>NW_027468598.1:37048025-37050525 GCF_046254945.1 Alosa pseudoharengus | reverse complement strand
TGTGTGTGTGTATGTGTGTGTGTGTGTGTGTGTGTGTATGTGTGTGTGTGAGTGTGTGTGTATTACGTGTGTGTGTGATATGTGTGTGTGATACGTGTGTGTGATACGTGTGTGTGTGTGTGATATGTGCTTGTGTGTGTGTTACGTGTGTGTGATACATGTGTGTGTGTGTGATATGTGTGTGTGTGTGTGTGTGTGTGTGTGTGTGTGTGTGTGTGTGTGTGTAAAGGGAAGTCTGTGGGCATGGTGACCACGACGCGTGTCCAGCATGCCACCCCTGCAGTGTGTGATATGTGTGTGTGTGTGTGTGTGTGTGTGTGTGTGTGTGTGTGTGTGTGTGAAGGGAAGTCTGTGGGCATCGTGACCACGACGCGTGTCCAGCATGCCACCCCTGCAGCCAGTTATGCCCACAGTGCCAGTCGCACCTGGTACAGCGACTCAGATCTGCCCCCTGGAGCCCAGCAGGGTGGCTGTACCGACATCGCCAGCCAGCTGCTCAACAACACCGACATCGACGTACGACACACACACACACTCACACACACACACACACACACACACACACACACACACACACAGTCACGCACACCACACACACCACACACACACACAGTCACACACACCACACACACCACACACACACACAGTCACACACACCACACACACCACACACACACTCACACACACACAGTCACACACTCACACACACACACTCACACACTCACACACACACACACACACACAGTCACACACACTCACACACACCACACACACACTCACACACACACACACACTCACACACACACACACACACACACACAGTCACGCACACCACACACACACTCACACACACATGTATCACACACACACACACACACACACACACACACACACACACAGACAAATAAATACATATACACACTCAACTATTCAACAACTCTGAATGTGTACAGTGGTGTGTGTTTGTAAATTATAGACCTCTGAAGTTCGCCTACAAAAAAGCTACCTTCTTTGCCCATATAAGGAGATCCGGTATCTTGAGATTTTTCCTATGGGAAAATAACATGGGGATTTGGAATTATCACACCTGTTAATCTCTTGCAGGGACGACGAAATCGGAAAGGTAAACGTTTTGCTCTACACACTTTTGTCCTCTGCCTTCGAGTGGATACTGATCTCCGGTGGCACAGGTGTGTGAGTTGCATTTGCTAGTTAACAAGTTAGCTCTGGGGTAGACTTGTTCGTCCCCGCGAGAGTTTAAAGGTCCCATGTGTAAGAACTTCTCCCATCTAGTGTTTAGGGATTATATTGCAACCTAATAGAACTACGGTAGCCGTCGCACATCAAAAACATAACACCTAATTCACACCAAAGATCCGCGTCGAAACGAAACCATCGCAGAAGGAGTTGCAGCGGTGTGAATTAAATGGTGCATGTCGTTGCCAGCTGTTGCAAGCCATCGCAAAGCATTTAACATTACTAGATCTAGTCGCAGCTCATTTAACATTACTAGATCTAGTCGCAGCTCATTTAACATTACCAGATCTAGTCGCAGCTCATTTAACATTACCAGATCTAGTCGCAGCTCATTTAACGTTACCAGATCTAGTCGCAGCTCATTTAACGTTACCAGATCTAGTCGCAGCTCATTTAACGTTACCAGATCTAGTCGCAGCTCATTTAACATTACTATATCTAGTCGCAGCTCATTTAACATTACCATATCTAGTCGCAGCTCATTTAACATTACCAGATCTAGTCGCAGCTCATTTAACGTTACTAGATCTAGTCGCAGCTCATTTAACATTACTATATCTAGTCGCAGCTCATTTAACATTACCAGATCTAGTCGCAGCTCATCTCGTTGTGAATCTACCTAGATGATGACCCTAGTTCCGGACTCCTAAATAGGTGTGTCAAAACATAAACTTTTTCTGAAAGTGAATGGGAATGGCTAGTGATGTTCGCTAGCTAGGTAGCAGCTAAGGGCTTTGGTTAAACTTGTAGGCCTACATTGTTGCAAACTAACCTGAAATAACATACATTCAGCAATTTTGTGGTAGTCTGCTAGTTCTAGCAAAACTATGGTAGGTTAGTTTATTAACTGTCTCTTGGTCTAGAGAACTTTGAACAGGTGGCTGTGCACAAGAGCTTTGCTGAGACAGTGACAACTCACAAACAAAGTTATTTTTTCTCTTTATTTGTTTATTGGAAAATGCAATGTGAATGTCGGAATGTTAGGAAGACATGTAGCTTGTAGAAAATGGGTTCATAACTTAGGGAAAATGATGTAGGGAAATTCAGCAGATGAATCCAAGAAAGTTTTTCTTTGCATGCCAAAGACGGCGCTGTATTTCACAAATGACCCACCGTTATTTTAAAATGGCGCACGTAGATGGAGCGTTGATGTATAAACGCTATGTGTATGTAAATGCCAATTTTTAAGCCCATAGGTATGCTTCGAATTGGTGGTGGTGGTAATTAAACATGAATGAGGCCA
>NW_027468598.1:37023025-37033025 GCF_046254945.1 Alosa pseudoharengus | reverse complement strand
GGTGCGGGGGTGCGGGGGGGGGGGGCAACACGGACCTGTGCAATGCAGGACTGCACAATAGGGAAAGCGCTGTTCTGGGTGTTTGGAGTCCCGTTAGAGAGAGAACGACGTGAGTGCTCTATGCATGGGATTCGTTCTCTTCTCTCGCGCACACACAGGCACCGCCGCATTATATTGGGTGAATCACGGGCCCATCTCGCGGTTGCCGGGTAACCCCTTCTCTGTTTTATTCTTCTGCACTATTAATTTCAGTGACGTCGCCAGCCTCGAGACCCCTGCTTACTGTATTTCTGACGGGAAAAACACTACGTGGTGTCCTTCTGGGCCTAGCGGTAAACTTTCTCAGATTTAGAACGATGGATTGTGTTTGATTATCAGTAATAGTCTTCTAATGTGGCTAAAAACATATCCATCTGATCGGTGTCGTAATGCTTCACACATGAGTAGCCTACCCTGCCGGACAATGTCCATCAGTCACCGGCTGGTCCACGGCGCCTCGCCTCGACACAAGAGTCAGTATTTCATCAAAGCCCTGACAATGTTTAGTAGAATAACGTTTTCATGACTGTAATAAAGTTGGACGACAGAGACTAGTAGCCTACTGAGTCAACGGCCCGACAAATGTGATTAATTAAAGTTTAGTTTAATTATTGCTTAGCTCTCAATGGGGGAATTTGAGAATAGCCAAAGCACCTTCTCGGAAGTGAAGGACTCAAAGTGAATGACAGGCTTGCGCTAATTAATGTGAGAAGGACAGAGAGAGAGCGAAAGGAAGAGACTGAGGTAATTTCATACTTTCCAAAATGAGGTCCACAGATGGCCAGCGCTTCCGGTTGCCTCGAGCCTTTCCATAGATGTTCTCTCGCGCATGTTGCACAGTGTGAGGCGGCTGCTAACCGGCCCGCGAGCAGATGGATCTTCCACGGGCAAATGAGAAAAACAACAACATCAACAACAACAACCCCAGAGGGGGGAGGGGGGGGGGGGGGTCTGCATGAGGGGCCTACTCTCCTTTTTGACTCAGCTGAGATCCGCGTCCTCTGCAGTTGGTCAGTCAGTTCCACCCCACCGACCTTCTCCTCCCTTCAGGCAACTGCGGCCCACTGAAGGCCTGTGTGCTGTGTGGTTAGTAAGATTGGCCATGTCCATGTTAGATTGAGGTGATTTATCTCTCCTATATAGCAACTAGCTTATCATGGCGACCGCAAACAACAAACTCTCTCTCTCACACACACACACACTCAGGATCTGTTGTCCACTAGCCCTGTGCCTGCCTTTCATCAGCCTAAGGCTGGGCGGACTGCAGTGTCCGTCTTATGTCTAATAGCATATGTTTGCTGTAATTACGACAAGTTAACTTTAGGTCACATTTGCCATTGATATTGCAGGGTGGAGGTAGGCTTCTCTCTCTCTCGCACACACACACACACACACACATACACACAATAGGCGAGTAGTGTAGTTTTGATTATCCACATCCATCATTCACCTAAACAGCAGTGGTATTACCAAAGAGCGCGCACGACCATCTCATCTGAATACATCCAATTAAGCGCGAGAGGTTCGGACGACCAGTAATCCAATCTCGCGCTCTAATGGCCATCACACGAGCAGTGGGTGGCGCGGCTAAACAACTCCACGCGCTGACATAAAGCCCCAGGCAGCAACGGAAAGGAAAAGCGGTAACGGATCAGCTCTTTCTGTAACCGGACACCAGGCCGCGAGCCCTCACCTTTCTGGCCTCCCTCTACCGGGGAGCGGCCTAGAGTTGGAACAGCGTGAGGCGGCTCGCGGCTGTATCTGTGGCGACAGATCATCTCAGAGCTGACGGCACATTTCGGGCGCATTTCATTATCTGAGGGCGGCCTATGCAGCGCTGCGTAGAGCTCCTGTTGCACACACACACACACACATACACGCACACACACCTCAAATGATTCGGTGTTGCGAGGGATTAAAGAAGAGTAGGCCTCGTGTAGGCTATTCAACAATTTCTGACATTCGGCCTGTTGTGGTCTCCGGTGATGACAAGACCAAGCTTACATTATGGGCAGGTGGGCTAATTAGGAACGGTGTCGCGCGTTACGCACAAAGGGACAGCACACTGAGCTCGACAAGGCCTCGTGCCTTTAGGCTGCGCGGCAGGGACTGGGTGACATTTGAGTGCGGCAGTGCGCGCGCGACTCCCTATGGCGGAGATCCATTTCGGCCCATGGGTCTGCATGCGTCCGTGACGTGAGCATGAGTCAATTCCCAGGGTCCTATACACACACACACACACACACACACACACACACACAGTTTCATCACTCAACACACACTGTGCCACACCTGCATCTTGTCGCTTTCGGTTTGGTTGCATGTGGTCGCATGTGTGGATCCAAACAGCTGCACGTGAGATGCGAGATGTGATCGCCATGGCACGTCTAGTGGCATGGACTCGCGCCATGAAGACTGCTGAGTGGCCGGGCGGGGCAGATTGTGTTTTGTCTGTGTTCAGGCCTGATATCAACCGTGTGGCGCCATGCCCGTCACGGTCTCCTCTTCCAAGCTCGATTCATGACCCCCCCCCCCGTGCACTCCCCCCTCCCTCGGCTTGACTACATTCAGGAGCATCCATGCCCACGGATGGTCTCGGCAGCCGCCGCTTCTGAATGCAGAACATGGACAAAGCACTTCAGCTTTAGAAGCTATTCAGAGACACCAGGCTCGCGCCTCGAACCGAGCTGAGAGTCGCAAGCAACACCAAAGAGTTTTTTGTACCTTAAAATAATGTTTCCAAAATCGTTTCAGTGGTTCATCAACTCGTAACAGGGTGAACGGCACTTTCTGCATTCGCTTCGCGGCCCTCTATCGGCTATAACCGCACTATGTAAGTTTGCCGGATCGGGTAGCGGATCTGTAGTTCGATGGAATGAGACATAAGAAACTACAAATTTGACTTTCATCTGATGTCGCAATACATCGTACTTTCATAAAATCATGCAACATATTCTACCTTGTCTGTGGACATTGTTATTTGCAAAGCTGGTGCTGGATAAACAAATAGTGCGTGCGACAGAGGAAAAGTTCTTTGGTGTTGCTTTAAACAATACCCGGACATTTGACCACTAGTCTCCGGTTTTGCGGCCCAGTCCAGCGCCCGTTCGGCCGCGGCCTGGGCTAAGGCTACCGGGTGGCGCTGCTGCCCCGTCTCTTTGTGTGTCTGACAGTGGCCGCCGAGCACACGGTGTGCGTGACCTGGAGAGACGCGGACCCTGTGTCGGAGCTCGCGCTCTTGGGGAGCACGCAGACGTGCCTGAGGAGCCATCGCCTTGCTCTCGCGCCCCACAGCTTCGGCAGCCCGAGTCCCCGCCAGGTGCTCGTCCATAATTTAGTAGCCTACCCCGCCACCCCAGTAGCAACAACAACAAAAACACGCACGCACCCACCCACACACACACAATGCGAAATCAGTGGCGGTTTTAGCTTACATGGCGGCCCCGCCCACACACACACATACAAAACAATATAAAAAAAAACGTGTTAAATACATGTCAGTGGAAATATATGCCTATTCACAATACAACGAGTGAATGAGCTTTCTTTGGAAGCAATTCTGATCGCATTAGTGTGTAGGCTAATGGCATTGTGCGCTATTTCATAGATCCCCTCTCCCCCACTCGACCAGCCCCCCTCTGTGTGTGAGAGCTCAGCAAGCAGCCTGCACAAAGTAGACAACAGACTTCTACCAAATTGACGTGACGTGCAAATGAGCGACAGAAAAACGATTCGTGCAAAAGAAAGTTAACAATATACATATGTTTACTGGTTTGGTCCGTTTTGGTTGTTTAGATTTTTTTTGCAAGCACGCATGCGCCCCCTCCCCTCCCAGACACACACACACACACACACACACCATCACCACCATCACGCCACCCATCAATATCCGTCAGCCCACCATCTAAAAACCCCGGGAGCTGCCCACACGAGCCTACATTATTTGCGGAGAAGATCTATAGGATGCGGGGCTCACCGCTTCTACAGGCTTAGAGAGTGTGGCTGTGAGGCCCGCGCCTACTGCGGTTCCCGTTGGGGTTGTAATTAGGGTTCAGGATAGCATGCCAGCGCGAGGCGCCAGCACATGCTCGGACAGGTGTTCGGATGGACACCTGTTACTCTCTTTACTCAAAGATACAGGCAAGCAGCCTAGCCTACATCATGTGCAATTTAGCTGTGTGTGTGTGTGTGTGTGTCTGTCTGCCTGCCTGTCTGCGTCTGCGTCTGCGTGCGTGCGTTCGTGTCCGAGGAGTAATAACAGGAGCTTGCAATTGAGGTTCCTTCGAACATCGCCACGCGAAGCAGAAAATCATTTTCTCAACCTCGCGGAGCCTCATAATTGCTTAATCACTCGCGCCATTCACAGGCTGCAGCCACGCTCCGCGGGCCGTCTCTGTTCCTCTCGGCTTGTCATTAAATTTAAAAGCTCACCAGTTACTTTTCTAATTATTCGCGAGTCATTCAAAGTAATAAGCAATTAATTTTTAATATCTCGTGCTAAATCGTAACAGGCCCCGGGCTGACTCCTGAATCTGACTCAACGTAGTGGCACGGCTCCTTCTGCTGTGATCGGGTTGGGTTGGCCTGAGTGTGTGTGTGTGTAAGAGAGAGAGAGAGACACCCCCCCACTGCAGTACTCAAACAGTCGCCGCAGGTCAGGTCACTGTGTCGGATTCTTGTTTAGCACGCGCAGTGTGCTTTAATGACAACACCTAAACATAGCCTGATACCTGTATTGCATAGTGGGTGCGTGTAAGTGGTAAGTGTGTGCGCGCGTGCGTGTGTGTGTGTTCACAAGACTGTTTATGCAGCCTGTAGCGGCGGACACATCGACACTTAGGAAATCCGGCAACAGCTGAAATGTAGCCATCGATGTGGCACATGTGACGTCATCGGCAAATCACGCCGCTTATCCTGGGAGGGAGAGTTGCATGGTGACCGGTTGCTATATAAATGCTCCGTTAGCTGCATGCTGGACGGCGGGTGGAGGGTCTCTTCTTCTGTAAACCGAGGTTACAAGGGCGCGCGCGCTTCAAAGCAACGGTCAACATTTGAAACGGCGACGTAGCATGTAGACAGAGCAAGCAGAATCTCGCGCCTCACCGTGTGGATCACGGAGAAGCTCCTGTTTTGTGGCGCAGGGACAGCACACTGCACGAGCACGACGGTATCGCACTTCAGCCTCCGCTTTACAGTCCGCAGTGGGAAGATGCAGTAACACTTGTCTATGGTAGCTGCAGAGTGCATTTGTGCTTGCATGGGCTCGCGCGCGCGTGTGTGTATGACAGAAAGAGAGAGAAAGAGAGAGAGATAACGTGTGCTTATTTGTGTACGTTCCCCGTAGCTGGTCGCTGTCCGATTGTTGAAAAACCTTCCCGTCTGCGCCATGTCTCCGCCGTGCGCGACTCTGTCCTTCTGGTGCTGGCCTGTAGGAACGCGGCGCTGCGCTCGCGGTGCCCGTGTTCGCTCCTCTGCCGTCAAAGCTGGCGAGCGTTTGGGGAAGCTGTAATTAGCGGAAATGGCGCTATTAATCTTAACTCTGACGCGCGCGCTGCTGGACGCGATGCCAGCGCCTGTGAGTAGACATCAAACCTGTGCCATTTAGACCGCGCGTGCAAATGTCGCACTGGTCAGTGTGCGAGGGAGCGGTGTATTGCTGTGCCGAGAAAGTGTGAGGTGTGTGTGTGTTTCTATGTTGGAGGTCGCCGTTAATCGGTGCGTTGGATAAGAGCACTGTGTTTCACTCTTGGGAAGATGCGGCGGGAACAGATTGATTGGGAAAGATATTTCTGCCAGAGGAGGCGGTAGCGTCAGCTCCGCTTAGTAGGGCAGTAGGGGAGTCTGTGTGTGTGTGTGTGTGTGTCTGTCGACGGTACCGTTTATCAGACAGTTTTTTCCTCCCAGAGGCGTATAAAGCTTTTTAAAAGTGTGGGGGTTGTGGGATAGAAAAATGAAACAATCTGGCCAGATTATAAATAACTACAGGAACATTGTAAGTATTTTCTAAGAGGGGTGTGGACTATATTGGTGTCCGGGAGTTTCTCCCCCGAAATTTTTTTTGAAATTCTGATTGCTAAACACACCATTTTAATGCAGTTTGGGAGGGACAGAAGAAGCAGCGCCCCTCATATGTGTGGCTCATGTGACATGTAGGCCTACATGATCTACCTGCTATCACTTCACTATTTGACACTACCCTACATGGAGACATATCTCATGTTATAAATCAAGAAATCATTTCAGAAATATTTTTTTGTGCATATGGGTTAGCAGCAGCCTAATTTCGAGGTATCACTAATACCTATTAAATAAATGTAAAGGACACAGAATAGTGACAGAACTGTAAGCTCACATTCAAAAACGTTTGAAACATATGCAAAGGGAATATAAACCGCATAGCGGTACAAAATATGACCGCCGCTCAGTCCTGGACATCCTTTCTGTGAAAATAAATCACACTAATCAATTTGTCTCCATCTTTTACTCCATCCCCCACTCTTGAAACTTTTGTGTATGCTTGTTTGGCATGCCTGTGTGTGTGTGTGTGCGGCTGCACAGAAAGTAGCCTACTGGCGCTGAAAAGGTGAATAGATTTTAGAATAGCCAAAGAAGTTGTAGCATTGTTATAAAACCTTTAAAATCTCTAAACAATCACAAGAAGGGCAGTTCATCACAGTTCATCCATTGCAACTGGATTGATGAAAGGTCACTTACACCTGTAGGCTACATTGTATTTGGGAAAAGCAAAAGGTATCAGCATAATGTTATATTTTTATTTATTTATTTATTTATTTATTTATTTATTTATTTATTTATTTATTAATAAACAAAACATCTCTGTCAGTTCCATGCCGTTTTCAACAGCTATCAAAAACAAAGGTCATTTTTTTGATAGATTGATTTTTTGTGAATGTTTCTTCTTTTGCATAAGATTTTAGTCATCTTTAGTTCATGTGATACTTTATTGTCAATGCACAAATTAAGTAACAGTAGTCTGAAAGGTTATTGTTAATGCACAAATTAAGTAACAGTAGTCTGAAACAAAATGCTGTTTTACATCTAACCAGTGGTGCAAATAACTGACATGTCCAAATGGGCCTTGATGAAATGCGTCGCTAGACTGTTAATATAACGGGCCAAAGTTGAAGAGCTGTTGTCCGTTGTTGTTCGTGCAAATATAGGCTGATTCATGTTCCCTTGCATTGTGTAACTGAGGTCCATGGCTTGTCTGGCTTTCACCAGACCAAGCTCAATCTTTTAAGAAATCAAAAAATAAATAGTGGGCAGATCAGGCTGGATTCACCCAGCCTAGTCCATATAGGCGCCCGATATTGTTTAATTTTCCGATTGAGATATCCACGCTCTGGCTATTCTAAATGCAAAAAGGCATCAGGGAGTTATGACAAAACTGTAACTAACAAACTAGATCCTAATAGAAAGCGGTTAGCTTCCCTAAGCTACAGGTAGGCCTATAAGGTAGGCCTATTTACAACATAAATTGTCAATCAATAGGCTATGCTGGCGACACAAATAAAATCTCCTTTGGAAACCAATGGCTTACGCCTTACAGTATCAAGCGGACTTAAACTGCCATATCGTGCGAAAGGTTGTATAAATAAAATTCACACAGCTCCATGAGTCAAGGAAAGCGCGAATGAAGTAGCCACTTCTAAATGGGACCCACTACACAGTAGCTTAAGGTGTGTTGCTAAAGCAGCCATAATGAAATGAAGGTGTCATTGTTTGGATACTTCACACACACGTGCTTTTTAATCTCACAGACTACAACTACCAAGCTGGAATCAAAGCACATCGATTCCCCTCTCACACCCTGCACGCACTTCAAACAAATAAACAGGCGTCTCAGTCTCACGCATGTATAGGCAAAACTGTATCAGACCGGTGTAACGTTGGTAAATCTTCCATTGCACAGAATGATTTTTGTAGCACGTGCAACAAATGACAATCGAAAGATACAATCACAGTGCTGCTATCAATTTGCTTGGTATAACCGCATTTATAGTTTTCTACAAATGCAATCAAATTGGCCTCCATCACTCAACCAACGCTAACGGTAACATTATTGTACCTAGGTCCTTATTGATATTATAAGATTAACGTACCTGCAGTAAAAACCAAGCATGTCCGATAAACATTCTCAGATTTATTTCGGCTTCAAGAAGAAATGGGAATTACATTTCATGTGAACATCGTCCTATCCTTATTAGACGTTCTCTGCAGTAAACTACAGTCCTTGTAGGAATCGTCCATTGTTTTTCCAACCCACTTTTAACTTCCAACAAAATTACGTCTCACTGCAACGATGCGCCATCTAGTGGACAAACGACTACTTATCGCCAATACTGGAAATGCAGCCATGATGATGATGATGAATATTTGACTTTCTTTTAATCCTACTGAATTTGTAATTATGTATCGGCCGTTCTAATACCGATAGTATGTGCGTACCTGTGTGTGTGTGCATGTGTATATGTGTGCACCGCCATCTACAGGTCAATGAGTGTACAGTCACTAAATGTACACATAACCTAAATTTTTTTAGACCCCCCCATGGATGAAATTCTACGAAACTAGGCATACCCCCAGATAATGCCAGGTCAATCATACACATACAATTTGGTGCAGTTTTGAACATCTTAACTGAAGATAGGGGCGATTAAAGCAGAATGATATTGCATTTTCATTTTTTACAGGGGGGGTGCAAATCACAAATGAGTGATTATGGGCCAGGTTGATGTGGGCCCTTGAGACCAACATGCATAAAAGATTCTTCATCCTCAGTGCCACGGTTCAGGTAGTTATTTAAGAAAAACTGCTTTTTTTGTGGTTTGGGGGCCCAGCATGGGGGGGGAGTGGCCCCCTGGGACGAAACGAAATTTTTCCGTAAAAGTCTAGTGGGGCTACATACCCACCAAATTTCATGTGCACCAGTGTTTCGGTGTCCCGGATATCGTTGACCAAAAATTCAGGAAGTAGATGACGAAAAAAAAAAAAAAAACTTTGACAATCATTATATGACCTCTTCGCTAGCTTCGCCAGCGGCGGTCATAATAAATAGTGTTGCATATAGCCAGCTTAATTAATGTTCATTTAAAGATTATGATTAGCAGTTTCTATGCTTTTTCCATCTAGTTACAGGAAGCTACGTTGTTGTTTAAACTATTGTTGTTTCTATATAGCCTAGTCCACGTTACCTCTAGTTTCACTTGCTGCAGGGATGCACACATTG
Organism: Alosa pseudoharengus; assembly: GCF_046254945.1. Taxonomy (NCBI): domain Eukaryota; kingdom Metazoa; phylum Chordata; class Actinopteri; order Clupeiformes; family Clupeidae; genus Alosa; species Alosa pseudoharengus. The sequence goes on along the minus strand of NW_027468598.1, from coordinate 37,023,736 downwards.
CATGAGCGTTTAAGCGTTCTATTTGAGTTCTACATGATGGAAAGATGTAGAACTCAAAGGTGTCTTGACGCCGCCGTTTGTAAGATCAAAATAAGATGTTTTAAATGGAACGCGATCGTATTTAAGACAAAGATATCCAGCAGATGTAGCACTTCGACACACATTGACAGTGAAATGCCGCCGACGTTTGATCAGATGAAATAAGACGTTCTAAATGGATCACGATGTAATTACAGTAAGCTGTTCAGATCTGTTCCAAGCGTCTTGGAGACGTGTGCTGACTGTGCTATGTCTATATAGTTGATGACACCAAATTAAAAAGTATTTCTGATTGGGAAAACGTTTAGCCTAGTTATTTTTTTCAGTCCGCGGTTCCATATTCAATCTTGCTGCAAATGATCAGACGTGTGAAGCACCGGGCATAACTCAATTTCGCGGCTACGTGGACCAGTAGGTTAATTGTTGAAGAGGCCCATAGTTTTACAAAAGCTGCAGATCATAGACAGAGAAAGCATAATGCTCCGAGAACAGTAGCCAAAGGTCTTTCTGCAGAAACAACAAGTGGCTTGGTGCGCGCACCCCCGCTTTCACTTTGACTCCCTGCATTTCTACATTGTGACAAAAACTGTCAGTCAGACAGTGCATTTTGATTTACTAAATTAGCATAATGCGGTAACAATTATCATTTTTCTTTTCTTTTCTACCTGAAAT
>NW_027468598.1:36982265-37002265 GCF_046254945.1 Alosa pseudoharengus | reverse complement strand
TTTTTGTTTGCCCGTGACAGCCAATCAAATATGGCGACGAAGCCTCCAAACAGGAAGTGGACTAACATCTCTGTGACGCTTTGCGTTAACATAACAAAACTCGACACCATTAGTCAGGACACTGTCCCAATCACTCACAGCAATTTTTATGCATATACATTGAACACTCTAGTGCTACCACCAGTTTAATGCTGGACATGTGTTCATGCGCGTGATCCTTGACTCTTTTGTCTGATTTTCACAATTGAGGTAGCGTCTGAATCCTTGGACCATCCCGAGTTCATCGACCCCTATCCCGTCACTTTCCGCCATATTTGACCTCCGCCATATTGGATATAGTCCAAACTCTACGAAAAGTTTCAGCGGTTACAAATTTCATCCGATATTCACAGAACTTGGCGGAGATGATCTTCAGACCGAGCCGCACAAACAATACTTGTCAGATTTTTCAAATTCCACTTTATTGGCCCATGACAGTCAATCAAATATGGTGATGAAGCCGCAAAACAGGAAGTGGGCTAACATCTTGGAGACGCTTTAATGTATGAACTCCAAACTTGGTAGAGGGACATGGTAGCTGATTGTGAGAACGCACAAGGACATTGGTGTAATTTGAGCTCTAGGGGCGCTGTAACAAAGTAAATGAGCTTATTTCTCAGCCGTTCTTTATCCAATTGCCATCAAACTTGCTGTGAGTGCTTGCTCATGCCATGGCAACGCCATTCCTGCTATAGCGCACTGCTAGGCCCCCGCATTGCTGCTTGCAGCTATATTTATAATTATTATTATTATTATTATTATTATTATTATTATCCTCAGTCTAATCTGCTATTTCTGGCCTTCTTATCTTTCTCAGTTTAATAATAACACTGAGAATAAGAGACAGACTAAACATATTATTATTATTATTATTATTATTATTATTATTATTAGTAGTAGTAGTAGTAGTAGAGTTAGTACTCTTACTCTTACTACTACTACTACTACTACTACTACTAAAAATCAATCTTCCTCCCTCTCTAAGGTAGCTGAGGATGGGGGTGTAAGGGACTCATTTACCCAGAAGTCTTTGCTGCCAGCTGACGTGGACCTACTGGGCATCAGCTGCACTTTGACCCCTGAGGGCATGCTGGTCATCAGTGTCCCGCGCCTCACCTCCCACTCTGACCTTTCACCCTGAACCAGGAAGTCCAGCACCAGCACCACTGCTGAGACACACTACTACTGTCTGTGCGTGTGTGTGTGTGTGTGTGACACACTACTACTGTCTGTGTGTGTGTGTGTGTGTGTGTGTGTACCTGTGTGTGTGTGACACACTACTAGTGTCTGTGCGTGTGTGTGTGTGTGTGTGTGACACACTACTACTGTCTGTGCGTGTGTGTGTGTGTACCTGTGTGTGTGTGACACACTACTACTGTCTGTGTGTGTGTGTGTGTGACACACTACTACTGTCTGTGTGTGTGTGTGTGTACCTGTGTGTGTGTGACACACTACTACTGTCTGTGCGTGTGTGTGTGTGTGTGTGTGTGTGAGACACTACTACTGTCTGTGTGTGTGTGTGTGTACTTGTGTGTGTGTGACACACTACTACTGTCTGTGTGTGTGTGTGTGTACCTGTGTGTGTGTGTGTGTGACACACTACTACTGTCTGTGTGTGTGTGTGTGACACACTACTACTGTCTGTGTGTGTGTGTGTACCTGTGTGTGTGTGGTCTAACACATGACAGCTATGCTGCAGAAATCACTGCCTGTTGATGAGCTGAATATCTGCCATGCTGACACACACTTCCTCCTGAAGTATTTTAAATACAGCCATTCTGTTTTATAGATATACTTTATAATACAGCCATTCTGTTTTATACATATACTTTATAATACAGCCATTCAATGTGTGAATATTTTATAGAAATACTTTATAATACAGCCATTTGGTGTGTGAATATTCTATAGAAATACTTTATAATACAGCCATTCGGTGTGTTATAGTAATTTCCTTACTAATCTGGAGAGGTGGGGGGGCAGGGAGCGAGTGAGCTGTAATCTGAGTATGTTTTCACAGTGCGCGTGTGTGTGTGTGCATCCGTGCGTGTGTGTGTGCGTGCGTGTGTGTGTGCGTGTGTGCAATGTGATTGAGTGACATTTAGGATGACAATGTTTTAGGACTTTAGGCTTAGGACTGAAATGTCATGCTTGTCATAACTTCTGAAATAGTCTGAAAAATGTGTGTGCGTGTATACACACACACACACAATCAAGAGGTTTCTCTCCTGGGCTAGTATTGACTGTGAGAACATACTCAGATTACAGTTCACTGTTGATCAAATTACACACACATACAGTCTGTGTGTGTGTGTGTGTGTGTGTGTGTGAGAGAGAAACGGTGGGGGAAGGACAGTGGCAGTGTGTGTGTGTGTGTGTGTTTATTCAGAACAGATGTTCTAGGAAGAAAAACATTTTTATGAAAAATCCCCATCTGGAAGTGTTTTGAGTAGAGAGAGAGAGGGAGAGAGAGTGTGTGTGAGAGAGAGAGAGGGGGAAGGGGTGTGAATGTGTGGTTGGGTGACTGTTGTCTGCCAATTTTGTTTTTCTTTAGTTGTTTGTTAAATGCATAAATTAAGTATGTATATATGCATATGTTCACGTTATGCTAATGATGTGTGTTATGGTCAGAGGAGAAAAGAAGAACACAAAGAATCAGTGACATTCAGTCTGTTTGTTAAAATCTCTTTTATTTATCCCTGATATACAAAACAGTTTATTTCTTATTTCTTTATAAAATTGTTCTCAAACAAAAATAAACAGACCAAAACAAAAGAACAACTTTGCCCGTGTGTGTAAGGGGTGTGTGTGTGTGACCTCCTAACACCTACAGTTTCCCTCTCAACGACCTGTGCAGTATGTGTGTGTGTGTGTGTGTGTCCATTCCGCCCCTATAGCAAGGCTGAGAACACACACACTCTCCACCCAAGAGTGAGGGATCATTATTTTCCAGATGCATTATCCAAACACACACGCTGGTCAGAATTACACTTTGATGAAGAATTATTGATGATGAAGACATACAGTACACACACACACATCTGGCTCCACCAACGCAGCAGCATCCCCATCAGATGCCTCTCCACCAGGACACACACACACACACACTGCAGCATCCCCATCAGATGCCTCTCTACCAGGACACACACACACACACACTGCAGCATCCCCATCAGATGCCTCTCCACCAGGACACACACACACACACAGCAGCATCCCCATCAGATGCCTCTCCACCAGGACACACACACACACACACACTGCACATCCCCATCAGATGCCTCTCTACCAGGAAACAGAGTCACTTCTGTGGTCCCTTATGCCCCTAAGAGTTAGCATCGCCATGGCAACCTGCTGTGGCTGCCCAAACACCTCTGATGGATCTGCTAATACCTCTGTGTGTGTGTGTGTGTGATGGATCTGCTAATACCTCTCTGTGTGTGTGTGTATTTTCCAGTCATTTGCAGATTCCTCAGGCACTGTGAGTGTGTATGTGTGTGTGTGTCCACTGTGAAGAGATGGGAGTACTGCAGATTTGTGTGTGTGTGTCTGTGTATTTTCCAGTCATTTGTAGATTTCTCAGGCACTCGGTGAGATGACAGACAGCTTCTTATGACCAATGAAATGGTCCTCTCTCGCCCTGATACAGTACATATTCTAAAGGGAAAACCTTGCGGCAACCTCAGCACAACCTCCCCGACACCTCCACTCAGCAGAGACCCGTAGAGCACACAATACACTCACACTGACGCAAGGAACACTCATCTGTCAGCTTGGCTGAGGCGCTAACCTGGTTGGTTGAGGAAATGTTGTAGGAAGGTTGTGGGAATGTTATAGGAAGGTTGTGGGAATGTTGTAGGAAGGTTGTGGGAATGTCACTTGAGTCTCTGGACAAACTACCACAAAAAATCAAACATCAAGAAATAGCACATTGACAAAGCCTGGCACAGCTCAGCCCAGAGCAGGAAGAGCCTGTGCTGCACTCTCACACACACACACAACATAAGTTAGAGTTAAAGTTCATCTGCGTCTCCACACAGATGGGGTTTAATATATTAAATCTGTAGGCATCTAAACACGCTCTCCTGTTGCCGTGACAACCAACGCCTAGACCAATCTCATCATCCGAACAGGACTTCTGTATCCTGCTGGTCGTCAAGCAATAAAATATCATTAGGTTTGGACACAGGTGAAACATCATTAGGTTTAAACATAGAGAAAATATCATTATATTTTGATATAGATATCATTTTCAAACACAATAAAAAATCAGAAACAAACCAGGCTTAAAACTAAAATTACGTCAGAAAAATAAGAATTTAAATTTCCATGATGCATGTTACAACAAGCCCCGCCTCCCATCATTTCAAGCAATGATGACAGCTGATTGGTTGAGGGTGGGATATGGACACAAATCCAGACCAATGAAAATGAGCACATAGGGAGGAGTCAGCTAATCTCTCCTACTGCTCACATGTGTTTGGTCAGAACACGTTTACAAACAAACAAACAAACAAACAAACATTCAGCCCTTCGTATCACACATCACACACACTTGCCATGACCTCTGAATGTGTGTGTGTGTGTGTGTGTGCTCATCAGCCAGTGTGTGCATGTGTGTGTTTGTTCATGCTGATTTGACATAAGGACTCTGAGTGAAGACACAGAGTGTTTGTCTTCGTTGCTGTGGTGACAACACCACCCCATGGTAAGAAGTGCAAGACAGGTCTGGTCACCACAGGAAGACAAAAGGAGTGTGTGTGTGTGTGTGTGTGTGTGTTTGTGTGTGTGTGTGTGTGTGGATCTGAATGTACGCTGGACAGAATATTGTAGCTGTTGTGACGGATTTCGCCACTTTTGAAGATGACTGTTTGTGATCTGTGTGATTGGAACATTCTGTGGATGTTTTGCCAACAGCGAATGTCCAGTCCCTCTGAAATAGACTGGACCATGAGAAAGAGAAAGATAGAGACAGAGAGAGAGAGACAGAGAGAGAGAGAGAAAGAGAGAGAGAGAGAGAGAGAGAGAGAGCATGGAGTGTTAATATTAGTGTTGATATTTGGTCAGAAATCTCCACCAGAGATTGGTACCCAGGCTCTAGGATTGGTCAGTACTTGTTTAAAGTGCAGGAGTGATTGGTGCACGGCACTTGAGGTTATAAAACAGCAGTTTTGATTGGGTAAGACGGAAAGGCACTATACGACAGGAAAGAGTTTCTTAGTGTCTAGAGAGTGGGCAGGGGATCTTTATGATTGGTCAGTTAGTGTTGAGGGGATCTTTATGATTGGTCAGTTAGTGTTGAGGGGATCTTTATGATTGGTGAGTTAATGTTGAGGGGATTGTTATGATTGGTCAGTTAATGTTGAATGGAATGTTTATCATTGGTCAGTTAGTGTTTAGGGGTGTTTGCGATTGGTCATTTAGTGTTGAGGGAAGATCAGAGATTGGCTGGTCAGTGCTGAAGGTGTGCTTGTAACTGGTCAATCAGAATTGAGGGGATGTTTGTGGTTGGTCCGTCAGTGCAGAGGGAGGGTCTGTGATTGGTCAGTGAGTGATTGACATGGATCAAACCCTCCCCTTGCAGAGTTAGGATGCTACATACAGCTGTTAGCCAAGGAAGGGTAAGGAGGGAAGCCACATGAGAACTGCAGAGAAAAGAAGAGGAGGAAGAATAGAATGCTGTTAGAGAAGGAGAAGAACAAACAGAGAGAGAGAGAGAGAGACAGAGAAAGAGAGAGAAAGAGACAGAGAGAGAGAGAGGGAGAGAGAGAGAGAAGAGAGTGGGGTGGGGCAGTTTAACACAATCTCAAATGAAAGCACTTTTCGTTCTCTCACTGTCCCCCTCCCTCTCAGGTTTTGTTTTTAAGACTTCAAAGTCATCAGAGTCACAGTCCTGGTGGTCTCAGGGTAGACTCAGGAGTGTGTGTGTGTGTGTGTGTGTGTGTGTGTGTTATTGAGACTTGTCGTCTGAATCCGAGGTCTGGAGGTGTTCTCGTGGCAGGCTTATGCTGGTGTGGCGGTCCCAGAGCTTGTGGAGTTCCGTTGCCTCGGTTTCACTGCTACTGGTGCCGCTGTCACGGAAACTAGCCAGCGGGGGGCGCACCTTCACCCCCTTCCCTGTAACAGAACCCTCTATGGCCTTCCGTAACTGCACACACACACACACACACACACACACACACACACACACACACACACACACACACACACACACACACACACAGGAACATACATGAAGTTGATCTTGTATACACCTACATACGTCTGTGTGTGTGTGTGTGTGTGTGTGTGTGTGTGTGTGTTTGTGTGTGTGTTTGGGTGTGTGTGTATGTTTGTGTGTGTGTGTGTGTGTGTGTGTGTGCCAGAGTTTCCGCTAGAAAAAAATGGTGCCGGTCAAATATCCTATTATCCCTTCTTAATTAGTCAAACTGAGGAAAACTGGAGACAGGCTATGTAGCTTAAAGAATTACATAATCTGTATAGAATGCAACATGTTCATTAGCCTAACTTAAACATGCCTAACAAGATCTAGCCAGTATCTTTTCATGGACAGCAAGAGTCCGCTTTGTTCGTTGTTTTAAAAAGGCTACCTTGTTTGTTGCTGCTACCCACGTTATCTCCAGTGGTGACTGTTTAACTTACACAGATGCGCACACACAAGAATGAGCGCTCACACCACTACCCCCTAATGCTATGCCTCTTTATTTGATACCAATAAATTAAGAAATGTTTCCTATTCTGGGAAATGTTTAGTTTCTTTTTCTTTTGGCCGCGGTTCAATGATACCGTTTAATTGTGCCAGAAATTTTCCGCGGACCAGTAATCGCCTCGTCGAGGAGGCCCTAACCCTGCAGATCATAGACAAAGAACGCATAAACCTACTGTATGCTTTGGGTAAAGAACACTTTGCATGTCCAATGTACACGGAGAATGACAGTGTCTTGGAGCGGCCGCACCCCCCGCAACTCCACTTCCAATGTCACTGATTCCGACAGATACGCCCGACACTTCTGCTTTTTATCTGGTGGTGGTGGAGTTGACCGGACATCTGAGGCTTCAGACGTTACCAATTTATCATCATCCATCGCGTCTGGCCTCTGAAAAAACGTTTAAGGCTAGTCTGCCTGGGCCTGGCCATGTTTGAACCGCCTCTCATTTGTTCTTTGTTTAACATGGATGTTTTTAAGCGTGCGCTTCCTATTTGAAATGCAGCATTGGCTATGCGTGTTGTTTAATAACTTTCAAACGGTAGAGCCTGTTCATTTAAAAACATAGCCAGAGGACGTATAATATAGGCTTAGGCCTATAGGCCTCAAATTCAGATTGCGTTAGGGGACGGGATTATTAGCCAATTTCAATCGGACAATTTGACCGGAGAGATTTAATTTTGTCGGACATTTCATTTTTTTTCCGGCCAATGTCCGGTAATTACCGCACAACGGAAACCCTGGTGTGTGCGCGCGTGCATGCGTGCGTGCGCGCGCGTGTGTTTCTGGTTACCCATCTCTTACCTCTTTGAGGGAGACGACACCGATGAGTCTTCCAATGCTGGTGACATAGGCGTGATCCAATCCCAGAAGAGAAAAGATAGTGTGTGTCTGTGTGTGTGTGTGAGAGAGAGAGAGAGAGAGAGAAACACATTAAAGAACACCAATATCCCCTGGAATCCCCATTACAGTCACAGAAGTAAAAGACCAAATTAAAAAACTGAAATCTAGCAAAGCACGTGGGATTGACCGTATCTCCACAGAGATGCTGAAATTCAGTAATTGACAGATGCAAGAGGCCATAAAGAAACTTTTTTAACTCAACACTACAAAGTGGATTCTTCCCTTCCACTTGGAACACTGGTCTTCTCACCCTTTTTTCAAATGTTCAAATGTACGAAAATAGCCAGAACAGCATTAAAATAGGAAATAAACAGGATTGTTTAGACAAAGCCAAGGAGTTAGGCAGAGCTGCAGTCTAAGCCCCACATTATTCAATATCTATAAATATATTAACAAACTAGATAGATAGAGATAGATAGATACTTTATTGATCCCCAAAGGGAAATTCAAGATTCAACTAGCACAATGTTAGAGAGCGTATAATGTTTGCAGATGATTTGCTCTGACTCTCACCTACAGAAGAAGGTTTAAGACAGAATATTTCTATTTTAGATCAATCTTGCCAGATCTGGTCTTTAAAAGTAAATTTAGGAAAGCAAGACAAAAATAATAATCATAAAATGAATTACACATATTTAGGACTAGTTACAAACGTCTCAGGACATTATAGCACAGGCAAAGCTTAAAGAACATTCTATGCAATATATAAAACTTTAAATACATTTCATCAACATTTGGCTAAACATAATTGACTCCTTCATTACATCAATCCTCTTATATGGGTCAGAATGTGGGGTCCAGCTTTACTGCGATCAATCAGATCTGGGGATAAATCCGTAGTAGAAATCCTACAAATGGAGCTGTGCTCAAGCCTGCTACACGTCCACAGATTTACTGTAGACCCAATCACGCCTGCGGGGCTGAATTAGTCCCTGGCCATCACAAACAGATCCATACAATTCTGGATGTACTTAAAAAGTTCAGACCGCCAGTCTCCACTATAAAGCACTACCTGCAAATTCAATAGAACCAGAAAACGATAACCTCTTGAATTTGATCATAAACACCAATAACATTAATGATACAAAATCAATACATCTAAAAGAAATTCACAATAATAACAAAACTGCCTACATTTCCCAATGGCTAGAAGACGCCCAACATAATAAGAAAATGGATTGTTATGTTAGACTAAACAGAAGATATGAATTGGCTACTTATCTGATTAAATTAAAACAAACTCAAAGTTGATGCTCATCAAAGTACAGATTGGGTGACCATAAATTGCAAATTGAAACTGGACGCCATAAAAGATCCTGGCAAGAGAGACACCAAAGAATTTGCTCCCACTGTGACCTCATGGAGGTGGAGGATGAAACGGACTCTGAGGTGCCCAAATATACCTTACGGAGGAACAACTTATACCCTACATTTCAAATATACCTTACGGAGGAGCAACTTATACCCTACATTTCAAATATACCTTACGGAGGAGCAACTTATACCCTAAATATACATTACGGAGGAGCAACTTATACCCTACATTTCAAATATACCTTACGGAGGAACAACTTATACCCTACATTTCAAATGTACCTTACGGAGGAGCAACTTATATTAAATATACCTTACGGAGGAGCAACTTATACCCTACATTTCAAATATACCTTACTGAGGAGCAACTTATACCCTACATTTCAAATATACCTTACGGAGGAGCAACTTATACCCTACATTTCAAATATACCTTACAGAGGAGCAACTTATACCCTACATTTCAAGAAGAAAACATACAATGTAAAGCTCTAGACGACAATTCAAAAATGAAAAATGAGCAGGACCAAACCCTAGAGCTTGCAGCACAGTTTGTGTGTAAGTGCCACAAACTCAGAGACACATAACGGACCAAAAGCAGGCGCCTAATCCTCGCCTCAAGTAATCACACACGCACCTGTGTCAGGTCAATAAAGCTTCTTTGAATTTGAAACATTTAAGAGGAAGAATGGGAGAGGGAGAGAGAGGGAGTTCAGGTAAAATATTCACTTATCTTCATACACACATTGAAGAAAAGTATTTTTATTTGTAATTTTTATTTGTAATGTGTGTGTGTGTGTGTGTGAAAGACCTTGTGAAGTGATGTCCGCTCCACGAGCTGGAAGGGGGCGGGGTCTATCTTGCAGTTGTCAAAGTTGATCTGTTCATCAAGCTGAAGCTCCTCCCACTCAGCAATCTAACATCACAGAATCAGGATTGGTCAGTTTTGGCTGGACTAGATTGGACATTGGACATTGTCAGCCTCACTGTGTGTGTGTGTCTGTGTGTGTGTGTGGGGCTCACCTCTCTGATGGTCATGTCGTCCTCCATATATGGGTCATCCTAAAGAAAACACACTGCAGTCAGTCTATTGAGAAACACACACTAAAACACACAAACACACACACACACACTAAAACACACACACACACACACACACTAAAACACACACTTAAACACACACACACACACACACTAAAACACACACAGAGAGAATCATTTTATTGCACTGATCACTGGCTTTAAAGTATTAAAGTGAGTGTGTGTGAGAGAGTGTGTGTGTGTATGTGTGTGTGTGTGAGTTTGTGAGTAATCGCTGGTCTATCTCCCATAAAATTCACCTCAGAGAATCACTAAGGTTTGAGCTCATTTGTTCACACGACATGTCTGATCCCAACACACACACACACGAGCGCACACACACCTCTTTCTCCTTTGCACTGCGCTACTCTGCCCCCCCCCCTCCATCTCTCCCTCTGTCCTCATCCCTGTGGTAACCCTGGCAACTGTTGCCACAGTGTCTGACAAGGTGCCCTACTGTAGAATTATGCAACAGAACATCCAGACGTGTCTCAAATCACACACACATATTCACACACACACACACAGAGTGTGATGATGCTTACATGAATGACTATGTGTGTATATATTTATACATATATATATATATATATATATATATATATATATGTGTGTGTGTGTGTGTGTGTGTGTGAAAGAGAAAGAAAGAACATGCTGACAGTTCTGAATGCAGCAGTGCTGCTGGTTGCACTTTCTCTAGAGTGCATAAATGTTCATGTGCACACACACACACTTACACACACACACACACACACACAGAGAGAGAGAGAGAAATCAATGTCCCTGATTAGTGTGTTGCTCAGCGAAACAACTCTAACTCCATTGGACATATTCTACATAATCTTTCTCCCTCTCTCTCCCTTTACTTCTCTCTCTTTCTCTCTCTCCCTTTACTTCTCTTTCTCTTTCTCTCTCTCTCCCACTACCTTCCCCTCTCTCTTTCCCTCCATCACTACCACTCTCTTGCTCTCTCCATCTTTCTCTCTATGCTTCTCATCCTAAATGAGTGCGAGTTTAAGGGGCTGTTTATACGAGGACGATTGCGAAGGAAGACGACAAAATATTTTATTATAAGTGCTTTTCGTTTACACGGCGACCCCGCCATCGGGGCTTGAAGACGCAAAAATCTGAAGACTCCTTCCAGAGTGTAGAGTTTTGCGTCTCCGTCTAAACGGCTAAACCAAAGATCCTTGATTACCTCTCTCGCTAAACTGTCAAATTAGAATGTCTGCGCGTGACGTACAGTACCGGGGTTCTATCACACCACCACCCAGCGGTCTAAAATGCATATCCAATCGAATATCACATACTCTTGCGTCTGCATATAAACAAAGATTTCCCCCTGAGAATGCTCGTCGAGAGAAAAAAAAGACGAGACGCCACTTCTGCGTCTTCTCTTTTCATCGTCACCGTAGAAACGTAGCCGTAGTCAGGGACACACACACACACACTCACTCATATCAAAGATGTTTATTGTGGGCATAAGGGATATTTTGTGTGTGTGTGTGTGTGTGTGTGTGTGTTCATACAGATTAAAGGAACACGCTGACTTTTTGGGAGCTTATTAACGGAGTTAGCTAAGTCGATACTCTTTTCATCTCTGTGCGTGTAGTTACTCGGTCTGGCGCCGAGTGTGGCCGGTTCCAGTAGCCTACACCTCCCAATAGACCGGTTTCAGGTCCCTAACAACCGTAGTCAAGAACGAACTCGGAGGACAAGCGCTAGTTTGTTTACACGGACAATGCATAGAAAGCAAGCTGGCTGAACTTAATATAAGATGAAGAATAAAAGCATATTGCCTAGATATTTCGATATAGCCGAGTCTGGATTGTTTTCATCTAGAGGTGTAGCAGGTTTACCTATGAAAAAGAAACGCATGTTTTACGGAAGGTAGGCTAAACATTTGGCCAGTCACTGTAAAGTTAGGTTAGGCTTAGGCTAATGTTAGGGCTTCGACTGCACAAACAGTTAGTTTAGATTTAGATTAAAGTGAGAACAGTACCTACTCAAAGGCTACATGATGACAGGGGTGGGCAATCATTCCCCCAGAGGTCAGAGGTCAGAGGATAATTACTTTGATAAAGTAGCATATGCCGCTGGCCACGCATTGAACGATTGACTGAAATACAATGCACACAATACAATGCACACAATACAATGCTACTTTATAGTAGGCCTATGCAATAACGTTATTTGCAAGCCCATGTCTACTTTCTTAAAACAAACAACTCAAATGGAGTGTCAACTTTAACTTTAGGCCACCCTGCATTTTGTCATTTGGGTGAAATGTAGGCTAACGTTAGCCTCCGTTCTCATGGATCATATCGATAAGTCTCTGATTAAAATGAAATGCTGAGGAATATGATAAAACACTTTGTTAATGTTACTACCCTATGTTATTTAGCCTACATGATTTCAGTTTCTCCTCTTGAGCATGAAGATAACATTTGTGGCATAACTTCGTAGCTTCATAAGGTTTATCTTATTCTAGCTTATATAAGGTTACTCATCTAGGTTTGCTTCAATTGCTTGTCCTCTGAGTTCGTCATTAACGACGGTTGTTAGGGACCTGAAACCGGTCTATAGTGACAACAGAACTCCAACATTATCCTATTTACTGTACATGCTGTGATTTGTATAGTTATGTATACAAATAACAATGTCAAATGAGACACAGACATTTTGTAAGCGCACACATACTTGGTACTATGTTCACATTCAGGCGAAGCACAGCTACTTGGGCGGAGTGATTTGTCTAGTAACTACACGCACGGAGATGAGAAGGGTATGTATGGACCAGCTAACTCTGGGGAATACGGTTAATAAGCTAAAGTCCCAACAAGTCGGCGTGTTCCTTTAATTTCTTAATCCCAATCATGAAGTAAAGAGTTCCCACAGATCAGCATGGCTCCAGCTGCCCCGACCTTTGCCCTTTGCAGGTCTGCAGGTCAGCAGGTGATGCTGCAGGTCAGCAGGTGATGCTGCAGGTCAAGAGGTCATGCTGCAGGTCAAGAGGTCATGCTGTTTCTTATTCAAACTCAAATTATGTCATCAGTTTCTTGCATGCAACAGCCAATCATAAGGCGGATTCTGATTGTGGGCGGAGACCATTTCAGGTGATTCTTAAGGTCATAGGCTCAGGACACGACGACTGCTGGCGATCCTCTCCTCCACTTCAATGCTAAATTGGCCATTAAGCAGCAGCTACAAACCTGACAATCTTTCCACTCAGGTTCCATTCCCGAAGCCGCCTCTCTACGACTGAGTCACTTCTGACTTCTTCTAAAAACCTGTCAACTTTATCTTTAATTTTAATATTTAATAATATCTTTCATTAGTAATTAGGTTCCAGAAGCACATGCATGAATTTGACTATGCTTATGACAGCATGAATATGACTCTGCTTATGATAGCATGAATCCACCTGACTTCATATGAATCCATAAATCCATCTGAATGTATTTATGACTGCACCAATACAGCTTGCATGAACTAATTATTCAATCACACACTTATACATCCATAGTACAAGTACTGTGACCACATGAATCAATGACTTCATCCAATCACATTCAAGTCCCTCCCCTCCCCTTACACCAGTGGAGATGACTAATGATGGACAGCCTAAACTGTAAAGCACGGCAACAGCAGGGTGTGCAGGCCACACCCACTCACTGATGCAGTTTCTGATTGGACAACTCTAATGATATGACCAGTGATGATTGGTTTGGCTGCTCCTCTTTGTCACCCTTCAAGCAATTGAGATCTGAACTACATCTCCCACAATCCTCAGAGTAAAACCAAACCTCACCTAGACCAGTAAAACCAAACCTGGAGCCTAAATACTCACCTAGACATGTTATAGAGTGTGTGTGTGTGTGTGTGCCTAAATCCTGCCCTCACCTAGACATATTACAGTGTGCCTAAATCCTCACCTAGACATGTTATAGAGTGTGTGTGCGTGTGCCTAAATCCTGCCCTTCCACTTCCAGTCTATTGGACCTTATTTTGGGCAAATATATGAGCGTTGGTCAATGGGGAGAAAAACAATATTTTCTGGACTTGTTTGAACTGTGGCATGGATTTCACATATGATTCTTGTCAGATTAATATATAATTTTGCACGTCAAGACAAGACTATTTTTATATTAGTCTAAAAAGCGTTTTGCCTTTATTGTGACAGGACAGTGAGAGACTGATAGGAGGCGATTGGGAGAGAGAGATGGAGCGGGATCACGAAATAACACACTCGACCTGGGTCCCTGTGGCCACTCACACCTCCATGTGGTCCAGTATGGCCCTCAGACCTGCATGTGGTCCAGTAGCATGTGGTCCAGTATGGGCCTCAGACCTGCATGTGGTCCAGTAGCATGTGGTCCAGTATGGCCCTTACACCTGCATGTGGTCCAGTATGGGCACTCAGACCTGCATGTGGTCTGAGACATATGGGCCCTCTAGCTAGTTGCTATAGCTAGCTGCACCACAGCGCCCTCAGAAAATACTCTGTCATGTCCAGTTGCGCAGCTACATTACATTCAGTATGAAACCACTCAGTCAACTACACCTCAGATAGAGGTCTGCACTCCCGCAGGTCCCGACGCAAAAGAGTGCGGCGCGGGACAACTTTTGAAAACTCTTTGCGGGTGCGGGCGGGATGGAGAGAGGTGCGTTCGCGGGACAAACCGATGATTCACTGCACTCCCGCAAATAAAATATGTGCGTAAAATTAAATATGGAAATGATTAAAGTAGTGTTCATAACTATAGTTTGGCTGGATGTTCTGTTAGGCAACATTAAAAAACGGGGTTTAAGCATAACTGACGGATAGCAGGCCTATAGCCTATTGTCGTTTACGTGGTTTCAATTTGTTCCTGCTGCTCATTGTCAAAACGAAGTCGAAAGCATGACCGAGGAAGAGGGCACCAGACTAGGCCTACTTTAGTTGTTATCCTACATTCAGAACCAAAAACTTAAAATCAGACATCTGGAGTCTCTCAGGTGTGTGTGCTGCTATCGTGAGACAGAAAGAAAGCGGAATAGGCTCCCTCCTGCATGCGGGCTTTAGCGGCTATCCCTCCTGCATGCGGGCTTTAGCGGCTATCCCTCCTGCATGCGGCCTTTATAGGCTATCCCTCCTGCATGCGGCCTTTATAGGCTATCCCTCCTGCATGCGGGCTTTATAGGCTATCCCTCCTGCATGCGGGCTTTATAGGCTATCCCTCCTGCATGCGGCCTTTATAGGCTATCCCTCCTGCATGCGGGCTTTATAGGCTATCCCTCCTGCATGCGGGCTTTATAGGCTATCCCTCCTGCATGCGGCCTTTATAGGCTATCCCTCCTGCATGCGGGCTTTATAGGCTATCCCTCCTGCATGCGGCCTTTAGCGGCTATCCCTCCTGCATGCGGGCTTTATAGGCTATCCTTCCTGCATGCGGCCTTTATAGGCTATCCCTCCTGCATGCGGCCTTTATAGGCTATCCCTCCTGCATGCGGGCTTTATAGGCTATCCCTCCTGCATGCGGGCTTTATAGGCTATCCCTCCTGCATGCGGGCTTTATAGGCTATCCCTCCTGCATGCGGCCTTTAGGGGCTATCCCTCCTGCATGCGGCCTTTAGCGGCTATCCCTCCTGCATGCGGCCTTTAGCGGCTATCCCTCCTGCATGCGGCCTTTATAGGCTATCCCTCCTGCATGCGGGCTTTATAGGCTATCCCTCCTGCATGCGGGCTTTATAGGCTATCCCTCCTGCATGCGGGCTTTAGCGGCTATCCCTCCTGCATGCGGGCTTTAGCGGGCGGGAGCGGGACCGATCATGTTACAGATGCGGGCGGGAGCAGGACTAAAAATGACACATTAATGCGGGAGCGGGACAGAATATTGCGGGAGCGGGTGGGCACTCAGTCCCGTGCAGACCTCTAACCTCAGGTCTCGGTCAACTACACCTTAGTGAACTAAGGCTAAGCTAGCTAACGGTTACAGCTTGCTACCAGCTAGGTTATTTAGCTGCGGTTTAGCCTGGTCCTTTTATCCTGGTCCTCTCATCAGCCGGGAGCCAAAGAGCAAGTCAAACCTGTTACGCAAATATGCTTGTTCATCTCCGCAAGGCTTGAGTTGACATCATTTATGAAATTGCTAAGTTATTGTAATTAGCTACTTTCACAATGTTGTACTTCAACAGTTAAGATCATATGTGTAACGTAACCCAAGCCACAAGTTCAACCAGACTAGGGACCAGATTATTATTGGGCACACTATATTTGTAGTAATGTCAACTGTGTTGGACAGACAGAAACAGGTTACAGCAATCTGATTTGAACCATGTGCATCCTGGGTAATGTAGTTCAGACCTCTAAAGCACTAGAGGGCTGAGTCAGAGGGCATCTGGCCAATAGGTGGGGGGGGCAATTAGACATGGGATGGAGGTGATTGGCTGGCGGGATGGGCCGGGGGAGTGGCGATGGGAGTGGCTTGGGGTGGGCGGAGCCAGGGTCTTACCACAACAGAGATCCTGACGCGTTTGGGCCGTTTGAGCTCAGGAGTCACAGAACTCTCCACGTTATTATTCTTAAGAGTGGAGACACACCGTTAACACACACACACAAACACACCGTTAACACACACACACACACACACACACACACACACACACACACTGAACTCTACACGTTATTATTCTTCAGAGTGGAGATACACCGTTAACACAGTGGGCTCTATCTTGCACTTTAGCGCAATTGACTTTGCGCAAATCGCTTTGTGGCCGGATCTCGGGCGCTGTTTCTATTTTACCGGTGGGATCATGACTGTTGCGCCCGACGCAAATCTAAAATGGGGTGGTCCATAGTAGCTACATTACTCATGGGTGTGGTTTGGGCGTAACGTGCAATAAACCAATCAGAGCGTCATCTCACATTCCCTTTAACAACAGGCACGCTTGTTCCATAGCGGATTGCTATTATGATGGCGGAATTGCCAGGCGCAGCCAGGAACGGTTCACAGCTCTATAGTCAGTTGGGAACAGTTTGCTATTGATTTTTCCTCTTGACAAAATGTAATACAGAAATGTCACTTTCCGATGTTTTGGGATCACTCTCACTGAATCACGAGGTTATGAATGCATGGTGATATTTTTGCAATGTAATCTAACATTACCTCACTATAGACAATGCAGATTTGTCAGATAAGCTCTCCTCTCCCGTGCTGCTGCTGGGGCATTTGGGTTAAATGACATTGGCATGCAGTTCAACATCACGTCTCATTAAGTCATCTAATATTTCCTAATTTATGTCATCAACACATCCGTGATTCGTGGAAATGTGTACGCTAGATTTATACCTATTTTTTCACATCGGACACCACACTGATTTCCCTCGTGTAGCAATATTTGTCCTTGTAATTATGTATGGTTTGGAGAAATGGGAACTGTGTCGTATAGATGAGAGGAGCAAAGTGCATTGCGAAACACAGGCGCCCAAGCAAGCGCTCCTGCAGGTGTAAGCTACGGCTGTACCTTACCATCAGGCAACTCAACGAGAAACAGTTTCCAAGTTTACCTAACTTTCCAACTCTGCACAGTATCCCATTAACTGCTAGCCTGACGAGCCAGACCCACATTAAAATGTAGGGTCTGGGCACTCACCGTTCGCAGTGCTCAGTCCGAGGGGCGGGATAATCGGTTGTCTTTCAAATTTCTTCTGCACGCTATAGGACAGCGCTATGAGTCCCATGGTTTAGCTAGTTGGCTAGTTAAAACTTTTGCCAACTTAATAAAAGCTTAACTCATGTCACACTGTTCGCCAACAGCAACATTATCTTATTTGTTTTCAAGTAGCAAGGAATTCAAGCCAAACCGTTGCAACTCTGCCATCAATCATTATGTTAAGCCCGCCTAACAACTCTATACACGATTTGATTGGCCTGATAGAAGTTTAATTTTTCAAGCTCACAAGCCAAAGTCTAGATTTCTAGGCTAATTAACTGCATGATAATAGGCTATTTACAATATTTTATGTAAAGTAGAGTTTGTAAACACGTTATCATCAATTTAATGCACACACAACTTTTGTTTGAGCAGGAGATAGAATAACAATGAATGGACGCAGCAACTACAGAAATTGTAGCCAAGGCTACTTGCTGCTTTCTCTTACTGTCTATGGTTGCTGGTTAATAGCACATAATAAGCTTATTTAAAGGATAATTCCGGTGTGATTTTGACCCTAAAGTGTGTTGAAACATGATACCGAGTGTGAACGTATGTGTAGTGACTGTCTTTCCACAAATCAGACACTCGGCAGGGTGAGGGCTAGATCCTGTTTTTGACGCGCTATAGGCCTGTCCACTTCGAATAAAGTGGAAGTCCACAACGTTTAGAATCCTTTGGGTGGTGTTCCCATTTAATAGCGAATGTAGGTTACACAGTTCAGAGTATATGCAAACGTGAGGGCTAATCTAGCTGTGGCGTGCCAGCGGTAAAAACCGTACGATCTCCCCGCCACCCTAGCATCATTACCCAACCGCTACACCTGTGAATTAATTACCTGGCGCGCCTGTGCCACCGTGACCTATGACCTGGCTACTGTAACACAAGCACACTGCCCTCTAGTGTAGACCACCACCACAACATCAACAATAGCTAATGGCTCCCACAGTATGTTCCGTGTGAAATAATTCCGTGGAAATGCATGGATTCCACTTGCTGCTACTGGAAGCAATTGAATCCATGCATTTCCACTGAATTATTTTTGGAATCTGATCCCTTATCATACCTGTTCGTTCGTACTCGTCGCTCGACTTATCGTGACTAAATTCAAGATGGCGTCGAACGGTAAAATTCCTTAAAGATGAACTGAACTAAAAGAATCAATGTTGATAATGTGTTGATTATGACAATTAAAAATAAATGACACTAACAAATGTAATTTAAAAAATCAATACGTAGCCTTTTTTAAGCAACACCAACATTGCGTTTGTTAGTATTAGAACGCTGACAGTTTCAATGACGTCACTGGCATGGTAGGACCTGAGAAGTTCTATAGGCAACAGCTGCAGCATATTATGTATACACGAAAATTAGTCATTTTAATGGCATGGGTTACACATGTGAGCCTGTGAGGGACAGGCCTGTAGTGTCTTGACTACCGCTAGATGGGGGACGATCAGTTTCAGGCTCCAGCTCAACCTTCAGTAGGATCATTTGGGTGAAAATGACTGTGTGGGCGCTGCCGGAGCGTGGACACTGGAATCTATCTGTTGCAAAGCAGTGGCGAAACGTAGGGGAAATGTTCAAGGAAGCCAAAGTGACGGAAAAAATGTGTTTATTTTATGTATGTGTTTATTTCGGGGGGGGGGGGGGGGGGGGGTATACATTTTGTGCAATGTATAGCGGCACAACATAGGCAACTGTAGGCCTACTGGACGAGGGGCGCTTGAGATAGCAACACGCACGCTGTCTCTGTCTCCCTCCATCCCTCACACAAACACATTGCCTACTGTACGTCCTCCACACAACTGCATACTCATTCACCACCACTACATTAGGCCTATGCGAAGGCTATGGTGCATACGAATAAGCTATATAACACGCATTGTCACAGCAATATAGGCTAACGCAGTCTGGACTACTGGCACTCGTAACAGCAACTCACACGGGCTCTCTCTCTCCCTCCCTTGAAACTGTTAAAAACTTCGTTACCCCAAGTTGACCCCAGATACACGGATTCACAAGTTTTGCCGTTTATTTTAGGCTAACGTTAGTGGATTTTTACCTTGTGGATGTTGATATTGTTGATATTGAGTCTCTTGGAATTATGGCAGCTATTTCTGCGAGTTAAACTCCCTCGCATCAACAATCTGCCCTGAGACGGTGAACAACTGACTGGCTTCAGGGTGAGCAGAAAGGGAGATTAGATTCTGTTTACAGACCCGCTGTGGTTTAGTTATGAGTCATGAGTCGGAGTCTCTA
>NW_027468598.1:36957265-36969765 GCF_046254945.1 Alosa pseudoharengus | reverse complement strand
TTGCTACTGCTCATCACCCCCAGTTCCATCGGGGTTACCAAGGTGACATGCAGGTACACACACACACACTCTCACACAGATACACACACTGACCAAGGTACCTGCACACATATGCACACACATGCAAACATGGTGTATAGCGATGACAACAATAGACAAATGTATACACTGACATGCAAACACACACACACACACACAGAGACATTGACTCATGCACACATACAAATCTTTTTCGTACATAGCAAATAAACTTACACACACACACACACATACACACACACAGATGTTGCAGTGAGCCAACATCTGCTGACTTGCATGTGTGAAAGTGCAACATCAGGCAAAAGTATACAGGGAAGCTTGTGTGTGTGTGAGAGAGAGTATGTGTCTGTGTTTTTTAAGAGAGAGAGAGAGAGAGAGAGAGAGAGAGAGAGAGAGAGTCTGTCTATCCTTCAGAAAGATTATGACTAATATAATCTGACAGACTTTAAAGCAGTCCTTTTTTCCCCTTTTCACCCCCCCCCTCTCTCTCTCTCCCCCTCTCTCTGTCCCCCCCTCTCTCTCTCTCTCCCCCTCTCTCTGTCCCCCTCTCTCTCTCTCTCTCTCCCCCTCTCTCTCTCTCACTCTCCCTCTCTCTCCCTCTCTCTCTTTCAATTCAATTCGCTTTATTGGCATGAATGTACATTTTACAGTGTTGCCAAAGCATTCAATAAAAATAATAACAATACAGATGATGATGACGATGGTGATGGAGATGAAGGCTGCACTGACAGGATGAGGAGGGGAGACTCACCTTCATGACGATGAAGATGAGGAGGGGAGACTCACCTTCATGACGATGAAGATGAGGAGCGTGACGAAGACGTTGACCTGAGGGTGCTGCCAGGCCTGGGAGTGGCCGATGTAGTCGAACTCCTCGGCGATGCCCTGCTTGGCCCACGTGCGATTATCCAGCAGCGTCACTAGGGACTCCTTCTGCGTCAGCTGACACACAGGAAGTGACATCACAGCGCTCTTGAGTGTATACGAGAGTTGTAACTGTGTGTGAAAGTTTCAGTGTGTATGTATGCGTGTGCGATGTAACTGTGGGTGTGAGTGTACTCGTGTTTGTGTGTGTGTGCGTGTGTGTGTGTGTGTGTGCGTATGTGCGTATGTGTATGTGTGTGTGTGTGTGTGTGTGTGTGTAAATGTATGTGTGTGTGTGTGTGTGTGTGTGTGTGTGTGTGTGTGTGTGTGTGTGTGTGTGTGTGTGTGTGTGTGTGTCTTTCCTTACCCTTCCAGCCATGAACTGACCAAAACCAGGTGGGAATGTGATGGTAGAGATGAGCAAAGTGACTAGAGCTGGATATAGCAGACGCCTGAAAACGCGCGCACACACACACACACACACACACACACACACACACACACACACACACACACATACACACACACATTGTCATAATCATCCAGGGTTCCCGCGGATCCTTAAAAAGTCTTAAAAAGTCTTAAATACAACTTAACTTTTGGTTTTTAAGGCCTAAAAAAGTCTTAAATTGTGGGGGATGTCTTGAATTTTCGAAAGGGAGGTATTACATTTTCGTATGGGCCCGCCAGCGAGTGAGCGAGCGCAAGAGAGCGAGTGAAAAGTCTCCATCCATCCGAACGCAATTGTACAAGTGACTATATATACTATATACTATATATAACCGCATATTTTTTTTGAATGTCAGTGACTGGCTACATAAAAAAAACGTGTGTTCATAATACGTGCGTGTTTGAGATGAAACCAGCAGTTTTCAGCAGGATCATGCGAGGAGGACCTGTCTCTTAATTAATTTAAAACAAATCAATGGTTTTACAATGTTTCAGTCAAGCTTTGGTTTGTTTAGATACAACTGGTATGCAAAATGTAGTGGATTAACATTTATTTGCTGTGCTGTATATGGGACATATGATTGATATGGGAATAGATGCACATAGTAAATTATATAAAGTAGGCCTATTAAAATATTTAAATAGCTTAGTCTAACTTTTAAAAAAAATATTGAAGGGAATCCAGTCCAGTGCACATGTCTTTGGCAAGTAGCCTAGGCTACTACAGACACAGGTGAAGAACAGTCAGCCTCAGCAGTAAGCAAAACCAAATATGTACAGCCAGCTTCAAAAGCAAGCAGCCCAGACCCTAAAATTGGGCATTTATAGCTGTGAAGGTAATTCACACAATTATTTTTCTTTCGCCAAAATATATTTCGTAACTTCTGTAGACATCCAAAATTGGGTGGGGGTTAAAATTAGTAGAAAAAAAAACTGTTGCATAAAACAATTTTAAGTTGTCATATGTATCTTTTTGCCGTGGTATAGTCTTAATTTTTCCATTTAGATGTCTTGAAAAGGTCTTAAAAGTCTTTAAATTTGCACTTGGAAAATGTGCAGATACCCTGTCATCTTCATCATCATCATCCTCATCACGCACACACACACACACACACACACACGCACGCACGCACACACACACACACACAACTCACTTTTTCATGAGGAACTTGTTGATGGTTTTCTGCTTCCTCATGAACTGGACAATAAGCCTGTTGAGGTACACAAAGAGAGCTCCCCCAAAACCACTAGCAATCCTGCAGAGAGAGAGAGAGGGAGAGAGAGAGAGGGAGAAAGAGAGGGAGAGAGATTAGGGACCGTTCGTTATTTATAAACGGGGTCACCGGAGGAAAATAGGGGAGGGTCATGTCTTTTTATTCTTTGTTGAGGGGAGGGTCACCTAACTTTTTTTGTCTAGGAGGGAGGGTCACCCATCTTTTGTATTAATGAAAACAGCAAAAAATCAAAGTGGCTTGTTTGATTGTTGATTTCTGTCGCCATATAACGTTCTCTTTCGTTCCATAGCTCTGTCAACATTGAACAATGAAAATAAGGGAGATTTCCCGGGTTTCTCACGCAAAATACGGAAAATGTCAACATTCGTCCCCATTAACGTTGGAAGGGTTGGAGCAACAAAGTAGCCTACTTTATTCACGCCTAACAGCCTATATCCATTTGGTCAACTTTATCCAGCCCTAAAAAAGCTACATTTAACTTTGGTTTAGGCCTACTTGTAATTTACCGTGTAGCCTAACTTTTTAGTGTGCATGATTAACACAAAGCATATGTGCTTCATTCATCCACACATCCAGCTCCTAACGTTTTGACAAGCATTTCTACCAATTGACCTTGTTCCTGCCCATCTCTAGCTTTGCTGTCTCCATCCTTTCTGTTTTTGTTGTTTGCAAAAAGATATATAGTATTTATTGGTAACCAGCAACAAGTGCAATTTGTTAATCGCTGTCATTCTCTCTCCTGCCAACAAAAATGTGTTAGGCCTACATTCCAAGTAGCAGTGCGTAATTCTGCTTCATAAAGTTGAACAAATACATTTGGTCATATAAATAGCCAGTTTATGGTCTACAGTGTAGTTGGTAAGTTATGGTAGGCCAACTTGGAGTGAATATACAGGGGGAATTCTTTGTCTAGCTGAGTAGCCTGGCAGGTGCGCACGTAGGCATAGCCTACGGCTGAACACTGCAAGCGCTAATGAATCTTGCTCTCACGACAACCACGTCGTTAACTTAAATAGGCCTAGGTTAACATCACTCTGAGTTCGCATTCAAGCAAGCAAAACGATGATTTGAATACATATGTTTCACTGGAAGGGCAAGGGGTAACAACAGGACAACACAGAGACAGGCCAGAATGCAGGACTAATGTTATGAGTATTACAGTAATATGGGATATTCTACGGGAAAATATTAAAACGGCAAGACAGCAGGGAAACGTTAAAATGATAAACCCGGAAAAAGTTGGCATGTTAGGTATTTTTCGGTCCCTGTGATTATTTGTGAAATTGTGCAAACGGCCTTTTCAAGTCATTTGAGAAGGAAGTAGCAAGCTCCCAAATTGACGCTCGTCTGAGAAATTGAGTTTTGGATAATGTTCAGCTTCGGCAGCTTTACAATGACTGAGGAAGCCTAGAGACGAGTCCATAGCAACAAGTTCATGTGTTGAATTTGTTATTACCCAGTGTGCTTTGTTGAATGGTCTCAATGCTTTATTGTTTTATTTCATGTGAAATACTTACTAGAGGAGTAACTTTTCAAGTAGGCTAATGCAAAAGACTTTCCAAAATGGTAACAACCTGCCAAATGAAAACATTAATTCTGATGCGGACATGATAGATAGATACTTTATTGATCCCCAGGGGAAATTCAAGATCTCGGTAGCATACAGACAACACACACACATTCACTAACAGCAGAAACAGGACATTTTGCTTCTATGTGACTCAAATGGGAAATATATAAATATGAGGCGACTTTTCCCATCATCGAAAGCTGTGAAAATCAGAAGTCCAAGCACAACCTCTACGACGGAGTATTAGAGCCACACATGAAGAAAAAAAAATGTTTTGCCATGACGAGATTAAACTCGCCATGTCGACATTAAACTCGACATTTCGAGAATAAAGTTGAAATATCATGTCGACTTTAATCTCGACGTGTCGACATTAAACTCAACATTTTGAGTTTAAAGTTAGTTTGGAGAGAGAACGACCGCTCGGGAGGATTGAAAGGGAGGACGAATGAAACATTGCAGTTTTCTTCGAGTGCAACAATGATTAGACATAGGCCTACATCATGTGGACAAAACATAGAACATAGGCCTATGTTGCTCAGCCAAATAGGCTACTTTCCTGTTATCACGGAGTTACAGGCTATAAATGCGATGGTCAAAAGTAAACGTCATTAGCGGTTTATTTATTTATTGTAGGCCTATTATTAAAGAGTGTTTTTCATCTAAAGGTTCAACTTCATGCTTATGCACTACAGTAGACTAGGTATACTAAGTGCTCTCCCCAATCCCAGACTTTCACATTGCATGTTTGTTTGTTTGTTGTTTGTCAAAACAGCCTATTGCTGAATGTCTATGGAGAGACGAATGAAGCTGTCCTCCCGACCAGGCAACCCCATTCTAAGTAAATGCACACATATTCCCTCACGGGATCAAAAGAGTATAGGCCTATATACTTATACACATCTGTGTTTATAGCCTCCTATATTTATTGCAGGTGAGACATGAAAAAGCAGTTTTAGAAAAATGAGTTTTGCCATGTTAACCTATGGAGAGTGACGGCCTGTGGGTCATGAAGGGCAGTTATTTGGATGTGCGGTGGCCTTACCCACGTAAAACAGAGTGAAATAACATTTTGTAGCCTACTATAGAAACATTATATCATTGGAAACATGTATTATTCTAGCTATATAATAGTGCATGGTATAACCGCGAGATACAGCGCTTTACGATGACGGCAATGAGTTAACAGAAGACGTAATCTACAGTAGCATTTGGATATCTGCAATCTAGCAATCTATCTGAAATAACACCTATTTGAAGTAGGCCTATTATTCATGTCACATATTGTGTGTTAGTGTAGGCTACATAGCTTAAACTGTAGGCTATGTTTAAACTGTATTTCGAGTTTAATGTCGGCATGACACGTCGAGATTAAAGTAGATATGATATTTCAACTTTATTCTCGAAATGTCGAGTTTAATGTCGACATGGCGACTTTAAAGTCGACACGTCGAGATTGAAGTCGACATGACATTTCAACTTTATTCTCGAAATGTCGAGTTTAAAAAAAAAAATTCCGTCGTACAACCTCAGCTTTGGAAAATAAAATCAAATACAGTAGCCTGAAACATCTCATAATCCACACTGGTACAAATGATCTCTCAACATCTAAAAACCATAGCGTGGTTAAAAGAATTACAGAGGTGGTCACACAGGCTAGAAAAAAATTCCCTGAAACCCACATTTCATTGTCTACCATTCTGCCCAGATCTGACACTCCCCAACACATCACTGAAGAAACGAATAAAGGACTGTACAATGCCTGCAGGAACATCCAAAACGTTGATATCATCCTACATGAAGACATCTCTCCAAAACATCTATTTGACACAGTCCACCTAAACAAAAAAGGAGTAAGCTTGCTGGCAAGAGAAATAAAAGACAGTGTTTTAAGAAGAAAGCGGACTCCCATCTACAGAGAAAGAAGTTACAATCCTCCACGCACACCAGGAACATCTAGGCCTGATGCTTCTTGCACAACCTACAAAAATACAAGATCCAGGGTTACAACAGCAATATATCCCCAGAACTACAACAAACACAGGGACACACAACCCACCTACTCCCCAAATCCACCCAGGTCAGGTGCCCCTTACTTTGATTCCCGATGGTATAGGCCTACTAGTTCCAGACAGACAACAGGTGTGTCTACGCCAAACCAAAGTAATATCAACCCAAGTTACGCATCAGTACTAGCTAAACCTGTGACACAGAATCTAAATAACCAACAACAACAAATTAGAGAGTTTGTCACACTGTTGTGCAACAAATTATTATGTTAACAGACAGTGATTTATAGTTCTAGGGATTACATGTACGTTTATAGATATGTCTGATATATGTAAGTACTTATTTGTGTCTGTGTTTATTTGTTTCGTTTTATATGCCTACTTGTGTACTTGTACAACTCTTACACACTTACATATAGGTGTGATGATGATATATGTATGTGTGCACTTGTGGACATGTGAATGAGTATGTTTATGTTGTCTGTCTATGTCTTACGTAAATTGTATTTTATGTGATGTCTGTGGTTGTTACCTTAGGTAGAGCCGTATGTATACATGTCTGCATGTCTCATTTTGTCCTAATCATATGGTTTGTGTTTGTGTGTGTGTGTGTGTGTGTGTGTGTGTGTGTATGGAGATATTACGTACATGACATGTTTGTATTCTAACATGCTGTGTATGTGACTTTTGAATGTTTGTGATGTTTGAATGTATGTCTTTAATGTTTGTTTGCATGATCAAATATGTGTTGTGTGTCTAAATTTGTTTTGAGTGTAGGCTACATGTATGTGTTTGTCTACATCATTTGTATAGCTGTATTGTTTGTATGCATATAGGTAGACCTATATGTAATTTGTGTAGGTGTTTATATGTTGATTTGTAAGTTTTTGTTTGTGTGTGTGTGTGTGAGTACTAAGACATATGGATTCATATTTTTCAAAAATGAACATGATTACCTACAACTTTCAGTTCCTATTGGTATATCATACAATTACGTAGGATTTATTTGTTTATTTATTTTTATCTATTTTTTTTTCAATAGTTAACTATTCAGTTATCTTCCATCCTTACTTTCCATCCTTACTTTCTTTTATTTCCTGTTTCATTTAATTTTAGTCCTACTACAAAACTCTCCTACAGTATACTTTTGTATAGATACCAATATAGATCTTAAATCCATTTATTTAGACATCTAGATGATGTGATCCAACTTTATTGCAATATTTACAACCTAACTTTTAAAATTCTAAAATAGCTTTTTTTTAAATAAGTACTTGGAATATTCAAGGACTATTTTCCTCTGTCTTTGGTTGTAAAACAACCAACCCTGATTTTAGTATTAGTATTGAGAACATAGATATCATTATTCTTTTAGAGACTTGGAGAGATGAATCTGCTCATTGCCCACACAACTATTTAGAATCGTCATTACCCTCACTCAAGCAAAGCCACATAAAAAATGGCAGAAATTCAGGGGGTATTTTAATCTGGTTCAAGGCTGAATACGAAAACAAAGTAACCCTTATCAAAAAAGGGAACTCACACTTGTGGCTCAAAATTAAGAAAGGACTTTTGAGTATATGCCAAGACCTCTACCTCTGTGCAGTGTATATACCACCACCCACCTATGATGAGAGTCTTTTTGACACTCCTGTGAGTGAAATAAATAATTTCCAATCTGTGGGAAAAGTATTACTCTTAGGTGATCTCAATGCCAGGACCGGTAAAGAAATAGACTATGTTGCCATAGAAGGTGACAATCACATATTTCATAGTACACCTCTGTACAACCAAAAAGTTAATACACAGAGGCAAAGTTTTGATGGTACCACCAATGCTAGTGGAACAAAACTGCTGCGATTGTGTAAAAGCCTAGGTGTATATATTGTTAATGGTAGATTTAGAGGAGATTCCTTTGGAAGATTTACATTTTCCTCTTCCCTTGGTAGCTCTGTGGTTGACTACAACATCACCGACCTCGACCCTGAAGTCATAACAGCATTTATGATGATGCTACAATTACCAATTTCTGATCATTGTCAGGCAATCCTACACCTAAAATGGCCAGATACTCAATTAGATCCTCAAAATCCTGAGCCAAACCTAATACCCCTACCTAGAACTTTCTGTTGGACAGAGGAAAAAATAGCTCTATATGAAACAGTCATGCAGGATCATGACAATGAATGTAGGATTGAAAATTTCATATTGACCCAATATGAACATAATGAAACTAGTGCGAACATGGCCTGTGATCATTTAAATATTATATTTATCAAATTGGCAAACAAATCTAATTTAAAACAAACAAACAAAATGAAGAGAAAGAAAGTAAAAAGTAAAGAAGAATGGTTTGATAGGGAATGTGATCTATCTAGGAAAAAGTTAAGACAGCTATCCAATCATAAACACCGAAACCCAAATGATATAGAAGGTAGAGAGAACTATCATCTTGAACTAAAACATTATGAACAATTATTACACAAAAAAAAAGTTTGAGTATATGAACAGAGAACTAAGCAAACTTGAACAATCAATAAACCAAAACACCTTTTGGTCAAATTGGAAAAAAATAACAAAAACAGATACATTTGAAACACCAATCAAAAATGGTAATATATGGCTGTCTTACTTTAAAAATCTTTACCAGAACCCAGAAAGTCAAGAACTCATACCTGAACAGCAAGTAATAATATCCAAACAAGAATCCTTAGAAAAACATTAAAGAATACCAAAATCCCCTGGACTTTCCCATTACAATCACAGAAATAAAAGACCAAATTAAAAAACTGAAATCTGGCAAAGCTTGTGGGATTGATCGTATCTCCACAGATATGCTGAAATTCAGCAATTTACAGATGCAAGAGGCCATAAAAAAACTTTTTAATTTGACACTACAAAGCAGATTCTTCCCTACCACTTGGAACATAGCCCTTGTCACCCCTATTTTTAAATCAGGCGACAAATATGACCCAAATAATTACAGAGGCATTTGCATCACAAGCAACTTGGGGAAATTATTTTGCGGTATCATCAACAGCCGCATAATAAAATTTCTAGATAATCTAGAGGTTTGCTCTTGAAACTTTTAGAAATTGGAATTGGAGGCAAAACTTATGATTTAATCAAATCAACGAAAATAGCAATAACAGCATTAAAATAGGAAATAAGCAAACAGAATTTTTTAGACAAAGCCAAGGAGTTAGGCAGGGCTGCAGCCTAAGCCCCACTTTATTTAACATCTACATTAATGAACTAGCCACAATGCTAGAGAATTCAACAGCACCTGGTCTAAATTTATACAACAAAGATGTAAAATTTCTTATGTTTGCAGATGATCTAGTCTTACTCTCACCTACATAAAAAGGTTCAAGACAGAATCTATCTATTTTAAACCAATTTTGCCAGATCTGGTCCTTAAAAGTAAATTTAAGTAAGACAAAAGTAATGATATTCCAAAAAAAAAGCACAATCAACCAAAAGTAAATTTCAATTCAAATTAGGCCCTGATATCCTAGAACATACAACTAATTATACATATTTAGGACTAACTATAAACGCCTCAGGCAATTTCAGCACAGGCATAAAAATGCTCAGAGACAAAGCTCAAAGAGCATTCTTTGCAATTAGGGTTAAGTATCGTTTGCATTTGAACGATTCCAATTCCGATTTCTTATTTCGATTCCAGTTCCTAACGATTCTCGATTCCGATTTTTTTAAGAGGCAGGGTCAAAAAAAGTTTAGGATATTTTAAATGAGCTAGCTAACCAACGGTCTTTCTCAGGGTATCTGCACATTTTCCAAGTGCAAATTTAAAGACTTTTAAGACCTTTTCAAGACATCTAAATGAAACGACTATACCACGGCAAAAAAATATATATGACTGTTTATGCAATAGTTTTTTTTCCCTACTAATCTTAACCCCCACCCCATTTTGGATGTCTACAGAAGTTACCAAATATATTTTGGCGAAAGAAAAATAATTGTGTGTGAATTACCTTCAATGCTATAAATTTTAGGGTATGGGCTGCTTGCTTTTGAAGCTGGCTGTACATATTTGGTTTTGCTTACTGCTGAGGCTGACTGTTCTTCACCTGTGTCTGTAGTAGCCTAGGCTACTTGCCAATGACATGTGCACTGGACTGGATTCCCTTCAATATTTTTTTCAAAGTTAGACTAAGCTATTTACATATTTTAATAAGCCTACTTTATATAATTTACTATGTGCATCTATTGTCCAATATGCAGCACAGCAAATTCAAGTTAATCCACTACTTTACATTTTGCATACCAGTTGTATCTAAACCAACAAAAGCTTGACTGAAACATTGTAAAACCATTGACTTGTTTTAAATTAATTAAGAGACAGGTCCTCCTCGCATGATCCTGCTGAAAACTGCTGGTTTCATCTCAAGCACGCACGTATTATGAACGCACGTTTTTTTTTATGTAGCCAGTCGCCGACATTCAAAAAATATGCGGTTATAGTTCACAACTTTTGCGAAGTAGGCCTAGCCTACTGGGAAACGCTGGCAAGCAAGCTGCTGGCAGATATTACAGGTAGGCTATTATAACTTAGACAGATATTTTCTTCCCTAGGCTAGGCCAGCAACACACGCTGGAAAGATGCAAACAGATCAACTTAACATATAGGCTACAGTATTTCCTCCTGATTGCGAAGCACTGCACATAATTTGACCAGCAGTCTTCGCGTCCATAGTTTGTGAAACGATGCTGTGTCCGAGCAACGATTTTAGATGCCAAGCGCAACTCCAAAAAGGAGAACAAATGAGCGTCCGGCTTGAGGCTGCGCGGGACAGGGCTTTTAAAATCCATATGTCCGGCCTAAATTCGAACGTATGGCCAACCTATCGCTCTTTCTCCCGCTCATTCTACCGTAGGCTTCCTCATTCCACGTAGGCTACCTGTATATCTCTCTGGCCTCAGCTACACCACGAAAACATCAGGCATATTATTTTGTACATAGGCCTACTGTATTATTACCGTTTTCACACCATCTTCACTCTGCAACCACTACACTTCCTCCCGTAGCCTAATAGCCTAGTCACTTATACAATTGCATTTTACACGAAACTGGATTGAGACATCACTCGCTCTCTTGCACTCGCTGGCGGTCCCAAACGCACATTTAATACCTCTCTTTCGAAAATTCAGTTGTATTTAAGACTATTTAAGGATCCGCGGGAACCCTGCTTTCTGAATGAAACAGTCTGACCTTCTCCATGAATTTTAATTCTATGAACTATGCGCTTCTTCGTTGGTGTTCAGCCGTTTCTGCTTCCGGTCGGCGGACTGGGAATCGAAACAAGGAATCAAAATTTAAACTTTTGAACGATTCCGGGAAAATTGCAAAGATAGTCCCGGTTCCAACCAATACTCGATATTCGATACCCAAGCCTATATGCAATATATAAAACTTTAAAGAAATTCCAACCCCCATCAAAATTTGGCTAAAAATAATTGACTCCGTCATTACACCAATCCTCCTGTATGGCTCAGAAATTTGGGATCCAGCTTTACTGCGATCAAAAAAATCTTGGGATAAATCTGTTATAGAAATCTTACACATGGAGCTGTGCAAAAGCCTCCTACATGTACATTGAAGTACACCCAACCATTAGCCTAGAAACCTAGGTTGATGGCAGTGTTGCAACGGTTTGGCTTGAATTCCCTGCTACTTGAAAACAAAGAAGATGGATGTTGCTGTTGGCCAACAGTGTGACATGAGTTAACCTTGTTTTAAGATGGCAAAAGTCTGAACTAGCCAACTAGCTCCGCTGGTGGGAAAACGCATGGGACTCAGCGCTGTCCTGTTGCGTGCAGAGGGAATTTGAAAGACAACCGATTATCCCGCCCGTCGGACTGAGCACTGCAAACGGTGAGTGCCCAGACCCTACATTTTAATGTGGGTCTGGCTCGTCAGGCTACCCAACCATGCCTGCAGGGCTGAATTACGTCATTTCCCTATGTCCCTGGCCATCACAAAAAGATCCATAAAATTCTGGATGCACTTAAAAGGTTCAGACCCTCAAAATCTAAACCATAAAGCGCTACTTGAAAATTCAGCAGAACCAGATAAAGACAACCTCTTAAATTTGATTATAAGCAACATATACAAAACCAATACTACTACAAGAAATCCACAATAACAACAAAAATGCCTACATTTCCCAATGGTTAGAAGACGCCCAACATAATAAGAAAATTAATTGTTATCTTAGATTAAACCGGAAATACGAACTAGCAAATTATCTGATTAAAAAGTCGTTACCTAACAAAATACAGATTGGGCGACCATAAATTGCAAATTGA
>NW_027468598.1:36934765-36949765 GCF_046254945.1 Alosa pseudoharengus | reverse complement strand
CTACATGTAGCAGTGCACTCTGGGAAAGGAATCCTCATTCTCCTACATGCAGCAGTGCAATCTGGGAAAGCAAGCCTCATTCTCCTACATGCAGCAGTGCACTCTGGGAAAGGAAGCCTCATCCTCCTACATGCAACAGTGCACTCTGGGAAAGGAAGCCGCATCCTCCTACATGCAGCAGCGTACTCTACGAGCTCCTACCTGTCTGACAAATAAACTGTGCTCCTTAGAACGCATGAATATCAGATAGAGACAAGAGCAGTGAGGACACACACACACACACATACCTTTGAGAGAGAGAATGTGTGTGTGTGTGTGTCTGTGTGTGTGTGTGTGTGTGTGTGTGTGTAGAGTTCTGCAGTAAACAGAATGCAGTTCTCATCAGTATTCTACACCACAGATTAGGGCTATACAGATGAGAGGAAGAGAGAGAGAGAGAGAGAGAGAGAAAAATGGAGAGAGAGAAAGTGAGAGAGAGAATGGGGGACTCTAAGGTTGAGGGTTTAAAACGTCTTCCCCAACAGTCTCCACTCCATTTTCTTCATCTCTCCCTCTCTCTCTCTCTCTCTCTCTCTCCCTCACTGAGTACAGTTACAGCCAGTGGGCTTGATAAGCAGTTTTTGTTCATGAACAGCTCTCTCTCTCTCCCCTCAGCTCTCTCTCTCTCTCTCTCCCCTCAGCTCTCTATCTCTCCCCTCAGCTTTCTCTCTCTCTCTCTCCCCTCAGCTCTCTCTCTCTCCCCTCAGCTCTCTCTCTCTCTCTCTCTCCCCTCAGCTCTCTCTCTCTCCCCTCAGCTCTCTCTCTCTCTCTCTCCCCTCAGCTCTCTCTCTCTCCCCTCAGCTTTCTCTCTCTCTCTCTCCCCTCAGCTCTCTCTCTCTCCCCTCAGCTCTCTCTCTCTCTCTCTCTCCCCTCAGCTCTCTCTCTCTCCCCTCAGCTCTCTCTCTCTCTCTCTCCCCTCAGCTTTCTCCCCTCAACTCTCTCCCCTCAGCTTATGCCTCTTTGTTAAAAGCGTGGAGATTATCTAGAGGTTCACAACTGGACACATTTTGTTTCTAATACACTTGTGAGAATCCAAAGGGGCTCAGGTTAGTGATGTTGTAGTGAACTCTGGGGTGACTGGCATCAGTTAGGGATGCTGTAGTAGATAGAAAGATAGATAGATACTTTATTGATCCCCTGGGGAAATTCAAGATAGTGAACTCTGGGGTGAGTGGGTTTGGTGATGTTAGGTGAACTGTGTGACCTTTCCAAGGGGTTAGCATCAGAGCCAGTGGGTAGCTGGAGAGCCTGAAAGCACCACACACACACACACACACACCTGCACACACACACATATATGCACACCTACAGATACACACACACACACACACACACACACACACACACACACACACATACACATACCTCATAGATTCCTCCGAAGAGAGACATAAACTTGCTGAGAAGAGCTGCACAAAGTGACGCAATATGTACAAACGGCCCCTTCAAGATAAACACACACACACACACACACACACACATACACAGAAAGACAGAATAAAAACTGTTTAGACTTTATAAAAGCACTTTGCACTGATGACATTGATGATATCAATGAAAAAACTGCAAGCAGCAATGAGGGGGCCAAGCAGACAAGCTGGAGTTGCCATGTCAACTCAATGCTGTTACATCAGACATATGGCCATAAGCAGTCAAAGCAAGTTTCATGTCTAGCAACCAAAGATTGCCCGAGATATACGGTCACTTCCTGTTTGCCGATTTCGATTAACTGTTGAGGTTGAACGGTTTTAGATATGGCTACAAAAAGCACAACATTTGTGAGGCTTGGTCTGAAGATCATTTGTGTCAGATTTCATGATTGGACAAAATTTGTGCCCTTGAAAATGTTTTAGTGTTTTTGATGGATTGCAATATGGCGGCCGGATTGATTAGGTTGACATCAATAGTTGCCATGTTTCGGACTTAGGACCCCTTACAGTATCAACAGACACCACTTGAAAGTTTTAATTTCAAACACATCAACAGTTACAGGCCAAAATGCATTTTTGCTAATTGCAGCGCCCCCTAGAGGTCAAAGGTCACCAAATTCTTTGAGCCTCATCCCATAAAAATAAAAAGGTTGCTGAGATATAAGCTCACTTCCTGTTGCTGAGATATAAGCTCACTTCCTCTTTGCCATTGATGTTGATTGGCTGTGATGGGCAAACACTTATATGCAATGGGATAACTTTTGTGAGGTTTGGTCTTAAGATCAAGTGTGTCAAGTTTGGTGTCGATCGGACAAAATGTGTGACCTGTGAAAAATTTGTTTCACTTTTGATAAAAAAACGTGAAAAAACCATCCTGGCGGAACTTGACTTAGTCCAAGGACTCTAAATCAGGTCAATGGGCCAAAAGTTACATGCGTGAACGCATGTCCAACTTTGACCTGTTGGTGGCGCCAAAGCGTTTGAGGTGCTGACATGAAACTTGGTGAAATGAATCATGGGACTGTCCCCAATCAGTGTGCCAAATTTCACAACTTTTTACCAGAAGGTTCTATGGGCTGCCATAGATTCCCATGGCGGAAGCGTAATAATAGGAATGCATAGAAACACAATGGGTGCCTAATTAGTGAAACACACACAGCACTCAGTGTACACACAGTGAAGTGAAGCACACACTAATCCCGGCGCAGTGAGCTGCCTGCATCAACAGCGGCGCTCGGGGAGCAGTGAGGGGTTAGGTGCCTTGCTCAAGTGCACTTCAGCCGTGCCTACTGGTCGGGGTTCAAACTGGCAACCCTCTGGTTACAGGTCCGAAGTGCTAACCAGTAGGCCACTGCTGCGTGTGTGTGTACTGTGTGTGTGTGTGTGTGTGTGTGTGTGTGTGTGTGTGTGTGTGTGTGTGTGTGTGTGTGTGTGTGTGTGTGTGTGTGTGTGTGTGTGTGTGTGTGTGTGTGTGTGTGTGTACCTCCTTCCCCAGAGGCATACCACTGCCCAGTGCACAGGTGAGGCCGATGACTTTGGCCACAAAGGTCTTGAGGGTCAGATACTCCTTCAACACCACCCCCCTCAGAATGGTCTTCATCTCTGGGATACCCGACCCTGGAAACCACATGCAAGGGGCTTAGTGTGTGTGTGTGTGTGTGTGTGTATGTGTGTATGTATGCATGTGTTAGTGTTGTCACGATACCAAAATGTATGTTTCGATACCGATACCAAGTCAAGAATTTCGATACTTCTCTTCGATACTTTTTAAAAAATGTATTTGATTTGGGGGCCCCCACCACCTTGACGTCATCAGTAATATTGGTAACACTTTATAATAACTACACACAATTCTTCATTTATTAAGCCTTTGTTACTTATTAGTTAATGTTTTGTTCATCATTAGTAATTTCTAATTTATCATCAGTAAAGCATTTGTTCACACAGTTAAAAATAGTTTGTTCATAGTAAATAAGCCTATATCTAAAATATGTTTATACATTATTGTTAATACTTAATAAATGATGCAATAATATATTTTTGATTAAGTAATATTTCCATTATTTGATTGTTGTGAAGTGGTTGTTTCATTACTTCATCATGTACTTACAAACATATTTTATGGATAGGCTTATTTACTACAAATGCTTTACTGATGATAAATCATGTATGAACAAGAAATTACTAATGATGAACAAACCATTAACTAATAAGTAACAAAGGCTTAATAAATTATGAATTGTGTGTAGTTATTATAAAGTGTTACCGTAATATTGAATATACTGTAGTGTG
Organism: Alosa pseudoharengus; assembly: GCF_046254945.1. Taxonomy (NCBI): domain Eukaryota; kingdom Metazoa; phylum Chordata; class Actinopteri; order Clupeiformes; family Clupeidae; genus Alosa; species Alosa pseudoharengus. Next base: position 36,946,004 of record NW_027468598.1, on the reverse strand, counting down.
ATCATTCACACCAGTGGCCATCCTAGATTCTGCTTGACTCTCTCCACACACACACAGAAATGTTTCTATTTCATATTTTTAAAAATTCATATAAAGTGTATTTAGTTAATGATGTATATGTTATAATCTGCATAATTACTAGTAGCTAAACATATTTAGTAATTTGAATACTTCATATTGAGTTTTAAACTATTACACTTAGGCATATCTTTAATGTGGTGTGTAGGTCTAATTGAGTGCACATTGATGATATGTAGGTGTAATTGACCGATCCCAAGCCACGCCCCCTTTTAATATGTCACAATGAGGACTTCGGAGGACCTCGGTCAACCTCGGTCAATTTTGAATTTTCTAGTGTCCATTCTGTATGACAATACGCCGGTTATGCGAATGCTATAATGCTTCTTTTGCGAGTAGTTTAAGTAACTAAATAACTAAAGAGCTCAAAAAGGTTCAAAGATAAGCCTGGGATACTTGTAGAAGTGACATCCGATATCCTGACCGTGTGAAACGTTAACACACATAGCATAGGCCTAACTTTGCATAACTTTGGATAGCTACTTTTCAGTAAAGAAATCTGAGTGTGTACGAAAATGTTGCCTTTATTTGTGTTCATAACTACACACAAAAACATAACTAAATCTGGTTTCCACTGATGAAACAACAACATAAGCCTACGCAAAAAATTATACCTACCTTGCAGGAACTGAACTCGCACATTCATACGAAAGACGCGCAAAAGGCTACACCTTCAATCACGTATCGCCTTACACACAACAAGAATAAGCCTACTTTCAGCTTTGCTACCTTGCCATGTTTAACTTGGGATAGAAGACTGTTCACAGAAATAAGCTAATGATCATTTTTTCAACAAACGCAATAATAGGCTACTGCATGGCTGAACGAGAGATACGTCTTCTAAAGATCGAATCGTGCAAATTCAAAACTATGCCTTGCTATATAGGCTATGCAGTCTCGAAATCGCCAATATTAGACCTAGGCTACTACATCGCCTATGTTTAAATTAATTATAGCATAAGCGGGCACTGATGAAGTCTAGTGCAAGACAAATCACGTCTGCAAACATATCATGCGTGATATGGGTTTGAACTCGGAGTGGTTTCTTTTCAATACACTTGTATCATGTTTATTTGAACTCGTCCTTCTAAAGCAGCCATTCAAAATAATAAGTAGGCTATCGGCCTACCGAAGAGAAGCTATCTCTCCACTCCAACATGAGCTGCTTAACAGGCTAGTCACTCTCCTAAGTTGCGTGGGAACTTGGATCTGCAGCACTTGGTCCCGTCTTATTAATCCTCGAAATATGGTTAGATTTTTTTATGGACACGTCGACACCATATTTTTGCACAGACCTGTTTATTGAATCAGAGTCACATCTGCAGCAAATACGGTAAACTACCTGCTCGTGATAACGTGCTAATTGTTTATCCCCAGTTAACATGCATCCCTTAAGATCCACGACACCGGATTGGTTTGTCCTCAATTGTCACTTCAAGAAATACTTGAGCGTAATTAGCCTTCAGTCTCACGGTTTTAGGCTAGTGAATACAAGTTGCGGATAGTGCATAAGGATAGTATGTGGATGCAATTCATTATGTTTCCTATGTCATTAGATAAAACACATCTTTCTGGGTTCACAGAAGAGATTGTCCTGCAATGTTCATTCATGAGTTTTGTGAGCACTACTGACAGACGTGACCTGAGCTAGCAGGATAGTTAGCAAGGACCTCTCTCCAGATGTAAAAGTTTGCCATAGTTGCGTAGCCTATTTCTAAATTACATTACCCAAATAGTAGGCCTAAATGACCTAAATCCCACAGCCTGGGTAAGTTAGCAACACAAACTTCAAGTGAGTAAATCAACTTGATATTAGCCTATTATTATGTGTTACCATAGCATCAGTTAAACTAGCAGCCATGTCTCGCTGTTTAAGGTGTGTGAGGAGAAAAGAGTAAGACACACAGCCACCGGCTAGAGGAAGAGGCACCAGAAGCCTTGCATACACGCATATTACTTCAAAAGAACACGGTCATTCTTAAAAGTATCGATACTAATAAAATTAGGTATCGTGACATTTTTAATTGCAGGGTATTGCGATACTTTTGTAGTATCGGTGCACTGTGCAACACTAATGGAGTGTGTGTGTGTGTGTGTGTGTGTGTGTGTGTGTAGTGCTGGGCGGTATGACCAAAAATGTATATCACAGTATTTTTCAAAATTCTTACGGTTTCACGGTATATGACGGTATTTTTTTCCCATGCATAATCAGATGTTCACAGCATTTTCTACAAGTTGGGAGAGGAATTGCTGCAGTACATTGAGTAAGGATGGTAATGCAGTTTTGCATGGCCCCAGAAAATGATGCTGTTTACAAAGAGCCACTCATGATTCTAATGAAGAATCTAATCAGAATGCAAAGACAATTGCAGTCAAAATACAGAACTTTTACTGTGCAAATTTCACAAACATTTTGTATAAAACTAATACAAAAAGTAGTGCAACTTGCAATAATTATACTTTTTTTAAGGGACCGTTCGTTATTTATAAACGGGATCACCGGAGGGATTTTGAGTGCTTCGATCAAAAGTTCCCCTGCCTGCAATATTATTTTCAACGACCCTCCAGCAGCATTTTCAGAAATGACATGACCCTCCCCGGCCAATTGTCGATGTCTTCCGCCCACGCTCTTACGCGCTATGCTATGATATCACATTAACATTTGCTACCGTCCCAAAATCAACCTCTGCTTTCTGATCTTACACATCACACTTCACCAAGATGGTGGCCATTTCAGTAGATTTACTCCCTAACATTGTTGTGGAAACACAATAAGCATGGAAACTAAATGCACACTTCCTGCAACTGCATTAGCCTACTTGAAAAGTTACTCCTCTAGTAAGTATTCACATGAAATAAAACAATAAAGCATTGAGACCATTCAACAAAGCACACTGGGTAATAACAAATTCAACACATGAACTTGTTGCTATGGACTCGTCTCTAGGTTTCCTCAGTCATTGTAAAGCTGCCGAAGCTGAACATTATCCAAAACTCAATTTCTCAGACGAGCGTCAATTTGGGAGCTTGCTACTTCCTTCTCAAATGACTTGAAAAGGCCGTTTGCACAATTTCACAAATAATCACAGGGACCGAAAAATACCTAACATGCCAACTTTTTCCGGGTTTATCATTTTAACGTTTCCCTGCTGTCTTGCCGTTTTAATATTTTCCCGTAGAATATCCCATATTACTGTAATACTCATAACATTAGTCCTGCATTCTGGCCTGTCTCTGTGTTGTCCTGTTGTTACCCCTTGCCCTTCCAGTGAAACATATGTATTCAAATCATCGTTTTGCTTGCTTGAATGCGAACTCAGAGTGATGTTAACCTAGGCCTATTTAAGTTAACGACGTGGTTGTCGTGAGAGCAAGATTCATTAGCGCTTGCGGTGTTCGGCCGTAGGCTATGCCTACGTGCGCACCTGCCAGGCTACTCAGCTAGACAAAGAATTCCCCCTGTATATTCACTCCAAGTTGGCCTACCATAACTTACCAACTACACTGTAGACCATAAACTGGCTATTTATATGACCAAATGTATTTGTTCAAATTTATGAAGCAGAATTACGCACTGCTACTTGGAACGTAGGCCTAACACATTTTTGTTGGCAGGAGAGAGAATGACAGCGATTAACAAATTGCACTTGTTGCTGGTTACCAATAAATACTATATATCTTTTTGCAAACAACAAAAACAGAAAGGATGGAGACAGCAAAGCTAGAGATGGGCAGGAACAAGGTCAATTGGTAGAAATGCTTGTCAAAACGTTAGGAGCTGGATGTGTGGATGAATGAAGCACATATGCTTTGTGTTAATCATGCACACTAAAAAGTTAGGCTACACGGTAAATTACAAGTAGGCCTAAACCAAAGTTAAATGTAGCTTTTTTAGGGCTGGATAAAGTTGACCAAATGGATATAGGCTGTTAGGCGTGAATAAAGTAGGCTACTTTGTTGCTCCAACCCTTCCAACCAGGGGGTCGTTTCTAGAAAAGTTAGCAACGACGTTGCTCAACCACCATGGTACGACGCAACATGCGACCAAACAACGACACTGTTACACCTGTTTCCAGAAAGCATCGTACCTGTGTCGCAATTCGCTACCTCCGACGTTCGAACACCATAGTTCCAACAACGTTGTTGATGATGCAGCGATACATATCATTGGTGGAAACAGTGGCAACGTGTAATACCCCACCCCCTAGAAATGTTCTGTCACGGCCTATGTGGACACTTTTCTAATCTAAACCGAGTGATTAATGCTGGCATTGTCATTGCCATCAGCCAAAACCTAAACCTATTGCAAGCATATAAAACAGTTAATTTAAGCAGACCAATATGAGTCATTATTTGTGTCAAATATCTATGTTGGAAAAAATATATAGCCTGGACAAATGTCTGGGTATCCCATAGCATATCAACTGTCTCGTGGCTTAACGGCAGCGCGTCAGTGCACTGAGCGCTTGGCCGGAGTTCGCGTCCTATGTCTTCTTTTCATCTCTGACTAAGAGTAGGCCTACGAGACACAACAATAGGTTTTGACCATACATATTGTAACAAACTGTAAGATTGTCTCAAAATGGTCTTTATTGGTTACGCACCAAAAACACGAACGTCATAAAACAGGCAACACAAGGGAGGTCAATTAAACAAGCACGATACACAAACAGGGTAGTCACATACAATACACGGGGTAAACACATGAGGTACAACACAAAGAAAGACCATACCAGCTAACACATACACAACAAGGCAAACGCCACTACTCATACTACAACCAACATCAACATTATACACACACACACGCACAGCATTATGGGAGTACAGTCATACAGCTAGGCTCAGATCATTACAATATGTATATGTATCTACATCGAGAGACCATAGGTAGGCCTACAATACATCAGTCAAAAACAATTGAATGTCACACTAGTTCACCTGCAGGTAGCGAGAAGCAAGAGGACAATCTCACATCATAAGAAAATCGAACCTACAACGTTGGGATAATAAGTCATCTGCTTTAGCCACTACACTATTTAACACTGCTGTTTTATGAGTCTGGGAAGTTTATAATACTAAAAGCAAGGCAATACTTTAATTAACATAAATAGCAAGAATGAGCCAAGTAGGGGAGCAGTGTCTTAATCAAAATTAAGCTACAGGATAGATCAATCATTGAGTCATGAGATAAACATCCACTTCGCAAATTTTGGTTAGGCGGTTGTGATTTTTGGTTAGGCGCTCCGGACACCAACAGGAACTACCAAGGAACGACACAAGTGCGACTGCCTAGGGGCAGTAGTTCAAACGACCAAACTTTGCGTCCTTGTTTGCGATTGAGAGTTCGAACTACCCTTTCTAGAAACACAAAATTCAAGAACGATGGAGCGTACTACCAAGGTTGCGACGCAAGTTAGCAAACGATGCTTTCTAGAAACGACCCCCTGGGTAGGAATTTCACGACGGCCATGGCCGTCGTAGCTCCTTGCGTTGGCCGTGACGCCCCTTTGAAAATCAGAGGTTTACAGGCCACGGTGGCCTTGGTGCCCCCTTCTTTAAATATTCTGCTTTGCGTCCTACTAATAGCGATATATATTTAGCCTATGGCCAGTCAAAATAATTTTAGCATTCACAGCGCAAATTACGCAGTGGAGAAAGTGACAGCGCAAGAAAGAAAGTGTGTCCAAATTAACCCATTATTCTCAGTTGAACTACTCGCGAAGTAGCCTAGTCATCACACAGACATCACAAGTATCACATGAAAGAGCTTTTTCTCAGCTTTTAAATGATGTTCGCCGCTAATTGCTGTGGTGAACGGTTCGCGAGAAAAGTAAATAATATCATTCAATTTAATCATAAATTCTACTGAAGGTTTTGCGTCCATCTCCCTACCCATTCATCTCGGTGTAATACTTCACGAACCCTTCCTTTAACATATGACAAACCATATATCAGAATAAACAACAGACCTTACCGAAAAGGTGTAAAGCAGTCCCCTGTACAGTTAGCCGTTCCAGACTAATCCCGTTTTGAATTTGCAGTAAATTTCAACGTACATGGATGTCTCCAAATTTGGGATTTAAGTTTTACACTATGTTTAAATTGTTCCACATTTCATAACGGGCCAAATACAAAATAAATATTACAAATGTCGCCTAGATATCGGTAAATCAGAGGACAGCTGACTATAAGAGTTTGTGAAAGTAGCCTTAATGATCACAAAATGCTAAGCATGCATGTAGGCTATTTGACTTTCTTAAAGCTGAGCTGTGCTTAAATTGTTCAATACATGATTTCATAATAGGCCAAATATAAAATAAATGTTAAATATAGCCTAGATATCTGAAAATATTAGATGATCAGATGATTTACAGTTATATGTAATATGTCATGTTTTATGTTTTTGTAATGTTTCATACAGTGATGCAGGTCTACTGCAGTAAATACAACTTTGATCATTTTTATAGCATACTACTGTATAGTTAACTTTGGCCTTGGTGCCCTGACATGTGGCCTTTGTGCCCCCCACCAAATATGCCCAACTGAAGGCCAAGTGGCCTTGCCCCTAAAATGGTGAAATTCCAAGCCTGCTTCCAACGTTAATGGGGACGAATGTTGACATTTTCCGTATTTTGCGTGAGAAACCCGGGAAATCTCCCTTATTTTCATTGTTCAATGTTGACAGAGCTATGGAACGAAAGAGAACGTTATATGGCGACAGAAATCAACAATCAAACAAGCCACTTTGATTTTTTGCTGTTTTCATTAATACAAAAGATGGGTGACCCTCCCTCCTAGACAAAAAAAGTTAGGTGACCCTCCCCTCAACAAAGAATAAAAAGACATGACCCTCCCCTATTTTCCTCCGGTGACCCCGTTTATAAATAACGAACGGTCCCTAAATTATACAATTTAAAATAAAACCTCTCTGCTAATATGCTTACTCTGTCAAATAGGCCTATCAGAAAATGCCTTATTGTTATTGTGTGGCTTACATGACGTTAGTGGTAGGCTAACGTTAACTTCATGTGGATGTGGATGTCTTGTTAGCCTGCCATGAGCTTCGGTTCGGTTCGCTAGGCAAAACATTAACAAAGTTCGTTTTGGTTCACTGATGACAGTCAGGATCATTTCTAACTAGCCAGCTAGTATTGCTCAGTGCATGTCTATAACATGCTTTACTTGCTACCTGGATAATTTCAGCGAATATTCTTAAGGTGAGATTAATGATAAGAACATTAAACTTCACTGTGTTCGGTGGGTTGCTAACGAACATCACCTACTAGCCAGCTAGTTAGTGGGTTTGATCCAGCAAGCCCACTATTGTTCTTCTTAAGATTACTTATATCTTCTTATTCACCCACTTTTTGGCCGAACTACTGCTCCTAGACCGTTTGAGCTATCGACGCGGTTCGAACTCCAAATATTCAGGCCCGAACCGGTGTAACTTGCTTGTTGCTTTCGTGTCGCTGGCCCTTGTCGTTTTCGCGGTAAACTTTGCCCGCACTTCAGTCACATTGTCTTTTAAGAAAATGCAGTCCTTTTTTCGGTTCCAGCAGCCAACAACCTCAGAACTGACCCTTCAGGCCTCTCAGGAGGCGCTGGCCTTTAACCGCAGCCAGAAGAGAGTCAGCAGAAATGTGATTGCCTTTAAAAAATCTGACTTCTTAAAAAATCTTAAACTGGCTGCATTACGTGATTATTTCTGAGATTCTGATACGTTTTTAACCATGACCTATACACAGTTCTGGTTTGAAAATGTATCTCTTAAAATAATCACTTTATGCAGTCAGCTTAAGATGGCTTACTAGCAACTAACTAATTACCCTAGCAACAACCTAGAAACCACCCCTGTAATGTCAACCTAGCGACCACCATAGCAACCATGTTATTTATGCGTTTTAGCTTATTGGATGTTGCGTTAACCCATTTACTCCTAAAATGCCTGCTAAAAACGCCTATAGAATCCTATGGCAATCTAGACTAAATAACCTTATTTCCTGAGGGTTTTCAGAAAACATACTAAAAATTGTCAACGTCTACCAAAATTTAATATCTAAGCCTCTGTAGCACCTAGAAACATGAAATAAAAAGCATGCTGCGCTACACAGCATCCAGCGGGAGGGTCAATGTTGCGCTACGCAGCATCCATCGGGAGGGTCAATGTTGCGTCATGCAGCATCCAGCGCGAATGGGTTAATGCAGATAACTTTTGATCCGTGTGCTCGATTTTCATAAATGAGGTACCGTTGGAATCCTTGGATGAGGCCGAGTTCCATGCCACTGATCAAACCCACTCTTGCAGTTCCTCGGAACCGCAATTCTACAAAACAATCTCAATAGAATTTTCGTGACGGTAAATCCCTTTCAATGCAGTAGCCTATCCCTTAACGTTTTTTCTTAACTAAAGAAACAATTTAAGGTATTCTGTGCAAACCCCCTACCTAAGGAGAAATTAAGCCTTAAGGGTCATACTTCAGGGGAAAAACTTAAGGGGCCCTATCATGACATTCTAAAGTGCATCGTCACTCGTCAAATTCAAATTTAGTAGGATGTCCAGTTCACATTGGGAGGGGTTTCGTTATCAAACGTGGAGCGCATGGCGCAACAAGGTGTTCCTAGGTTTTTTAATCAGTCATATGTGTGTGTTTGGGGCGTATCTGTCATTCCCTTTAACGGCGCAATGCGCGATATGTCAAATAAATGCATCGGTATTTTGGCATTCAACGGCGCATTTGAAGGAGGCTGCTTGCGAGACCGTATGGAATAGTCATTCTTAAACCATGCTTTACTAAAACCTAGCATAGCCTTCACGCATTTGCACTCGTCTATTATTTGAACTCATTGGCAAAGTGAAACTAACTTCACCAAGGAGTCAGTCAACGACAAGACAGTTATATGCAGTTACTTTCACTATTGACTGACAATGGGTTACCACCGAAAACATAGGCTGGAAAAAGCTACACTTACCCAAATATTGCTCAAATGACTGAATAATAGGGCTGTAACGATACACCAACCTCACGATTCGGTTTGTATCACGATTTTTGACCCACGGTTCGATATGAATCTCGATTTTTTATTTATTTATTTATTTTTTTTGGGGGGGGGCATTTTATTAAATAACATTTTAATAGCCTCCCTTAGAACACCAGAGGATTACAATATAATATATCTTTTATTTTATATCCTGATATAAAAATATTTTTCTGAATGACTGATATTTATGACGGCACACTTTATGCAGATTAGCCTATAGCCTAGGCCTACTATTTTTTTATTACAACTCTACCTCTTTAATTCAGCTGTCTGGTTGAAGCCTGGAAATATTGTAAACAAAGTAGCATATAGCTTAGCCTATCATAGTCTACTGATTGGACTGTTCAGTTTCCCCATGTGTGTTTAAGTTTCAAGGTAATACTTGTTCTCCTTGGGACAGGCCCTTTTGGGAAACGTTGGTATTGAGATGATCAGTCAACTTCAATGCAAGAGTTTTAAACAAATATGTGCAGCATGCTAATGATGCTAATAGTAATTTAGCTAGTCGTCTATGTGTCCTTGCTTTCACGATTGTGAATGTTTTATTTAAGTCGCGCATGTTCATTGAGCAGGAGAGGGAGGGAGAGTGAGAGGGAGGGAGCGCGAGAGAGAGCGGGGCAAGGAGAGGGGGTTTACTTCTACTGTTTGGTAAAGTTGCACACATAGTCTACAATGAAAGCAAGGTGAGGTATGAAATTATTATTTATTTATATATTTATTTGTTTTTGGACAACGTAGGCTACCGATAAGTTAAGCGGGAGTTGTGAAACACTAGAAAGGGTGTGTCGCAATTCTGCCTTTTCACACCGCGACACAGTATCGTGGATATGAATGTCGCGATTTCGGTTTGGAATCGTAAATCGTTACAGCCCTACTGAATAAAACAACATTTATCCTGCAGAGGAGTTGCTTATAATCTCGTGACAGTGCGTCTTCAGCTGTCCTCCATACATGTCTCTCGCCTCTCCCCTAATCACTTTTAACCGTCATTATCAATTTGCAAATGATGGTGAATAACTACTCATCATGAGATGTACAGTATTTCGTAATATCTTTATTCTAATTATGTTTCCCATTGTAATCGTGCAATTTGTAATGCTTTGCATGGGTGTGCGTTCATGAATGATAGAATGTTGCATGCACCTGCCAATATGACTGTTGACATGCGCTCTTAAAATATTATATGAACAACTCGCCATTGACTTCTGACCAGGTTTAGGTGGTGTATGATAGCGATTTTTAGACAACGCGCTAGGCCCCTCCCTAGTCAAGTCAAGTCAAGTCAAGTTTATTTATATAGCGCATTTCATACACAGAGGTCATTCAATGTGCTTTACATAAACAAAACAAAACAATAATAACAAATAAAAGCATAGAAGGGCAATATAGTCAAAGAATAGTTAAAAGGTAAAGATCATAATAAAAAGAAAACATAAAACACAAGGTAAAATCATTTAAAAATTAAGAATAATTAGTAAGGCAAAAGTAGTAAAAAAAGTAATAAAAGACAAGGTAGAATAATTGTCAAGGCAGATTCAGAATTTGTAACTTGGCACAGTTAGCAAAAAGCATCTGAGAACAGTTTGGTCTTAAGTCTAGATTTAAAACTGGCTACAGTTGGGGCCTTTTTGATGTCATCCGAAAGTTGGTTCCACAGCTGAGCCGCATAGCAGCTAAAAGCTGCTTCACCATGTTTAGTTCTAACTGTAGGTTTTACTAGCAGGTTTTTCATCTGGGACCTGAGAGGACGAGAAGGTGTGTACTGCTGAAGCATGTCTGACAAGTATTTAGGTCCTGCTCCATTTACTGATTTATAAACAAGCAATAGTGCTTTAAAGTAAATTCTGTGACTTACTGGAAGCCAGTGCAAGGACTTAAGAATTGGAGTAATGTGGTCAGTTCTTTTAGTTTTTGTTAGAATCCTAGCTGCTGCATTTTGTATCACCTGAAGCTGTTTAATAGTCTTTTTAGGAAGGCCTGTGAACAGTCCATTGCAGTAATCAACCCTGCTGGAGATAAATGCATGAATGAGTTTTTCTAAGTCATGTTTTGACATCAGCCCTCTGAGTTTGGCAGTGTTGTAATGTAACGGAGTACAAATACTTCGTTACTGTACCTA
>NW_027468598.1:36917265-36919765 GCF_046254945.1 Alosa pseudoharengus | reverse complement strand
TTCGTGGTTCGTTGCCATGTCAATATCAAACAAAATCACAGATTTCCCTCCATTTCAGTCAACGAGAACACTTTAATTGTTATTGTTGATGTGTGTGCTTGCTGTAGGCTAGATGAGGAAAATGTCAAAAAGGAAACGTCAGCGAGCACAGCTTGTGAGCGAACACCAGCGGGCTGAAATGGGAAAGTTTCCATCCGAAGACTGATTCTGAAAACGCGAAATGAACTGCCCGTTATATAGGCCTATCGCACACTGCAACGAGTTATATTGCTGTGTTAACCCTATTGCACTTGCATGTGAGAAATCTTTCTCACATATGACAAATATAAAGACAAACCTGCGCTCACGTTAAGGGCAATTCCTCGCAAAACTGTCACATCCATAACGGCAACACAATGGCATGTATTTAGTTGGCGTTATGGATATTAGAGACCGACCGATTTGGGTTTTTCTAAAGCCGATGCCGATACCGATTTTTAGCAGTCGGAATCAGCCGATGTCCGATGTGACCTGCCGATTTTTTGGGCCGATTTTTAGGGCCGATATGCTATCGTATTATCCTTAATTAGCATGCTAAAAGTCATACTAGTAAGAGGAGGCACAACACTTGTAAACTTCACACGATTTATTGAAAATTGAACATTAAAAAAATCAACATATGATAAATAACATATGTTCTATATATACACTATATATTTATGTATATAGTAGAAATATTATGTAGGTTATTATATAAAAATGATGATAAATGATAAATAACATATGTTCTATATATACACTATATATTTATGTATATAGTAGAAATATTATGTAGGCTATTATATAAAAATGACTGTAGGGGCCTACTCATCGATTCATAACAACAAGAATTAACAAATGTATGACTTCTTGCAGTCTGTTAGTCTATTAATTATCCATTTTAAAATGTATTGCAAAATACATGTTCAGGTTATACAGTTTCACTGTGGAACTTCCATGCCTTACCACAGACCTAGGTTTCAACAATATAAAACTCCGTCTCCCAGCATGCTGTGAGCATGCATCAAATCAAACATGTATACAGTACATCGCGAAAACAAATTGACACGGGATGACAATGTTTTAAAACGTTCACTTGTTATTTGTGCGTCCTCTTTTTCCTCAATCATTTCACTTAGATTGTCCGTTACTTAAGTTTAGATCGTAACATAGCAGTCACCGGCGTTGAGGGCGGGGGCTTGCATAGTCGGCGCATTCCCAACGCACTCGTAGCCACAACGCTAAGCAACTTTCATTTCTTCTTCAACTCCGATGCAGTTGAAAACGAATGGACATGGGATAACAGTGTTATAAAGCGTTCACATGTTAGATTTGCGTCGTCTTTTTGTTACATTTTCACTTAGATTGTTACTATAGTTTAGATCGAAACATCACGCTGGTCACCAGGGGTGTGTTTCTCAACAGTGTCGTTGCTAACTAAGTTAGCAACTTACTTGGTTGCAATGCAATTTCCCATAGGCAACCTACTAAGTTGCTAACTGGTTAGCAACAATGCTTTCGAGAAACGGGGTCCAGCATTGAGGGGGCTTGCCGGCGCATTACCAACGCACTTTCGGTAAGTGAAGCAACATCACAGATTACAACCATAAGAGAAATCATAAGAGAAAATATACGACTTTGGGACACTGGAATGTAAAAATTGATGCCTTACCTGTAGACAGTCTTGCTCCTTCTTGAAACCAAAGATTTTCTTAGTTCTAAATAGACCGTCTCTTTTAAAACCTCGCGCTGTGTTTCAAGTAGCTACCCGCAGATGTGCCTGACTTAAAATCGGCGCGGCCAAATAAGAAAATCGGCCGATGCCGATTGATTAAAAAATAGCAAAAATCGGCCGATTAAATCGGCTGGCCGATCGATCGGTCGGTCTCTAATGGATATATGACAGTTTTGCGTGGAGTTGCCCTTAAATGATGACAGCCTCAATTCTTGCATGAAACTTCACCTCACTGAATATGAGCCAGCCAGACTCCAAGGCCATCACCAAATCTAATCTCTGGTAGGCCTAATGTTCAATTTCGCCAATGACATGTCAACGAAAATTGAGTGTTGTGTTGTTAATGATGTTACTTTGCATACCAAAGGACACTGGGAAAATATGGGGAGGTGTTTAGCCTACATGGGAAGCCTAACGCCTATATTTCTGTCATTCCACTTTACATTTCAAGTTACTTGCATATTACTTTTAAAACTAGTAGAAAATGTATAAAAAAATCCTCTGTTTAATGAAAGTAACTGTACGTTAAATATCCAAACTTTTTCTTGTGACCGTCTTTATGTGGCTCTTCTGAGATTAAAAATAAATACATTTGGTAAAAGTGGCTCTCCAGGCAAAAAAGGTTGCTGCTATATCCATTACAAACAACATCATTAAAAGAAGCAAATAAACAAACAAACACACACACACACACACACACACACACACACACACACACACACACACAGAGCGAGAGAGAGACACACA
>NW_027468598.1:36904765-36912265 GCF_046254945.1 Alosa pseudoharengus | reverse complement strand
CATTACAGCACGACCGGTTGTTGAAATTAGCACACTATAACATTACAGCACGACCGGTTGTTGAAATTAGTAGGCTATAACATTACAGCACGACCAGCACGACCGGTTGTTGAAATTAGCACGCTATAACATTACAACTTGTCAATTACTTGTAGGCTACTCCATGTGGATAACATCAGGCAAATGTGAACATTACTATTAGATCATCCATACTGACTATTGCTCATTCAGTCCCAAAAGATTATGAAACTTTTTTCCAAGACCCAGAGGAAAAAACATTGGTTACATTTAAAGTCACAAACTTAGAAAACACATGTGAAAACTAAACACTCCGACCAGCGTGAATAACTTTATTATTAGCTATCCAGTGCTGCTGTGGCAGCGGAAGCAAAGAGCCAAGATCAGATGTAGGAGAGGAGAAAGCCAAGATCAGATGTAGGAGAAGAGAAAGGCAAGATCAGATGTAGGAGACGAGAAAGCCAAAATCAGATGTAGGAGAAGAGAAAGCCAAGATCAGATGTAGGAGAAGAGAAAGCCAAGATCAGATGTAGGAGAAGAGAAAGCCAAGATCAGATGTAGGAGAAGAGAAAGCCAAAAGCTGCTAATACGGTATGCTGTGACAGAGCGCCAACTACAGTAGTGCAGATACAAGCAGAGATGTAGGCAAGCCTACACATGACAGAGATGTAGGCTACAGGCCTACACACATGACAGAGATGTAGGCAAGCCTACAAACATTACAAACATGAAGAGATGTAGGCAAGACTACACACATGACAGAGATGTAGGCTACAGGTCTACAAACATGACAGAGATGTAGGCAAGCCTACAAACATTACAAACATGACAGAGATGTAGGCAAGCCTACACATGACAGAGATGTAGGCTACAGGCCTACACACATGACAGAGATGTAGGCAAGCCTACAAACATTACAAACATGACAGAGATGTAGGCAAGACTACACACATGACAGAGATGTAGGCTACAGGTCTACAAACATGACAGAGATGTAGGCAAGCCTACAAACATTACAAACATGACAGGGATGTAGGCAAGACTACACACATGACAGAGATGTAGGCTACAGGTCTACAAACAAGACAGAGATGTAGGCTACAGGTCTACAAACATGACAGAGATGTAGGCAAGCCTACAAACATGACAGAGATGTAGGCAAGCCTACAAACATTACAAACATGACAGAGATGTAGGCAAGCCTACAAACATGACAGAAGTAGAATTCTAAAAAAAGGGCGTTGTTATCAGATCATCAAAGCAGCAAACACTGCACTGGATTTAATCCAACATGCCTGAATATGCCACACACCACTAGCCTGGACAAATCCAAACACAGTCGCAAGATCTAGGTGCACGACACGTACGCACGCACGCACACACACACACACACACACACACACACACACACACACACACACACACACACACACACACACACACACACACACACACACATACAAATTGTATCTCTATGTCATGTGTACTTGCATCAACAGCTTAACTCTTGTCTCTGACTTCATCATAGAGAGATTAAGTCAGACAGGTTTACTATTCAAACATTGTTTGTGTGTATGTGGTTGTATGTGTATGTGTGTGTGTGTGTGTCTGTGTGTGTCTGTGTTTGTATATATGTGTGTGTGTGTGTGTGTGTGTGTGTGTGTGTATGTTTGTATATCTGTGTGTGTGTGTTTGTATATGTGTGTGTGTATGTGTGTGTGTGTGTGTGTGTTTGTATATGTGTGTGTGTGTGTGTGTTTGTATGTGTGTGTGTATGTGTGCGTGCGTGTCTGTGTGTTTGTGTGTTTGTATGTGTGTGTGTATGTGTGCGTGCGTGCGTGCATGCATGCGTGTCTGTGTGTGTGTGTGTGTGTGTGTGTGTGTGTATGTGTGCTTGTGTGCGTGCGTGCGTGCGTGCATGCATGTGCGTGTGTGTGTGTGTGTGTGTGCGCGTGCATGTGTATGTGTGTGTGTGAGTGTGTGTGTGCGTGCGTGCGCGTGTGTGTATCTCTGTCTATGCGTATGCCACACTGTACTGTATGTACCACACATCATATTTAAGATGTCTGCTGCGGAACATCCTGGCCTTTTGAGAACTCCACACCACCTCTCTGCTGTCATGGCAACAGCGGACTTAGATGTGGTCAGGAGGGAAGCGCTGAAGCTTTGTGGAGTCAACAGCACAGGATTCTGATTATTATTAAACACAGTCCAGCCATAAGCCTAGCTTTGGAGGGAGTGTGTGTGTGTGTGTGTGTGTGTGGTGTGTGTGTGAGTGTGTGTGGTATGTGTGTGTGTGTGTGTGTGTGTGTGTGTGTGTGTGTGTGTGTGTGTGTGAGAGAGAGAGAGTGAGTGAGTGTATCCCAGTTCATGACAAAACGTCCTGGTGGGCCATTAAGGTTTTGAGCCGGTTGGAACATGGTGTGTGTGTGTGTGTGTGTGTGGTTTTGAGCCGGTTGGAACATGGTGTGTGTGTGTGTGTGTGTGTGTGTGTGTGTGTGGTTTTGAGCCGGTTGGACCATGGTGTGTGTGTGTGTGTGTGTGTGTGTGTGTGGTTTCGAGCCGGTTGGACCATGGTGTGTGTGTGTGTGTGTGTGTGGTTTTGAGCCGGTTGGAACATGGTGTGTGTGTGTGTGTGTGTGTGGTTTTGAGCCGGTTGGAACATGGTGTGTGTGTGTGTGTATGTGTGTGTGGTTTTGAGCCGGTTGGAATATGGTGTGTGTGTGTGTGTGTGTGTGTGTGTGGTTTTGAGCCGGTTGGACCATGGTGTGTGTGTGTGTGTGTGTGGTTTTGAGCCGGTTGGAATATGGTGTGTGTGTGTGTGTGTGTGTGGTTTTGAGCCGGTTGGAATATGGTGTGTGTGTGTGTGTGTGTGGTTTTGAGCCGGTTGGACCATGGTGTGTGTGTGTGTGTGTGTGTGGTTTTGAGCCGGTTGGAATATGGTGTGTGTGTGTGTGTGTGTGTGGTTTTGAGCCGGTTGGACCATGGTGTGTGTGTGTGTGTGTGTGTGTGTGGTTTTGAGCCGGTTGGAACATGGTGTGTGTGTGTGTGTGTGGTTTTGAGCTGGTTGGACCATGGTGTGTGTGTGTGTGTGTGTGTGTGTGTGGTTTTGAGCCGGTTGGACCATGGTGTGTGTGTGTGTGTGTGTGTGGTTTTGAGCCGGTTGGACCATGGTGTGTGTGTGTGTGTGTGTGTGTGTGTGGTTTTGAGCCGGTTGGACCATGGTGTGTGTGTGTGTGTGTGTGTGGTTTTGAGCCGGTTGGGCCATGGTGTGTGTGTGTGTGTGTGTGTGGTTTTGAGCCGGTTGGAACATGGTGTGTGTGTGTGTGTGTGGTTTTGAGCCGGTTGGACCATGGTGTGTGTGTGTGTGTGTGTGTGTGTGGTTTTGAGCCGGTTGGAACATGGTGTGTGTGTGTGTGTGTGGTTTTGAGCCGGTTGGACCATGGTGTGTGTGTGTGTGTGTGTGTGTGTGTGTGGTTTTGAGCCGGTTGGACCATGGTGTGTGTGTGTGTGTGTGTGTGGTTTTGAGCCGGTTGGAACATGGTGTGTGTGTGTGTGTGTGTGGTTTTGAGCCGGTTGGACCATGGTGTGTGTGTGTGTGTGTGTGTGGTTTTGAGCCGGTTGGAACATGGTGTGTGTGTATGTGTGTGTGTGGTTTTGAGCCGGTTGGAACATGGTGTGTGTGTGTGTGTGTGTGTGGTTTTGAGCCGGTTGGAACATGGTGTGTGTGTGTGTGTGTGTGTGTGGTTTTGAGCCGGTTGGACCATGGTGTGTGTGTGTGTGTGTGTGTGTGGTTTTGAGCCGGTTGGAACATGGTGTGTGTGTGTGTGTGTGTGTGTGTGTGTGTGTGTGTGTGTGTGTGGTTTTGAGCCGGTTGGACCATGGTGTGTGTGTGTGTGTGTGTGTGTGTGTGTGTGTGTGTGAGGTTCATGTGCGGCGTCCTCGCGGTAGCTTAGGCTGTGCGGTCGCAGCCCCTTACTCACAGTTCCCCAAATTCCCCAAAGTAGCCCTCACAAAACCTGTTTGGAGGTTGCAACCAGCTCTTTATTTGCCATAATTAAGGGGAGTAGGAGGAGCGGCCCCTCCTCCAGCGGCACGACTCCGATG
The DNA here is from genome assembly GCF_046254945.1 of Alosa pseudoharengus. Lineage (NCBI taxonomy): Eukaryota > Metazoa > Chordata > Actinopteri > Clupeiformes > Clupeidae > Alosa > Alosa pseudoharengus. The sequence continues at coordinate 36,908,140 of NW_027468598.1, read as the reverse complement.
AACTCTCATGTGTGCAGGGGAGACGTGTAGTATGTGCAGGGGAGACGTGTAGTAGGCTAATAATAACTCTCATGTGTGCAGACGAGACGTGTAGTAGGCTAATAATAACTCTCATGTGTGCAGGGGAGACGTGTAGTAGGCTAATAATAACTCTCATGTGTGCAGGGGAGACGTGTAGTAGGCTAATAAAAATCAATTTTACTGTAAGCAAATCCCTCAAAAATAAAACATCATTACAATCTGTGTCGGTTCTTACTCGCATGGAAGATCTAACGTTCAGTTTCAGTGAGCAAATAGCCATGTTGAGAGAAACTAGAGGAGCATTCAAATTTGGAGAGAAGGTGCATTTACAGGTTTATCACTTATATGTGGTAGCCTAGAAGCTATCTTGCATAGCTAGGGTAGGCTACTCTACGTGTACAAATAAAATATTCTGTAATATCTCAGTCAATCTTTGTGTGCTAAAAAGGCACAGCAAGCTCCTGTAAATGGCAATAACACATTATACTTGTTTTGCCAAATAAATGAAAAGCAATTTGAAATCATCAATGTCTTCGCTCTTGCTGTATCAAAATCTCCCCTTTCCTCAGAGATGGTCTCACTGAAAGTCAGATTCTTTCAGTTTGTGCCTGATTCCAAACAGCTTGGCTCCACCTGGTGCCAAATTGCCAAATTCTCTCAAATGTACATACACACACACACACACACACACACACACACACACACACACACACACTGTGGAGCGTAAAGATTGTTTTAGAAGGCTGACCTAATTTCTCTCAAATGTGCAGGCCGTTATCATGTGAGGTCCAGCTAGTTCCATTGACGATAGCGGACGCTAATTGTTTCAGCAGACACTTCAGTGACATGTCTGGAGAGGCCCTGCCTGTTATACAAACACCTGGCAACCCATCAGGTGTTACATCAACACCTGGCAACCCTGAGAGGCTATGATCGTGTGGATTAGTAGACCTATCTGGCAACCCCTGCAAATCCTCCAGGACAGGCTGTTCTAGTCCTGAAAGGCCCTACTGGGAGCTGGTCTTACTGAAGATCCTGTGCGCAGCCAACACCACACACAGGCCACCTCAAACCAGGTCAGGCCAGACTCCTCATGTCACACACACACACACACACACACACACACACACACACACACAAATGAGTTGAAGCATTCATTAACACATTGAAATAGTGGTCTGGAGTCATTACGTGATCAAAGTAACAGCCCCGAATGCAAAACACTTGAATAAAGATAACAGTGTTTTCCCTTCTCTAAAACACACACACACACACACACACACACACACACAAACACACACACACTGCAGATTGGATCAATGACACTGGCCTATTCAACTGCATCAATTGCAGTGATTGAGTTTTCTTTATGATAATATCTCCAGGGTGAATGATTACTGTGTGTGTGTGTGTGTGTGTGTGTGTGTGTGTGTGTGTGTGTGTGTGTGTGTGTGTGTCCATTCACACACACTTAGATGCTAAATATCTAGCAGACTGAGAGAGGCATGCAGCCTTGAGTTTATCACTAAACAGCTCAAAGACCTTTGAACTCAATAAAGACACAATTAAACCTCCTTCACATCCACATCTCTACTCTCTCTCTCCCTTTCTGCAGTTCTCCCTCTCTTTCTCCTCCTCCTCGCTCTCTCTCTCTCTTTCTTCCTCTCTCTCTCCCTTTCTGCAGTTCTCTCTCTCTCCCTCTCTCTCTCTCTCTCTCTCTCTCTCTCTGAACTCTGCAGTGGGAAGAGGCATTTCCTTATTGTGAATCTGTGGGGTGGTGTTTGTTTGTGTGTTATGTGGGAAGTTGTGTGTGTGTGTTATGTGGGAAGTTGTGTGTGTGTGTGTGTGTGTGGGGGGGGGGGGGTGTTGCTTGTTGGAGTGTGTTTCTCTCGTTGTCGGTTTATTAATGGCCCTGTGTGAGCTTTAGATGAAATGTGTTTGTTAGTTTGTTTATTTGTTAAGTGGTCTGTTTGCTAACTGGTTTGATGGGGTCAGCTAAGATGGTCCAGTGGAAGACCTAAATAAAGAAGATCCTTAACGAATCACCGTCAATACCACAGCACCGTCAACACCGTCCGATCTCTGTGGGGTTATTAGTGGGCAGCTGGATATAACTGTGTGGATTCTCCTTTTATTCCACTCATTAAAGACTCGAATTACTATGAAACTCCTTATTATCAAACATATTCTTGGTTAGAAGCAGATATATTGCAAACAGTCTTTGGAGAGCAAGAGTGTGAACACACACACACACACGCACACACACACACAGTGTGCAGTGTGTTCCAGCCCAACTGGCTACGCCACACACGGCCAACACACTGGAACTCCACACTCACTGCAGTGTGTGCTGTGATGTGTGTTTGTGGGCGCCATGCTTAAAGGAACACCATTTTATGAATACAAGGATACAAGGATACAAGGAAGTGTATTGTCACATGCATATAGTTACTGGAAGTAAGAAATGCAGTGAAAGTATGTCTGGTGTCAGCCTATTTGTGCATTTATGGGGGGGGGGGGGGGGGGTAAAAAGTGCAGTAGAAGAGGGGTTTAGTAGATTAAGTGGCAAGGGCTGCATAAGAAAGGTGGGGGAGGATTGGGATGGGGGGGGGGGGGGGGGGGCACCAACAAGGAGCACCCAAGAGCAAATTGGGTTATTCACCATCTCCCCTAGAGTTAGATAAGTGAGCAAAATAATGTTTGTCTCCGTGCATATATTGTCGGGTTTAGGTGTAGTTGAGTTTGTTTTGGGGAGTTTTAATGATGTATCAGAACTGTGTTGGGTTAAGGGTGGGTTTAGGTGTAGTTGAGGGTTTGTTTTGGGGAGTTTTGGGGAGTTTCAATGGTATATTAGAACTGTGTTGAGTTTATTTTGGGGAGTTCTACTATCAGAAATGTGTTGAGTTTGTTTTGGGGAGTTCTACTATCAGAACTGTGTTGGGGGTTGTTTTGGGGAGTTCTACTGTTGGAACTGTGTTGGGGGTTGTTTTGGGGAGTTCTACTGTTGGAACTGTGTTGGGGGTTGTTTTGGGGAGTTCTACTGTTGGAACTGTGTTGGGGTTGTTTTGGGGAGTTCTACTGTTGGAACTGTGTTGGGGTTGTTTTGGGGAGTTCTACTATCAGAACTGTGTTGTTTTGGGGAGTTCTACTGTTGGAACTGTGTTGGGTTAATAAGGACTTCCTCCTTCCCCTTCTTGTATGATGGTCAACTCAATCAACAGATCAACACAAGTCATTCATACGCATCCTCCTCTTGCTGTCCTTCTCTCTCTCTCTGTTTTCTCTCTCTCTCCCTCACTTTTCTTCTTTCTCTCTCTTTCCTTCTCTCACTCTCTCTCTTTCCTTCTCTCCCTC
>NW_027468598.1:36889765-36892265 GCF_046254945.1 Alosa pseudoharengus | reverse complement strand
TTTTATAATCTGATCTCAGAGACAGAGTCATCCACACAATAACAAAATGTTATTGTGTGCACAATAACAAAATTATATTTTTCCGTGTTCAAAAAGTTTCATGGCCACATTACATTCCTCCAAACAGAAAAGCAAATTTTATTTCAACATTTTTCATTTGTTTGTGAGGGCTAATGAGGAAATAGTTTGTGAGGAAATGCTTGTGTGTGTGTGTGTGTGTGTGTGTGTTTGTGTATGTGTATGTGTGTTTGTGAGGGCTAAATTGAAATGCTTTGGTTGTTTTATGTTTTGGGGTAATGTGTGGTACAGAGCACTGGGGAATCCTAGCCTTGCAGTAACATTAACGTAACCTAATGTAAGCCTGTTTGGGATGTCCTGCTATATAGGAGTGTGTCTGTTTGGGATGTCCTGCTATGTAGGAGTGTGCCTGTTTGGGATGTCCTGCTATATAGGAGTGTGTCTGTTTGGGATGTCCTGCTATGTAGGAGTGTGCCTGTTTGGGACTGTTTCCTCAGTGTTTCCATGGTGAAGTTAGGGGTGGGACTGTGACATCTGCATTTTCAAGTTTTGAGTATCTACACAGCAATGCCAGGGTGGTGTTTCGAAAAGTTCTCTCGAACCCATAGTCGTCGGTATTGTGTGGACAAAAGATGATATAAAATGATATAAAACTTTTGCGTTTTGACTAAAATTGAACCGAAATCGTTGTCGTTATTATTTATCAGTATTATTTATTGTTATTATTTATCATTATTCAGGGCTCTACACTAACATTTTTTTTCAGGAGCACTTGTGCGCCCAAGTTAAAAAATTTAGGAGCACAGACAAAAATGTGGGCGCACAGTCAGTTCTGTACTTAACTTACACATAATCTAACATTATACTGCAGCTAACAGTTAAACATGCCAGTGCACCAATTGCGATTGTCAATAAGAATGACTGACAACATTTAGGCTACAGAAAACAGGATTTTAAAGATCAGTGCCTACTTTATTTTCAGTCTGTTCTATTTTCCTACATTTTGTTAATGTAAAATAATATAATACATTGCCATATTTGCATTTAGCCTGTATATCAAGTATCCTGCCAAATGTAGGCTAATTTATTTATTTGTGAATCCATCTATAGCTAATCCAAATATGCCCATGGTGACCTATCTGACTGCATACTGCCTAATACTACTACTAAAACAGTCAATTTTCTCTTCCACAAAACCCAACATAGGCTAATCAAGGATATATGTTTTATACTTTTAGTTTTTATTTGAAATATCTGCTTTGATGGGGGCAGTAGGCAAACATTAGGCCTACTTTCGTTTTGCACTTCAGCTTGTATTCGGTGTAAACAAACAAGCATGCATGGAAGCCTGGAGTTGTCAGTAGCGTTCTACCTTTGAATAAAATGGGATATAATAGCCTATTACGGGAGGATACTTTTGTGCCGGTTCGCTACAGCTATATTTTGCATATTGCAGCCAATACGTCAACTGGGCTAAAAGTCATGTTAGGTTACCTTTCCTTCTCTCACTGCATTCTCAGAATCTTATCCTGTTCCTCCTATATCCGATTAATTCGCTGGATAGAACTAATTTCTTCAATCTTTGCATCTTGGCTGGCTAGTCTAACTTTCTGCTTTTTCTGCGCGCTCTTGGATTTGATAGAAGCGACTACTAGCGAGTCACAACGCGAAACTGCTAACGTTGATGGGAGGTGTAGTTTTTATGCTGCATTCGCGACGTGATTCTATGGTTTGAACCAGTACTGTTTCTCGATGTTGCGGTGTATTTTGTAGACAAACATTGACATGGTTAGAAGTCATTCGCACCAGTGCGCCTAAATATATTTTTGTACTCGCACGGCATCATTTTTACTCGCATGTGCAAGTGAAATGGGCGCACTGTAGAGCCCTGATATTATTTATTATTTATTTTTATGATTTATCGTTATGATTTATCATTATTTATCATTATTTATCATTACTTGGCCCTAAGTGACAGGTGAACAGATAAGAGAGAAAGAGTAAGAGAAAGAGAGTAAGAGAGAGAGAGAGAGGAAGAGAGAGAGAGGGAGAGAGAGAGAAAGAGAGAGAGAGAGAGGGAGAGAATGTGTGTGAGAGAGAAAAGGGGTTAGAAAGGAGAGGGGGAAACCAACAGTCTGAAAAATAGAAAGATGGCAAAAGGAGGAAAGGGAGGATAGAGAAAAAGAAAAGAGGAGAGGAGAGTGAAGGAAAAAATGAGAGAGGAGAGAAATAAAGAGGAAAAGAAAGAAAGGAAGATAGAGGAAAAGAAAGGAAGGAACGTCCAACCGCAGGGAGTTTAAAATAGGAAGCGAAAAACGTGTTTCACAATCAAGCCACAATCATAAACAAAGTCCATGTGTGTGTGAGAGTGTGTGTGTGCAACAGTAGCTAATCTACCATGCAGTGGCACTGGAGGCGCTGATGGTGTGTGTACACACTCACTCTCTCTCTCACACACACCTAACACTCTCACACACACATA